>NC_056743.1:124533763-124893763 GCF_019279795.1 Protopterus annectens
TTAAATGATATAAAACTTATAAAAGTGCAGCATATATATAAAGACTTGAGCTTCAATTAAATGCACTTACAAGATATCCATGCTATGAATGGAGTTACACTGTAGCGAAATAATGGTTTCAAGGTGTCCAGTCTTTCAAGTTTGATATACAAAGTATCCACACTGAAGATGTAGTAGCTGCTGTAAAACTGTAGCAAACTGGAATTACAACTTAACCAGTCAAACAGTTCAAACAGTTCAAATAAGAGCTTCTGGCTTTAGTGGGAGTTAAAATCCTTTTATTGTAGAGAAAATTATTAAAATCTTCATGTCGAGTTAAAATCTTGGTATAGAATAAAACTGTCCCTCTGTATTCCAAACGATAAGCGCTTTCGGTATCTTCTTCAGATCTAACTCAAAAAGAGGTGACAGATTGATGATTAGAAAAGTTGTTTGTAAAAAAGATGTGGAGTTATATTAGTGGCAGTTGGTGACCTCAAACCAAAGGGGAACTACAGGAGATGCCTGAATGGGGTGAGGCCAACTAGAAAAGGGTAGGGTTAACTTCATGTGGGGGAGCTATGTTACAGTGGGAACACTGATCATGCTTACCATTTTATTTCACTCACACACACATTAGGGAGAGCCCCCCCCCCCCAGCCCATCTGCCTACCCAGACTATCTGCTTTGAGCCTACAAGGTTTAAAATAATGAAGAGAAAAGACAGTGGTTACATTACTGTATTTCTTTCACATCACATAGTCAAGAGGTTGCAGGTTATCTTACTTCAGTTCACCCATACACACTTTCATCATGCAAGGTCAGAGTTTCAATAATAAAACATCCACACACCATTCTAATCTATCTTGACTGACCCTGACAAAAGATGTTAGGTTAAAAAAAAACATTTCATCTACAATGTCAGAGCTGTATATGAAACATATACATTACAATGTAAAACTGGTGTTGAGAGCTGTCTTTTTAGAATTAAGTAACAAAATCTTCCCTCAACTTGTTGTTGGAAGCACAAGTATCAAAATGTAAGCCTTGTTTATCAAAACTGCTGCACTCGTAATGTTCATGAAGACTGCAATAATCTTTAGCCAAGAATATATATTTTTTACATTTTCTTGAAAGCAAATAGTTTATACAACACTGTAAGGCAGAAAAAGAACAAGTTCTTTTTGAGTAACATAGTTTCAGATTGCAATTCAAAATATTATCTGACAAGTGTATTATACACTATACTCTGGTTTACATCTCACTTTTAGATTGTTAAACATGCAAGTATTTGTTAAAATTTCCTTGGTATAGTCATACACTCAGTATAATATGTGTGTGTGTGTGTGTGCGTGTGTGTGTGTATATATATATATATATATATATATATATATATATATATATATATATATATTGGTGTACTTCTAAATCCTGAAATCTCACAAGACTGAATGTTATTTTTGCGAGACAAAAATAATGAATGGTTGAAATCCAGAATGGCTAATTTTTCACAGGCAAGTAAACACTTGCCCAAAACTTCACAGAACCACACCGGACTATGTAAAACCCACCTAGGTGGGGGGCTGTGCCCCCACACCCCTCCTAACTATATATACCAACTCTGGGATTGTGCTATAGTGGAGAAAAGGGCATATTTCTCCATGTTGGGCAAGTGTTTACTTGCCCTGTGAAAAATCGGCTGTTCAGGATTTCAACCATTCATTATTTTTGTCTCATGAAAATAACGTTCGGTATTGTAGGATTTTAGAAGTAGACCCATATACATACACATATATATATATATATATATATATATATATATATATATATATATATATATATATATATATGGGTCTATATTAGAAGCACGAGAAGACAAAACCGCGAACGCTCACATGAGTGAAAATGCCGGGAATCAAAAGGGTGTTTGTGGGGTTGTGGTACAGTGAGGAGTGAGATATTTGCCCTTTCCTCACTGTAGTGCGATCTCGTAGTAGGAATATATAGTTAGTGGGTGGTGTAGGGGGCGCAGCCCTACACAATACCAAGTTCGATTACCAGGATTTTCGCTCATGTGAGCGTTCGCTAAAAATAACTTTTGGTTATCTAATATAGACCCATATATATATATATATATATATATAGAGAGAGAGAGAGATACAGACAGACAGACACACACACACACACACACACACACACACACACACACACACACACACACACACACACACACACACACACACATATTATACTGAGTATATGAATATTATACCAAAGAAGCTATAACAAATACTAGTCTGTTTAACAAATCAAAAATGAGATATGAAATAGATTTTGCAAACCAGAAGAGATCATAGTCAAAAGTTTAGTTCATTCGTCAAACTATAAAACTGTTCCTTTCACCTCAATATACTGTTCAGAATTACACACATTATATGTAATAATATAAGCCATAAACATAAAATACACCCTCAGGCCTAACCTGGAAGAGAATCCAAAATAAGTAAAACTACTTAACCAGTTAACACTAAATAATTGAAGTGACATTATATAAAATTAAACAAAACATAAAACTAAAATGTGTATTCACAAACCTGGTAACTAATAAACTTATAAAATACATGGAGTAGAACCACTATGTTAACTGAATCAAAACTCTATATTCCATCTTGTATTCACATCACTTGTAATTGCACTCCCTGATTAATAGTTAAGACAGTTGAAAAGGGTAAAGTATAAGTGATTAATAGTAGCATGGAAAAACTTCTGTTTATAATCGTTTTTGCTTCCTTTCTAATACATAAGTTAGGAAAACTCAGTATAGCTGTTTAACCTCTTAACAAACTTATATTAAAGCCAGCATTCAGACGTGCGTTCTGCAGTGAGCAATATGGTTCTGATAAAAAGGACTTGTTAGCACTATCAAGGAACTCAATGATTCAGAGAGACATTAACCCTAATGAGGAAAAAACTCATCATAAGCTAATTTGCACGTTCTGAATTGCTTGGTGATTACTTCTTCTTCTTCTTTCGGCTTTTCCCAGTTAGGGGTCGCCACAGCAGATCATCTGTCTGCTCATGATTGGCAGTGGAGTTTTACAGTGGCGAGTTGCCAGCCCGGCGCCCAACCTTCCACAGAAGGCACACACATGCACACACTCACACCTTAAGTCAAGAACAGTAATATTTAAAAATTTCTTGGTGTCGTCTGATAATTCCTCAGGCTTTGTCTGGAAGTCATAGATTCATAGGAGGTTACTAGGCTAATGTCCCTACAGTTCTTACAAGCTTAGACATATTTATCCCGAGTTGCTCCAATTATCGATGGTTAGGTGAATGAAGTTTGCAGAGCTAAGGGTCTATGGTAGTTAATACCAACTTCCTCTGTCCAAGAGTTACATGGCACCACTCCAGAAGTCACCCATCCATTGATCTACATTGCATTTGAAGAGGTCCAGGGAGGGGCTCGTTTCATGTGTATTGGAAGCTTGTTCCAGAGAAGTGGCAGTCTCTGGGAGATGGTATCTATCTTTCCAGCATGACCTGTTCATGTTAGAGGCTGGGTTAAAATCCCTGGAGTGAATGACCCTCCTGCACTTTGATTTATGAATGTGTAGCATTTCCATCAGGGCCAGATCAGAGACTGCCCTGTATGCCAGGCACAGGTCACCCCTTAGCAACCTGTAGGAGACAAAATACAGTGACAGAGATTTCAATCTTTCTGCGTCAGACTTGATTTGTGTAGCCTGTAATTTCTTGATGAGAAACCCCTATAGTCTCTCCAACTATTGCAGGTGTATGGTGAGGTACATAGAAAAAGGAGCATAGTACTCAATTATTGGTCTGATGAGGGCTGAGTATAATGAAATGATAGCATCCTTAGATCTAGATGCAATGCTTTTACTTATAAGATGTGCCACATAGAAAGATTTCCTTATTACTATGGATATGTGGTGATAAAAGTTCAGATTGCTATCAACCTGAGTAGCCAGATCATATGCCATTGGGTCTAGACTTTTGGGGGGGGGGTTGTCGATAATGTAGTTAGCAGGGATGTCAGCTTTCTCAAAGGGAACAATAATGCATCTTTTTGCATTTAGCTTTAATCCTTGGCTTTGGCACCAACCATTTCTCTGTGTTAACCCTGTCTGCAGTATATTAACATCACTGGAGCACTCAATGATTGCTCCCAATTTGCAAATGTCAGTGAACTTGGTCAGCCACAGGCCGTCCAAGTTTGTCTGGACTTCTGAGAACTAAATTTCAACAGTAAGGGGCCCAGCACAAAACCCTGTGGTATGCCAACAGTGACTAGTCTTTTGGCAGAGGTGAAGTCACCCACTTTGACAGTATTTGCCCTGTCCATGAGCCAGTTGTGAGCCAGTTGGCTACCCATTTGGTAATGTAGGGGTTAATTCCCAATTGCAAGAGTTTCTATATAATACCTGAGTGGGGGATTGTGTCAAATGCCTAACCTAAGTCAAGATAGGCAGTATGCACTGTCTTTCAATCGTCCAGGGCCTTGGTAACTTTTTCAAAGATGTCAACCATGTTTAACAGGCATGATCTACCTTTAATGAATCTGAATTGGGTTGAGTCCAGAGTTTGGAGATTACCTATGTCCTTATTAATAAGGTCCATAATGATTATTTCTGTGGCCTTGCAGATGAGGATAGTCAAGCTTATGGGCCTATAATTACCAGGGTTGATTTATCGTCCCCCTTTGTGCAGAGAGATTACTGTTGCTGTATTCCATTCTGACTGAACATAGCCAGTTCTCAGGATGTGGTTAAACAAGGATCTAAGTAGGTCTGCTAGGTCATGTTGATTATCCTTAGCTAGGTAGGTTATTTTTGCTTTGTAATTAGCTTTGGAGGAGTTAACAAGATCTCTAATTTGTTTAAGCTAGAGAGGGATTTCTTCCTCTGCTGAACCAGTTACCTCTTGTTCTTGGGCATTAGTTTCTTTCTCTTGTTGTATAGCCTGTCCACCAGGGTGGCTTGTTTTTTTGGAAAGACGTCGTTTTAATCCAGTCAGGTACAAACAAGTCTATACAATTGCTTAAATGGTTATACAGGGTATTGGCGTACACCTTTGCACAGGAGTCTGTGTTATCTGCATTTAAGGGGTTTATGAAACTTTTTATACCATCACTTACTAGGAGGTAGTGTGATTTAGAAAAATTCTTCAGCATTTTTGAGCTCAATGGGGTATCTTGTCTTACAATTACATCGAACAAAACTAATTTATGGTCCGAACTTACCAGGGAGGACATCAGACAGGGGGGTGGATTGCTCTCTCATGTTAGCGAGTACTATGTTCAGGATATTTGAGCATCTTGTAGGGTTGCTGAGTAGCTGTTCCAGAGCATTTGCACTGACAAAGTCCAAGAACCTCTGAGCCAGCATGTTTGTGGTCGTGTATGTTTCCCAGTCGATGGTAGGATAATTAAACTCACCAATGAATAATGTACTGGGCTGTATGGCGAGTGATTCCACTAAGCCCAGGTATGCAGTATGCTTCTTCTGATTAATGGTGGGGACCTGTAGCTAGCTATGATGTGGTAGGGGTCTTTGCTCATAGTTAATTGGACATGGAGTAGCTCAAGACAGTCATACTGTTTGACCAGTCTCAAGGTGTACTTATCCTTAATGAAGATGGTTACACCTTCTCCTTCGGTTCTTTCATACTCAGTTTGTGGTCTGAACCTATGAAAGGCATTGTAGCCCTGCATGGCCGGGGTGCTTTCTGTACCTTTGAACCATGTCTCAGTAACTGCACAGATGCCAGGATCTTCCAAAGAGAGGAGTGCTTCCCATGGAGTGCAGTTTCTTGTTTAGACTCCTAGTATTAAGCAGCAGTACCTTGAATTTATCTAGAGAGGATTTTGTTATGTTGGGAGGTTGGTAATTTTAATACTGCCTAAAAAGGCTCAGTGGGGGTGGCTAATGCCTTTGCCAGTATCTGAAAGCCTACAGGAGACAGGTGCAGACCATCTCTGGCAAAGCAGTGTGACTTTCGACCATGTCTTCCCAAGCTGACAGATATTGGATCCCCTTGGAGTGACACCAGAAGCTAAGCCAATTGTTAAAGTCAATCATTTTTTGTTTGTATTGTGGCATCATACTTGGAGAAGATAGACTTCTGCTTAAGGCTTGGCTTATACCTGCCAGTGACACATAATCTGAGTGTTTAGTCATGTCTCTCATCATATAGTCCAGTGAGGTACATCTCAAGTCATTCACCCCCAACATGGGCTATGGTGGGGTCATACTGGTACTTGTGGTTGAGTGATTTGAGTGCTTGAGGGACTTGATGGATCCTGGAACCTGATAGGCAGCTAACCACAACATGCTCCTCATCCAGCCCGGTAAGGGGAACATTCATGTTTCTCACAATAGAGTCACCTATGACCAATACATTAGGTTTTGTGGTGTTACACCTTATGGGATTATTTGTTGAGACACTGGTGTATATGTTTTATTACATGTTGTGGCTGTTTTTTACATTGTTAAGTATGTAAGTGGTTTCCGTTTGGGAGGCCTCTGATCTTTTAGTAAGTTACTAGTGAGTACCTCCATATATGTGTGTTTATGTACCTTGTCTTTATTAAGTGTGGGAAGTGTGTGTTTGCTGACAACCTGTTTGGCATTCAAAATGTCCTTATGTGAGAGTCTTGCCTCTAATTTCATAGTGTAACTACATCTCTTACATAAAGTATTTGTTTCTTTCAGGAGTGAGTGGTTGTCAGTATACATGAGGCAATAGCTACGTTGCCTCAGGATGTCGATATCTGTCAGGCTGGCCAGAGAGATTATAGGAAACTGCCTTTCCATGACAGCTGGCTCTTACTGTATGTTTTATTAGGGAAGGGAATGGAGTAATTTGATAGGACTTTGCTGATAATGCCAAGACTACAATAGGGACCAATACTTTGAGCAGGCTAAGGTTGATCAATAAGGCAGCGCTGTACAGTATGCGATTGAGTTACTCCTAGAACAGCAGAAAAGCTTTGAAGGGTTTCATTGACAGCTGTGGAGAATAGCTTGGATGAGTTTAACTGACAGCTGTTTAGGGAAAAAAACGGAGGTTCTAGGATTTTGTGTCTATAGAAGGGCACTGTTAACTGACACTGCATGAAGAGCAGCATCACCCAAACATGAGGTTTAAATACAAAGAAAAACAAGTTTTAAGCTAATTACCAATCAGGAAAACACACAATAAGTCTTCCATCAGCAATTCCCAACGCAGTCAGGTTAGATCAGCACACTTCTTCCACAAGGGTGCAAAAAAACACCTTCTTAATGTAGAATAGCTGGTTGGGAGTCCAAGTGTAACAACACCGTACAAACTACCTACAACTAACAGATGCAATGTAATACAGTGCAATTAACTACTTAAAGCAGGAACAGACAATACAGCTTTTTGAAACTGATAAAGTACAGTCACAGTATATAACAGAAGTGCAAAAGATACTTAGAGCCATTTTATGTACTTACCAGTTCAAATAGACTAGGTAAACACCTACTGCCACTAGATAAATAATCCCAGTCCTTCTAATGTAAAAGCACATTAAAGGATTGTCTTCATCTTCTTCTTCTTCTTCTTCTTTTGGCTACTCCCGTTAGGGGTTGCCACAGCAGATCAGCTGTTTCCATTTCTTCCTGTCCTCTGCATCTTGCTCTGTCACACCAACTGCCTGCATGTCCTCTCTCACCACATCCATAAACCTTATCTTAGGCCTTCCTCTTTTCCTGTTACCTGGTAGCTTCATCCTTAGCATCTTTTACCCAATATACTCAGCATCCCTCCTCAGCACATGTCCAAACCAACTTAATCTTGCCTCTCTGTCTTTGTCTCCAAACCTACCAACCTGGGCTGACCCTCTAATATACTAATCCTGTCCATCCTCGTCACACCCAGTGCAAATTTTAACATCTTCAACTCTGCCACGTCAAGCTCTGACTCCTGTCTTTTTGTCAATGCCACTGTCTCCAACCGTATAACATAGCTGGTCTCACTACCCTCTTGTATACCTTCCCTTTCACTCTTACTGGTACTTGTCTGTCACAAATCACTCCTGACACTCTTCTCCACCCACTTCATCCTGCCTGTACTCTCTTCTTCACCTCTCTTCCACACTCACCATTACTCTGAACTGTTGATCCTAAGTATTTAAACTCATTCACCTTCACCACCTCTACTCTCTGCATCCTCACCATTCCTCTGTCCTCCCTCTCATTCACTCACATATATTCTGTCTTAGTCCTGCTGACCTTCATTCCTCTTCTCTCTAGAGCATATCTCCACCCCTCCAGGGTCTCCTCCACCTGTTCCCTACTCTCACTACAGATCACAATGTCATCTGCAAACATCATAGTCCACGGGGACTCCTGTCTGATCTCGTCTGTCAACCTGTCCATCACCATTGCAAATAAGAAAGGGCTCAGAGCTGATCCTTGATGTAATCCCACATCCACCTTAAATGCATCCGTCACTCCCACCGCAGACCTAACCGCTGTCACACTACCCTCATACATATCCTGTACCACTCTTACATACTTCTCTGACACTCCCGACTTCCTCATACAATACCACAACTCCTCTCTAGGCACCCTGTCATATGCTTTCCCTAAATCCACAAAGACACAATGCAACTCCTTCTGACCTTCTCTGTACTTCTCCATCAACACTCTCAGAGCAAACATCTAATCTGTAGTGCTCTTTCCTGGCATGAAACAATACTGCTGATCACTAATCATCACCTCCCTTCTTAACCTAGCTTCCACTACTCTTTCCCATAACTTCATGCTGTGACTGATCAGTTTAATCCCTCTGTAGTTACTACAGCTCTGCACATCACCCTTATTCTTAAAAATCGGTTCCAAAACACTTTTTCTCCATTCCTCAGGCATCCTCTCACTTTCCAAGATTTCATTAAACAATCTAGTTAAAAACTCCACTGCCATTTCACCTAAACACCTCCATGCTTCCACAGGTATGTCATCTGGACCAACAACCTTTCTGTTCTTCATCCTCTTTATAGCTATCCTTACTTCCTCCTTGCTAATCCACTGCACTTCATGATTCCCTATCCGCACATCATCCAACCTTCTCTCCCTCTCATTCTCTCCATTCATCAACTCCTCAAAGTAATCTTTCCATCTGTTCAACACACCCTCCTCACTTGTGAGTATGTTTCCCTCATTATCCTTTATCACCCTTACCTGCTGCACATCTTTATTAGCTCGGTCCCTCTGTCTAGCCAATCGGCACAGGTCCTTTTCTCCCTCCTTAGTGTTCAACCTTTTATACAACTCTTCATACGCCTTATCCTTAGCCTTCGCCACCTCTCTCTTTGCCATGCACCTCATCTCCTTATACTCTTGTCTACTTTCTTCATCTCTTTGACAATCCCACTTCTTCTTCGCCAACCTCTTTCTCTGTATACTCTCCTGTACTTCTTCATTCCACCACCAGGTCTCCTTGTCCTCCTTCCTCTTTCCAGATGTTACACCAATCACCCTTCTAGCCACAAACAAAATATACAAAATGCTACCACAAGCAAACTTAAAGATATGGATAAAGCATTGTACTTTAAACAGCTTATAAAAGTGTGATTATTCAGTAAAATACTTTGTTTTGTATAAATGAGCCAAGAACCACTCAATTGCACACACTTTACAAAGGCACTAAAAAAAGCTAAGTTGATTAATAAGTCCTCCAGCTAATAAAACTACATGCAGAAATCTCAGGTGTTTCCCTATCCAAAACAGACCAGGCTACCTTCAAGTGCACTAGACGGAAAATCCACTGACCTCTTAATGTAAAACCAAGTGCTTGGTAGAGTGTAAAAATACACTATTTTATCCAACAACTAGCTAGATAATGAACATGGCCTCTGTATGTCACAGACCATTACAGTCAGGCAATAACGCTCGCCTTATTAGAGTTTCATACTTCTTTGTGTCCATACTTTATCCTACCAAACCCGAGTTCTATAAACTTTTTAAATGAATTAAGCTAGTATTAAAGTCCATCTCTGGTGTTTGTATTCCCCCATATATATTTCATTCTGAAAAATTTGCTGTTTTAAATTATATTAGTGATTTGGTGATGTTTAACAATATTCCCTGGTGTATAGTATGCTCCCAATATTATATCCACTACTTGTTAGTCTAGGGGGAGTGGAGAAATATGGGCAGCCCCCAACCTTGTGTGTGTGTGTGTGTGTGTGTGTGTGTGTGTGTGTGTGTGTGTGTGTGTGTGTGTGTGTGTGTGTGTGTGTGTGTGTGTGTGTGCGTGTGTGTGTGTGTTCTGATGAAATGCAGTTCGACAATGTCGCCATTCAATAAAATAATTGAGAACCCTTTGAAAGTAATGGGTAATGACAACCTTTTGGCTCAGCTAATTACCACGGTTAATGATAAAAATTTACTCAGCTGACCAAGTCTATGAATTGCTTGGCTTAGTAAAGCACTTACTGATAGTATTTGCAGGGGAAGAGAACATAGTTAATTACCATATCTTGCTTACCTGGAATGCCTCAGTAGCATTTACAATAGGCCAGAGTGACATCTCAATGTGTTAGGGCTGTCTAAGAATCTGTAATGGCTAACACCAGCTGTAAAAAGTCTTATCCCTGGTAGTAATCTTTATGACTAACAGCTCAAATATATTGGCCCTTACAAAAAGGTGTACCAGAAACAAGTTACTATTTATAAATACCTGCAAATTAGCAGGTATTCTGCATTACCCCTGTAAAATATACTTAACCTATGTCTTCACAAGGTATTTTGTCACCACAAACAAAGCAACATCAAAATCTACAGCAAGTAATAATTAAACTAACAATACATAATTTAATAAAATCATTAAATTAGATACTACACTCTCAACCCCAGGAGATCCCCAAACCTATACTGTAAATCCCCAGACCCTAGATTTCTGTTACAACACCTCTCTTTAAAAGATGGAGATATCCACCCAAACCCAGGCCCAACAACTACTACTACTACCACTCAACCCCTCAACCCCAATCCCTCTACTGTTCATTCCCTCCCCAAACCACCTAACTCACTCTTAATTGCTCACCTCAATGTACGTAGTATTAATAACAAAGTTACACAACTCCAATCTCTCCTAGAAGTCTACTCCTTTGACATTCTATGTTTAACAGAAACTGGTTAAAACCTGTTACCAAAGACAATGAAGTCATCCCACCAGGCTATAACATCTTGAGACTTGACCATGTAGCCTACAAATTACTACCTATGATACTAAACCTCCTCTAACCTCTAACATTGAAATTCTTATTTCCAAACTTCAAATCAACACTTACAAATCTATTTATATTGTCTGCATCTGTGTACCACCTGCCAATAACAGTGCCACCATAGAGGATATCCTTTGCTGGTTATCTCAAAACTTACCCCAAGAAACCATAATCCTAGGTGATTTTAACATTGATTGGAAATGTTGCAGTGGTGATCACCCAACCACCCACATTAATCTATTCGGTTTCTCTTAAACCATTACCTCTCCTACTAGGATAAACTAACCCAATAATAAAGAAAGCACCTTAGACTGGATCCTCATAAATAATCTTCCCCAGACCTATGAAGCTGGAACTCTCCCTGATGATGTGAGTGACCACTCACTCACCTATATCATCAGGCATAAGACCAATCTTCCAATTCCAACCATTTGCAGGAAGATAAGAACAAAAAAAACTTTAACCCTGATCTCTTCCAAAATGAACTAAAAGCATGTAACTGGTCTCCCTTAAAATGCGTCCCACTGGAAGATGCTGTTAAATACTTTAACTCTAACTTCCTAGCTATACTTGACCACCATGGTCCTACCCACTCTATCAGAATCAGAACTAAATCCGCCCCATGGCTTTCAAAAGAAACCAAGCAAAAAAAACATCTTAGAAACAAATATTGGAATAAATGGTGAATGACTAAAAAACCCAGTGGATCAACAAAATTTCAGACAGCTGAGAATTGACACTAAAAAACTATACTCTCTGACAAAAGAAATTACTACCTACAATTCCAGCAAACCCACCATAATAAACCACAAAAGTTCTGGGCGTGTATTAACAAACTATTACACCCAGGGCAATCTATCACGCCAAACCCAGAAGGCACAGCCCAGGAAAATCCCAAGCATACTGCAAATGCCTTTAATACCTTTTTCACTGAAGCCATTCAAACCCTTGCCATTCAGTTATCACCTCAAGACTTTTCTATATGTAACTTAAACTCTACCCATCCCCATCCATTTCACTTCCAACCAGTCCCAACAACATATATTCTCACCCTTATCCAAAAACTGAAACCATTCTCTCCTTCAGCAGACCAGCTAGCTGCTGAATATCTACAAAAGGCAGCTAAATCCATCGCCTATCCCATTTCAACCCTGATTAACAGAATCATCACTGAATGACACATCCCAAGTATCTGGAAAGTCTCCCATTTTATCCCCCTACATAAAGGCGGAAGCTCTACTGAATTCTCCAACTACCGTCCCATAGCCCTACTGTCTTCTTTGGCAAAGCTCATGGAGAAATGTATCCACAAGCAAATGGTAGCCCACCTAATCCAAAATAAGTTGCTATCCAACTGTCAACATGGTTTCAGACCTTCCCACAGCACTACTACTGCCCTCCTCTCCTTTACAGACCAAAGCAAGTAAAACTGCAACCAAAATATGCTTTCCTCTGCATCGTTTATCGATCTGTCAAAAGCATTCGATATGGTAAATCACCAGATACTTTTAAACATCCTTACATCCCTGTCACTAGATGAACCTGCTATAAAATGGTTCATGTCCTACATAGAAAACAGACAACAGGCTGTTCTTTGGCATAATTTTCTATCTACCCACCTGCCAGTTAATCTTGGTTACCCTCAGGGGTCCATCTTAGGACCCTTACTTTTCACTCTATTTATCAATGATCTTCACCTAGCAATTCCCCAAGCTACATGCATCCAAATACACAGATGACTCCACTCTTGTATGCTCATCCTCAACCACATCTGAACTTCACTCCCTTACACAAACAATGTTTACCACAGTTGAACAATGGTTTTCACAGCGCTGTCACCTCCTGAACCCCCCAAAAACTAAACTTCTCCTTTTTACTCCTACACGTGTTTCTTCTGCTAAATGAATTGACATGGGAAAAGGGAAAGAAGTTACAAGCTTTGGACGCCATGACAGACTCCACCAAGTTGACATTAATTCAACACACATTACACAGCTATGCCCACCTTGTTCTAAACCATCAAATAAGCCACCTTAAACTGAGGCACCAAAGAAGTGTCTGCCCAAACCTCAAAGGTCTCCAAGATGTAGGTTGGGTAAACAGGATACTCAGGATATTTATCAAAACACAAGAAATTAGCACATGTATTAATAACAAACAGTAGAAAAGAAAAAGTGTTCACCTAGTTGGCAAACTAATGCCCTTAAAACAACAAGGCTGAGATAAGACATCTGGTAATATCCTAGTCCTAGGTTATTCTGTAGTGAGACACACAAATGCACTACTTACCAAACTGAGCAAGGAAAGGGTGATAGTAAGTGTTTCAGTGGGGCCAGGATCTACCATATCACTATAGCCCTCAGGCTCCTTCATTCAGTGTATGACTCGGTCATTGTGCATGTAGAAGTAAATGATTTCAGACACACCTCCCCATATCAGTGGTCTGTGGCTGACCAAGTTTGCAGATGACTGCAAGCTGGGCACTGTCTTAAATTCTCCTAGTGATGAGAACATCCTCCAAGAGAGCCTTACCCAAACTAATGACTGGTGCCAGGAGCATGGCCTCAAACTGAATGCCAAGAAATGCATCATTATCCCCTTTGGGGAAGATGGCAACCCCACTAATTATACCATTAATAACAATGTACTAAGCACGCAAGCAGTTGTGAGGGACTTGGGCACCTAGGTTGATAGCAACTTGACCTTTGACCATCAAGATGCCTCTGCTGTATGGACGTCTTTCTGCAAGGTCTAACTCATAAATAAGGGTATTTCATCCAGGAACAAGGAGGTCATAACATCCCTGTACGCCTCCCTTATCAGACCTATTATTGAGTACAATGTCCCCTTCGGCATGCACCTTGCCAAGTACATGCAGCAGCTGGAGAGACCACAGAGGTTCCTGACCAGGAAAATCCAGGGTCTCATGCACCTGTCCTGTATAGATATGCTAAAAGCTAAAGCTTTTGGGCACAGACTGAGTGCAGTAACCTCTGAGAATTCTGTGTCATAATTCAAAGTAGCCAGTAGTTAGAGATAATATTTATTTAAATAGATAATACACTATTTTACATTAAATGCCATGTCTTCCAAAAACTATTAGTAGATATCAAAGTTTTTTTATTTAGCTCTAAAAAGAAAATAAGAAAATGAAAATTATTCTCCCAACAAGCAAAGTTCTCAGAAAGCAAAACTGGAAAATGAAAGAAGCACATTTTTAGTGTTGTTTAAAACAATTAATACAAAATAAAACATAATGTAAACATTACTCAGCCTGTTTTCAACATTCTACCATTTAAATTAATAAAGTTGCAACATACATGAAAAAATGTACTATGAAAAAACAATTACATTGTAAGAATGTTTGACTTAAAAAAAACTATGCATGCAGTTGAATAAACCTGCAGTCTTATTTATACAAATATTTAAAAAAATATTTTAAAGGCACTAGTTCTACAAATCAGTTATTTGATTAAATTATTTTCCACAGTCATATATTCAGTGTAGTGCCTGACTGCTCATATATAATTGCAGCATTTTAAATAAAATGTAACTGGGAACAACTTACAGTCCACAGTATGTCATGGATACAGTTATAATGTGGCAATAAAGTAGTACAAACACAATTAAACTGTTACTCTATCATGGAAAAATATTTCAGGTAATAACTTTTATAAAGGAGGAGTTTACATAATAACTTGATTACTTTCTGAGGATACTTCCCAGAATGCTTAATGCCACCCAAAGTAAAGATTAAGATTGATGGACATTTCCTGTGAAAATGGATATTTACTTTTATTAAAACTTAAAAGTCATCAAGTAGTGCATGTTCCAGGTTTAATTCTTGAAAACAATCTAAAGAATTAAACTTTAATGGTTCAAAGGTTTCATAGACCAGTCTTGCACCTTTCAATGTAACTGAGTGAACAATAGATTGTTTCAGTAGAAACTGATTACTTAGGTCTTTCTTTATGCCTCACATCTATGGGAATTTATTCTACTGTTGATTGGACTGTATTATAAACAAAGATTTGTGGATGACCTCATACATGAAAATTATTTGTTTCATGTTTCCAGCTTCACAATCTCTTCTGGAAATATTATAACAGAGATAGTCTGCTTTACAGAAAAGTCTGAAGAAATAAAATGATCTATGTCAAACAGTGCAGATTCCCCTATAATTTACCTTTATCTGTAAAAAATCTGAAGAAACAATATGATCTGTGTCAGAGTCTAGACTCCCCTATACTGAGACTTTTATTTGTTTGAAGAAGAGAATGTTTTATTTCTGAGCAATCAAGCAGTGTGTTTCAAAAGAAAACAAGACGTATTTATGTTGCTATGAATATTTCGTTTATATATCTGCGGTGGTGGTGCTGCAGTAGCGTTGTCGCCTCACAGTAACATGCTAACCGGTTCGACTCTCAGCTAGAGCGTCTTCTGCATGGAGACATGCGTGAATGGGCGTACCTTCGTTCAAGGTTGTGCATTAGGGTTGGCAATGCAGCATGTAAAAATCAACTGCCAATTATTAGCGGACTGGAGTTCCACTGTGGCGACCCCTAAAAGCCGAAAGACACAACAACAAGATTCAGAAGTTCTCAATCTCTTTTTTCTTATTTTGTACATCAAAGTTTAATTGCTTTGCTTCATTTGGATTACCTTTTTCCTGGGGGGTAAGATGGAGGAGTATTGTTTCCTTTGCTGTACATCTGCAGGTTGTGACTTGATGGTTATGCAGCAAACAAATAAGTCTAGTAAACATTTCTGTTGAATCTACAATGAAAGTTAATAAAATTTTGTTTGAACACGGGCATTATTTATGAAGAAGTCAAACAGAAATCCTACACAGCTGTTGTCATCTTGCAAAATCCCTCACATTTCAACTGTTTCAAAAATGCTTGTTTCTATTCCACTTCATCCAGTCAGTCAGTCAGTCAGCCAGTCAGTCATCCACCTAACCAATTTTGTCAAGATGCATATTACTTCTATAGTGACCATATAAGCAACTCATCCATAGAGTTTACTTGGCAAATATAGAATGGGAGAAGATTGTCAGGCCTTTCTCTTGCATCTCTCTTTCCCTGTCACATAAACACAGTGCTTGCGCATGCGCGCACACACACACACACACACACACACACACACACACACACACACACACACACACACACAGCAATCCATCTACTAATTTGCCTTTGACATATGGAATTTGTGAACCAAAATACCTAGAGAAAAGTTATTCAAACACACTGCAGAGAGGCAGACTCCACAAAGAAGGCATCCCAGATGATACCCAATGTTCAAGAGTGCCACCCATTCCACTACCATATATTCCCAAACACCTCTTGTCTGTGAGTATATGTACACCCAAAACATGTTAGTAAAAACTACTTGCCTTTCTGTGCATCCACAACAACTACTTGAGTTTCTCTGTACCTCCACAATTTCTTTGGTATGTAAAAATACAGCTGTCCTGTTCTCATTTGCTGGACGCTTGCCATAACTTAACTGTGCAGTCTCTACATTTCTCCATGTATCTTTCCCATACTGGTTCCTATCAATCTTAACTCAATTTGCAGTTCTGCTCTATATTATAGTTATTTTTCTTCTGCTTTCTTGGACTAATTTCTGAATAATTCCTTCTTTCCCACCTTGACTCTTCCTTTCCAAGTATGTACCTACTTCCTTATGTAAGCTGTTTCCTCTTTTCTTCCTCCTCTTTCTTTTCCGTTACTCATTTCAGCTATTCTGTTATTATATCCCTTATCTATGCTCCTACCAAATCCTGGACATTTTTCAGGAAGGTTAGTGTAGAGGATAAACATGTAAGCTGCTAAGAAGCTTCACCATGTAGATCTACGTTTGATTCCCTTATTCTCCATTTGCCTATTGTATGAGTCTGAGCAATTATTTAATTAGCTAATGCTCCTGCATCCTCTCTAGAAAAAGAAGCTCTCATGCTTGAGTTAACTAACACAAGAAACAATTTATTTTATTGTGTAGTAAGAGAGTGAAGATAAGTGCAGAAATAGGCACAGAGTTAATTTGGGTTTTGGCACGTGCAGATCCACATTTTTAGTAAGGATTCAGTTAGTGCTTTTTTGAAGCTTTGTGTGTGGGGAACATTTCTAATTCTCAGTGGGAGTTTGTTCCAAGCTAGGGCAACTGAGTAGCTATAGATGTTTTGTCCTATTGTTCTTTTTGGCTTATGGATTTTTAGGAGAAATTGATCACAGCTTCAAAAAGAGTGAGGAGGGTGTACAGGGTTATAAGTGAAGAGATGGTGGGGCAGGAGGTGGATTTGTTAAGGATGGAGTGTACAAAGGACAGTTGGGGGAGTAAGAGATAAAGGGGAACTCAAGCCGGTTTAAAGTAAGGAATGGCAATGATGAGAGGTGTAAGGTTGATTCGCAGCGAATCTGGCAATTTTATTGTGAGTGAGTTCTAGCTTGGTCTTTAGAGAGGATTGTAAGTTGGTCAGAATAGGAGAGGCATACAGAAGGCTGGGAAGAAGATATGCATGGGCAAGAGAAAGTCATTTGTGAGGTAATTTTTATTTCTATAAAGAAGTCCTAGTTTTTTGATGTGCCTTTTTACTACAGTTTAATATGTGCAGATCAAATTTACGTTGATCATCAATAATCACACCCAATAGTTCAGTGTGTGTGTCGATGTTTATGTCAGTGCTGTTAAGTGATGAGATGTTAAATGGTGATTTATGATGAGAAAGGGACTTTAGGCGAAATAGGAGAAATTTGTTTTTTTTTCGGATAAAGTACAAAATAGTTGTGAGTAAACCAGTTTTCTACAGACAGAAATGTGTTTTGGGAGAGTAAGTGAGTGGAGGTCAGAGAGATTTTTCAGATGTGGAGATGATAGTAGAGTCATCAGCATATTGTATGAGAGTGGATTGAGTGCAAGAAGTATGAAAACAGATGGAGAAAATGTTAAATAGTGGATCACTGGGGCACTCTAGTACTGACAGGGAGAAAGTGGGAGTAGGAGGACAGCCATCTGACCTACTGCTGCCTGTTTGTGAGGTAGCTAGAGAACCATATGAGGGAAGGGTTAGAGATACTGAAGTGTGACAGTTTGGTCAGGAGCGTTGGGTTGGAGACAGTGTCAAAGGCTTTGGAGAGATCTAGGAATAGACTGGAGACAAGTTTATTATTGTCTCAGGCTTGTGCAATAGTTTGAGTGAAGGAAATGGGTTTATATTATGTGGTTGAACTTTTAAAAGTTCGAACGTCATATGGTCGACATCATATGATCAAGCTTTTAAAAGTTCAAATGTTTCAACGGAGATCTCCGTACAGTGCGGAAGGGAAGATTTCCCTTTTCTGCTCTGCAGTGCGATCTCAGAGTTGGTAAATTTAAAGAGCGGGGGGGGGGGTGCATGGTGGCTTGCCCCCTGCTTAAAACGTTCAGGTAGTTTTTTTCTGTGGTTTATTTTTTTTTTGGATATTCAAATTTTTAAAAGTTTGATCATATGGTGTCGACCATATGATGTTCAAACTTTTAAAAGTTCAATAATCTAATATAGACCCAAGGAAATTAGGGTGGTTGTAGTGCTATGGTCAGGACAGAAACCATGTTGGGTAGGTGTAAGTAGGTTTTCCTGCAGAAGATAGTTCAGGAGCTGCTTGTGAATGCTTTTCTTAAGTAACTTAGAGATGGGTGATAGTATGGCTATGGAGTGAAAATTAGAGAGGTTAGTGGAGTGTCCCCCCTTATGGATAGGAATGACATAAACTTGTTTCCAGATAGTGGGGACAGTAGATTCTTGGATAGAATGGTTAATTAAGATAGAAACTGGGTACGCTAAAGACCTAGTGGTGAGGTTTAGGAAGTAGAGTAGTAGGTTTTCCACTGAGGGAACAGCGTGGATTAACTTTACTCAGAAGATTTTTATGTAGGTAGTGGGAACAGATTTGAGTGTGGAGGAAGATCTAGCAGTTGGGGGAAGAGAGGGATGGGAGGGGATGGTGGTGTTACTATTTAGGGTTAGTTTGGAGATGGAATAGAAGTAGGAGCTAAACTTGGTGGCAGTTTCCAGAGGATAGTTGTGGGGAAGAGGGTTAGGAGAGATAGGGGTGCCTGAATAGAGAATTTTACTAATGCTATTTCAAAATTTTTTGGGATTCCTGTGTTAGTTTGTTTGGGATTTTTGGTAGAAGTTTTTCTTGTCATTAGTAACCTGCTTTTTGGTGAGGTTATGGAGTTGTTTGTAGTTTAGGAGGTTAATCTGGAATTTGAATTTAAACAGTTTCTCCAAGGCTTGTCACGATCATGCATTAGGTAGCGAGTGGACTTTGATAGCCATGGTGCAGGGTGGGATTTTATTCTGATTTTCCTGGGGTGGGGCAGGGAGTTGAGAATATATAGGAAGGTAGTGTTGAACTTGTGTACTGCTTCATTGAGGGGTAAGTGAAGAAGGAAAGACCAATTTATGGAGGAAAGCATATCATTAATTACCATTGGGTCAAAGATGGATAGGGTATTTGTCTCTGTCAAATACAGGTCTCTGTATTTGTATGATTTGCAGTGTTATAGGGCATATCTTTGAATTCAAATAGGGGAGTGGTCACTTAATGAATCTGGTAATATTATGGGGTTGTGGTAAAGGTTAGCATTACAGATTAGGATCCAGTTGAGGATTGTGCCAGTGTGTGTTGGCTTATTTAGGTTGGTCAGGGTTGTGATGAGTTGAGTGAAGCCATGTAAATTTATAGTGGAGCTCGGTGAGTCAGGGGTGAGGGTTTGCCAATCAATGTTGACATTACCTGCTATTACAGTTTCATAAGGTATGGAGTGATTTAACCAAGACAGGATTTGTTCAAGTATAGGAATATTATTGCCAGGAGGGGCTGTAGATGGTACCTATATCATCAAGCACCTTTACTCTTTAGTTGCTCTGAATGCTGACATAAGCTGATGAAAACATGGGGACCCACCAGCCTCTTTCCTCTGTTGTCATTCCTTTTATTCTTGCTTTCCTTCTTCTAGGTTGCCTTCTTTCCAAAATAATATTTTTGCATTCATAAAACCCTGAGGAGAAAGGTATCATTTCTGATGCTTACATCCAAATTTGACTTTCATTTATTACCTATAAGTGATGATGACCTCAGAGAACGGCTGGGAAACTGAGATGTGTAGCCTACTGACTGAGTTCTTATTTCACTATCATGGTCTGGCACAACACTTGCATTACTACTGCTACGGAATTTATCTGTTTATCAATCAGCCAGCTCCCCTAACCGAACTTCTAGTTATTAAACTCCTACACCAGGAGTACTTACTTCCCTCTAACCTGAGGAAAGGAATTGATTCCTTTCCTGCAAAGAACCCATGACCTTCAATTTGGAGATTCTGATTATCATCCCATCCACTTCACACTCAGCAGCAAAATCACTTCATTGCATGTCAGTAAATCAGGCCCAAGAGGACAACATGGTCCATAGTCAAGCAAGCTGTAACCTTCACAACTCCAAACTGGATGCTTTCCAAACCTTGACTACCTCTTAATATCTTGTCCTTATTGTTTAAAGGAGGGGTGTCAAGATAGACCCTTTGTAAAGTCTTGTGTCTGTATTGAATGCTTTTGATGTGATGCTAACAATATGAGCACAACTCTCCAAAAACAGGACTGAATGGCAATCAACAACATTCCTTATTGCTGTAATGTAACTCATAAGACATTCAAAACACGCAGTCAGATGTCATCTCTAAGACCAGAGAATGTAAGTAGACTACAGTGGTGAACTTCCATGACTCCTCCAAGAAATGTGTAAGAGCAAGTAATTAGTATATACTTCATATTGCTTCTTTTAAAATCTGGCTCATCTATCTGATGGAGTTATGTTGCCAGCAAACCATGGTTTAGGCTTTGGTGGGAAGGCTGGGATTGCAGGGTCTTTCCATCCCTCACTCTGGCTTTATGATGAAATTCATTAACAATTTATGTTGAGTTAAAAGCTCAACACCTTCCCTTACTCATATATCGAAAACATATAGCATAAGATCTGCTGATAAAGTCACAAGGCAGATAATTAAACTTTGTCCCAAAATAATCTGGTAATAAGTACATTTATGTGCACCTCTGTGTTTGAATAATAATAAAAAAAAATCTGATTTGAACCAGATAAGCTGTTCTTTGTAATAATGCTTCTCTGGGAATCTTCATTATGCCCTGTGTGATCACTGAACTCTAAGCAGAAATCCACAGTTATTAAATGGTACCATATAAAGCACAACTTCAACTACATCCAGAAAGACCAAATACTTTAAACAGTTTTTATGTACATTTGAACCAGCAGCAGGCAACATTTTCCTTTTTGTAGCTAACAGACATGCTGAATTTCAGTTTTATCTGCTGGCATATACTCCAAATATATGACAGCCAGCTGGAGTTTGCAAGTATCCTCATATGTACCTACAGCCTTTCCTTAAAGCCAATTTAAGAAATGGAGGTGGGCTACTTACTACTGAGAAGTCTGTTTATTCCAATGTCAATGCTGTATAAAGAGGTAAAACTAACTCTACCTAGTTGGTATTTTTAAACCTAATGCAAAAGATATAACTCCCTCCAAAACAATAAAGTGACATTTCACATTCCAAGAGTCAGTCTTCATTGCTAAGGGTCCACTCTGTTCAGATGCATTCTAATGCCATTGGACAACTAGCTGGCATTGCACACTCCCTCCCATTTGACTTGAAAGTAGCGAACCAATGCAACAATTGGCCTGTGGAAATAATTTGTGCAGCCTCCAGTCACTCACGAATAAACACCCCATGAACCTTCATCCCAGTACTAGATCTCACTATCCATGTTATGGGCAAGGTTCTTTTTTGCTTTCAATGAACTTCACAAGGTTAGATTTTTTGATTGTTTTTTGACTGTCCCCACCTTTTAGACCAAATTGTCAGAGGTGGTCCCACTAGGAGAACAAAGCTCCAGCTAATACAAGCAGATTTCCTAAAATTCAAAAACACAACTAGGGGCATAAGTAGCATGTTTCATGCCTCAAATACATGGCTTACTTGGAGCAAAGTATGATTGTTGGTGGCTAGGACTAATTTTTGCCTTGGTGCTGCTCTGTCATTGACCCATACTGTAACTACTATTAATGGAATATGAGCTCAACAGTGCCTGCAATGTTTACTGCAATCTTTCTGCACATTATATTGAAAATATCAACTTGCCTGAATGCAGAGATATATTGATCACAGTCCCACAGTGAGACACAAATAGTGGACAGCATTTTTCATGCATCAGCACTTAGGTACATGGTCTCCTTTTTAGTTCTGTCAGGTCTGCTGCATACTATACAACCTTCAGGTTTAAACTGAATGAGAGCCCCTGCTGACTCACAGTAACTGGCTTTGTTCTCACATTAACTATGCATGAGGACACATTAACTATACATGCATACACAGAAACTGTATAGGCTCCCAATTGACATATTGGGACTTGCAATGCAGAGTTCCAAAATGCACAGATATGCATATCATTTCCCTTAGGATTGAATCTCCTGTAAACATGACTTTTTTTTTTCTTGCAAGACTCTCCCATAGCCATTTTTGTCTGACATGGATCAGTGTCAGAATTCATCAAAATACTTTTTAATATTTTGAGGAGATTTGGTAGATATATGTTTTATGAAATGAGAATATTCAAATCTCTTTAACTACCCAGATTCCGTGAACGTGGACTTTTCTGTTGACAACTGTTTTTAACTTTTGAGTGAAAAATAGGGTTTCTTGCTGAGTAGAGTTCAATAACATAGCCCTTGGTGTATCATGACAACAATAGAAAGGCAAGACGTATGGCACTGACAAAAACAGAAACCATATGTTGTGAAACAATCACAGAAATTAACAGTTTCTTTCTTGTTTAAGAAAATGCTTGAACTCTACTTCACATCAGCCAGCCATTATAGCTGTGTGATTTCTTAAATAACAGCTTTGTTGCCACATTCTGTTAAGCTGCTTTCCTACATATTAACCCGGTTACTGTTTTTCCTTTGGTAACTTGTTAATGATAACTTACTCACCCATGTAACTTTGTACCTACTATCTTTGTATCCCCCCACACTCTTACTGTCTACTTCTTCAGTGCACCTACATAACTTCCCCATTCCCTTGGATATTCAATTATTTCTCCTTTGGTCTTCTCCATAGTTTTTTATCCACACTGACTCTAAGTGTCCTTCCCCTACACTAAAATTCAGGTATTTGAGTTTCTTCTGTCAACGCTTACAAATGGTATAGTTGTAGTAGTGAAATGCTTACCTATGGTGTTAGATTTCACCTTCTAACCAAGTTATTACAGGTTTTGCTTGCTTTACTGGTGTGATTCAATTCATCAGTCATGAATCATTTTATTTTGAACTAGTGTCCCTACCAAGCATCAGATGTATTACTTGTTTTGTTAGTTATTCCGTTAATTTGTCATCAGGACTTGGTTCCTTAAAGCTGACTTTAAATTCATCATCTGTTTAGCTAATTGTATTTCTCCCACAGCTGTTGTATTGCAGATTGTGTTATGCATGGTGATCATTACTCTAAATTGCATTATACATTACATTGTATATTATTCATGCTATGTTATGTATTTAGTGGACCTTGTCTAAAAAGGCATTTTGGTTCAGTAAGACATTCACAGTAAAGAAAAAAAAGCAAAGATTCACAAAATACGGTAAATACTGCAAGAGTTAAATAGCACCTCTGAACACTGCAACAGAATAATGCTTTATAGATGCTTGGCTTCTCTCAACTGATTAAGCTGTGAAGAAGAGCTGACAGATTCAGGTAAACAACACATCTGGATTGGACGGCTGCATCCAAGCGAGACAGCTTGTCAGTCATAGGTATTCTGTTTGACTGAAGAGACCATGCCCCAGTTTTCACTTATGGAAACGTCATAGGTATTCTGTTTGACTGAAGAGACCATGCCCCAGTTTTCACTTTTGGAAACGTCATAGGTATTCTGTTTGACTTGGAGACCATGCCCCAGTTTTCACTTATGGAAACGTCATAGGTATTCTGTTTGACTGAAGAGACCATGCCCCAGTTTTCACTTATGGAAACATAAATGCCATTCTCCTTGCTTTCACTACTACACACAAAGCCATAACACAGCTACCATTGCCATAAATATATTTACTGAAATACTTAACTTAGTCAAGTGGCATCCCCTCAGGACATTAGATTTGCACCCAGAGCTTCACCTTCCTTACTATTTTCAACTCTGTGGCATAGAGGATAGAGCCCCGATTTTGACCTGCATGACCAAGATTCAGTTAGTAATCTGATCACTACAGGGGCTGACAGGGAATGGGTGAGGAATGAGGTAGCTCTACCTCCCTTAGGAGAAGGGGTAGGATGTGTGTCCAGGAATACTCATTCACTAAAAGTTCCACAGTGGAGACTGAAGAAACATACATGGCTGTTCTAATGGGGCAGGGATGTCTGCAGGCTTATGTTGCAAAAATGAGTGTCCTCTCTACCCATTGCTTGGTAACCTCAGTGAATGCTCAATGTGTACATCTGGGGAGTTAGGGCTTAATAATAAATCCTCCATCGTAGTGCAGATGACAGTACTACTCTCAACACTCATCTGATCCACAAAAGGAATGAACAGCAGTAGTGTTGTCTCCCTGAGGAGAATAAATGGTCCAATATGGCAGCCTATCCAGAGGCTTGTGCTCAGGTTTGGGGCTTCAGACCAAAAAAGAATCATATTCTCAACTCTGTACTGTTGTTTCCTATGGACAAAGTATTTATGAAAAATATGATGAAGCTGATGAATGAATGTGACTCCACTTGGAAAGACCACAAATGGACCAACTTCCTTGTACATCAATCGACCTACAGGCAATAACTTAGTAAAGTTACTTACTACCAAAAGTAGATTAGACTAGAAAACCTCCCAACAGCAGCAACTCAATAATAAGCAGCTGTGGATAAACTGTCCCCTCTTTTCTTTCTCCTAATAAGCACAGTACCCAAGCCTATTGGATACCCTTACAGAAATAGCCAGAAATTCTATCAGTACGTTTCACAGGATCATAGGACGTTACTAGGCTATTGACCCTGAGCCCCTTACAAACCTAGCCAAGAATTTAGCCCATGTTCCAACAAGTCAGCACCCTATGCCACTGTCCAGCAGGGACACAGATGGAATCCCAAGAGTGTATTTTCTGTTCCCCATCCAGTTATCCAAATTGCGCTTAAAAAGGGTTAATGAGGTACTCAGCTTGACATGGAGAGGGTCTATTCCACATGAAGGGGAGTCTCTGGGACACAAATCTGTCCTGCCAACAAGTCCTATTGATGTCACAGACCAGGTTGAGCTTGCATGTGTGGGTTACCCAAGTCACATGTGCAAGTTACTCGAGTAAAAATTAGTACGAGGCTAACTGCACTTGTGGGCCATTAAAAGGCCAGCCAATTACCCCATGTAAGAATCAAACCCTGCACCTTGTGCTTATAACGTGAACACCTTAACCACTATGCCAACCTACCACCCTTTCTTTCCCATTCAGTCCCCTTTCTGACACCTACTGTCATACACATGAGCAACCTGTCTCCACAAGTACCTACCTACCAATAAAACATTCTCAGCATTAACCTCGTACTCACATTTACCATCTGTAAACTAATGGAAATAAACGAAGAACTATTGTCTTCTGACAGTATAGTCCTTTTACCTCAAACAGAGTCATATAATTAGTTTTGTATTAGAGAACAGATTGATGTGGACAGGTTACAAACCCATTTCCTGGGAGCCCTTTATCACTGTGCCACTGCACAAAGCTGGTAATCCACTGACTTAGGACAATTCAGATGTATCTCTCTTTTCCACCACTCTGCAAGGTAACCATCAACAAATATATCTCGTTGTCTGACATATGATAGTTTTAGGCCAGGCCACTGCACCAAAACAGTGCTGATTACGTTTGCTAACCACCTTTGACAACAGCTAAATGAAAAATTGCTATGTGGATACAACATTTATCAGTTGATGAAAGACTTCAGTAAGGTCAAATCACATCATTCTCATCTCTTGGTTGTCCAAATTATACCTGTCTACTCCCGTCATCATCTGGTTCTCTAACTATCTTTTCCATTGGATGAAGCAGCTGGATGGTCAAACCATTATCTCGCATCCCAAGCAGTAAACTTTGGAGTCCCTCAAGCATCAGTTCTCACACCCTTTGTATTCACAGCTTTATAATTTATAAACACTGCCTTTGTTGCCCAATATGCAGATGAGACCACTGTGTACTTTGCTTCACAGTGCTCACTAAAATCTAGGTAGTAGACCAGAATGCTTTCAGTTCCATGCAGAAATGTATAGAATAATCAACACTCCAATTAAACTCTAAAACAACTAACTTTACATTCTTCCATCTAGGACCAAACCCCCTATCTATATCAGGAATGCTAAACATAATAGACAGTGACCAAACATCACTAGAAGTAGTCCCAGGCCTCTAACTACTAAGAATCACATTGATTCTATATTTAAATTTGAACATCAAATCTCAACTGAATGCTTGATTTTGTTGTACCCATCTGCAGTCCACTAACCAGACTTGCCACTGCAACAGCCTTTCTTCTTCTTCTTCTTGGTTTATTCTACTGTTCTCCTCTTCTTCACAAGCATATGTCCATCAGTAAGTGAAAAACTCAACAAGCTTACCACTGTGTTGTTATCCTCACCTCTAGTCACCTAACTAGACCCAGCAATTGCTTTTCCCTCAGGTTTCAGAACTGACCAGAACATAACAATTAGCTGACCATCTGACCCCTTAACTTACCCCGTACTGTATCACATCATCTTTATAAAAGTCCTCCTATTCAAACTTTACTTTAATGATGCAGATCTTCTCTCTGTCTTAGGTCCCCAAACAAATTCTTAATATAGTTTCTAATAACTGGCAATATCTCTCATTTCTCACTATTTGCTTCTAAAATTTGAAACCCTTTATTACTACCTCTTAGAAATGACACAAACTGCATATTACCTAGACCTGTCCTAAGTACACACTTCATAGCAGGCTGGATTTGTAACTGCGAATGTGAGTGAGCTCTTTTTACATAAGCTGCAAACTTCTATTGAAGTATCTCTATCTCTCCATTTCTATTCTACTGCATATGAGGCCACAGTGGTGCAGCAGTTACTTTTGCTGCCTCACAGCAAGAGGGTCTCTGGTTCGATTCTCTGCTGGAGTGCCTTCTGTGCGGAGTCTGCATGTCCTTCCTCTGGTCGAGTGAATTTAAAGACATGCAGGTAGGTGCATGCGTGTGTGGGTGTGCCTTCTTGAAGGTTGGGCACCAGGTTGGCAACTCAACACCATAAAAACTCACTGCCAATCTTTAGCAGACTGGAGTTCCGCTGTGGTGACCCCAAGCTGGGAAAAGCTGAAAGACAGTTTGTACATATATGTATGCATGGATGTATCTATGCAGCAATATGTTTCTCCCTAGTTTTCCTCATGTATATAAACCTTTGCACTTCAGATGCAGTTATACAAAAGAATGTTAATATAAATATGAAAACATCGATTATATTATACCTGTAGTTGATGCAAAGAACTTGGTTGACGTAGTCATATACCATCAAGTTAAGTATGATCACCATATTAACTATATAGTGGCTAAAAACAACCATAAACTGGGGATGTTATATGAAGTCAACCCCTGTCTGTTACCACAGATACAACATTAGGCAGTTCAGTCTTTCTTACTACTATATTTGCTATATGCATTTCATATAGTCACAAATCTTTCAAAGATCCCTTTAAACAAACTCGAAAAATGTTACATTAAGACTGCAAAATGTGCCACCAAATTGCCAAAGTAAGCATACCGCTGCATAGCCCTTCAAGAAACCCACAAGCTAGAACTGTACAGTTCTCTGAAGTACATACACAATTGAAAACAGTGCACACACAGTATAATATATATCAAGCAAAAGCCTGGTTATTAGTAATACCATTTTGAAATAGAAATCTTGTACAGAACTCTGATTTCAAGATCATTCTCAAATCTCTAAATCTGAATCTAATAATCACTATAGTGATTTGCATTCAGTTTTCATAACCGTACTATGGAACTCTATTCCCCTATAGCTGAGGCTGAAACTAATTCACAGATCTCCCTACAACTTACAGCTGCTTCTTCAATAAGCTGTAACCAAAGTCCAGTTTTTTTCTAAACTTTCTTTTTGACAAATTTGCTGGTAAGTTTCACTACCAGAAGGCTTGAATTCCATTTCCCTATTTTAATAGCTCTCTATCTTTTCCACTCATAAAACCTATCTCATTTCCTTTTCCTAATATCTGTCTACTACCTACCTTCTAACTACCTGGATCCTTATTTTCCCCTTTACCTCACCATTTCATCTCTCCCAATCTAATTCCCCTCACTTATCTGTCTTCTGCCCTTATTCTACATGTTAACTAATGTCTTACCATATGTGTATGTATATATATATATATATATATATATATATATATATATATATATATACACACACACACAAACATATATGTATATACACACACACACACACACACACACACACACACACACACACACACACACACACACACACACACGCATACCCATACATACACATGCTCACATACATACATGTTTCACCTATTTTGTTTATTTATTTTATTTATTTATTGTTTACTGGGATACTCCAACTGGGCAGTGCTCCTTTTCAGCAGCAGCCTGAGGAAGAAAACTCTAAGACATAAGACTAGAAGACACTTAATTTGTAAAAACAGTTTAACTAATCATTACAGTGAATATGTCAAACTAAATTAAAGCTTAGCAGTGTAGTTACACATTTCAGATCACTACTATAAGGGTAAGAAAGTATTAAAGTAGTTGAATAGAAGCCAGGCTAACAATAGTTAGCGTACAAAAATTAAAAAAGTTAAGGTAATCACTTCAGCATGACCTCTGTCATATGTACTCATAAATGTGTTAGTAGAAGCAGTAGAATTAACTCACTGATGTAATTCTCAGTTATCAGTTGTACGGCAATGTGTCATGCTGACAATAAACATGCTTAGTTGGTCATAGTCACATATGAAACAGAATTATATTAAAAGAGACTAGAAAATATGATTTATATTATATTAAGGAATATAAATATTTACAGTACTAATGTTAAGTCTTTTAAGACCAGTAATCTGTTCATAGTAAGTAGCATCTCAAAATTATGTGTAGAGACATTTTGCTTGGTTTAACCAATAGGTGAGGCGTAAGAGCATAACAAGCTGTTGGTAAGCTGTAAATTAGGGACCTTTTATAACCCATTAGTGAAGAAGAATACTGTATAGTGTTTGGAAGTTTATTCCAGTGTTTAGCCACTTGGATTACAGAAAAGCATTGCAAGAGTTTCATATGCATTTTGTCTAAAAACTGTTTCTAGAAATAGTCATAAACAGTTAACTGCATGCATATTCAAATTTATATAGTTTGAATGCTTAGTTAAGAAAGTAAACATTTTTATTACATACTTCCATGTATCTGGACTATGGAGCTTTGCCTCCCAGAGACTCCACTGAAAATTGGCTATTGTGCACAATCGGACTGTCCTAGTTAATGTACACAGCTACAGACACACACACACACACAAATATATGTATACATACATAGAGAGAGACTATGTACTTTTTCTTCCTTTGTGGAGCATTTCTCCCTAGGCTTCCAATGAAAATCACTACTGTGTATTTGGTCTATCCCAGTCAGCAGTTAACTAGCTAAATAACCAAATTAACTGTAAGTGAAGAGTGCAGAACCATATTCTGTGTATTATCTTGAGAAAATAGTCATTCTTTTGCAAAATATAAAAAGCAGCAAAGAAGCAGAGCATAGAGATGGAAAAGAAATAAGACTGAGCACATAGAGAAGACAATGAAGAACTGTTTCAACAAGCAAAGCAAAAAAGAACGTGCAGAGAAAAAAGTAGAAGCAAGTGTTATTGATCTGGAAGTATCATACACTTCTTTTTATAATGAAAATAAAGTGAATAAAGCGTGAGCATTTTGTGTTCTTATAAAATTACATATATGAATAGTTACTGAAAATACCAGAGGATAATAGTGGAAAAAAACAACTTTTCAATATTGTAAGCAAATAAACATACAAAACAAGGAGTGTTTGTATTAACTTTTGGAGAATAAAAAAAGAAAAAGAGATAAAGTAGGTAAAAGATTTTTTTTGAAAAGAGGGTTAGAAAAAACTGCGCAAGGGAAACGTGGACGATATTAAGAAAAAATACGTTTAACACGGTGGTGGTGCTGCGGTAGCATTGTCGCCTCACAGTAAGACACTGTCTGGTTCGATTCTCAGCTAGAGCGTCTTCTACGTGGAGACATCCGTGAATGGGCGTACCTTCGTTGAAGGTTGTGCGTCAGGGCTGGCAACTCGGCACGTAAAAATCAACTACCAATCATAAGCGGACCGGAGTTCCGCTGTGGCGACCCCTAACAGGGGAAAAGCCGAAAGACACAAACAAACATTTAACGTTATGTACTGAAATGCTGTTGTATCATTACTAGGTATATTGAAAGTTCAAAACTAAATACCTAAGAGATTTTGATGAGGTTGTAGGATTCTTGTGCAAGAAAATCCATGGGTTAGAAATCAACATTATGCAGACAGAGTAGCTAATTTGGCACTATCTTGGTGGCATTTATACTCCTGAGGTGTGATCTGAGCCTTATCTTTAAGAGATGCATGGCCTTATTCTGTATATACTACTTCTGTAGAGCACATAACATATAGCACAAACACCAGCACATGTCCTCTGTTACTAAACATCGACATTTATAATATAAAAAGAAGTGCTAAGTACAATACACAGTGATTAATCAGATTTGAACAAACTTCATACCTATGATATTTTTGGTAATGGAGAGAGGTTACAATTGTACAATTAACTTCAGATTAAGTGAAAAGCTTGTTTAGAGAAAGCCTGAAGGATGAATTAAGATATTAGTAAGGAAAGAACATTGCTGAGGAATAATTAGAAGTGTAGAAAATGGTGAATCGAAAGCCACTAGGTAATGGAGGAAGAGGAAGGAAGAACTTGAACAGTGGATGTGGATGTTGAATGGGAAGAGATGCAGTAAGGAGGGGGTCACAGTGATGTGTGGTTGTTATCAAAATAAGGCAAGGCTAGACTGTGGAGAGAGACATTCTTGTATTAATACAGGCAGGGGAGTGATTTGGACAGGGGATTATAAGTATGGAAAGGATACATAAATAATAAAAATAAAAGAAATGATCAGGAGATCTTAACTAAAAGTAATTTTAAAGGCCAGAACTGTGGCATATGATATTAGTACTTATTACTAACAGAACTATGGTGTGTAGTTACAGGAGACGTAGATGGGTACTATTATACGATTATAGCATGGTGGTATGCTTTTTGAGCTTAGTGGAAGTGGTGAAAGAAAAGGATATCAGATTACCATAGCAAGAAGAATATGTAGCAAAAATAGTTGATTAAAAAGAAGAAGAAGTAAAGGCATTATAGAAGGTTTATGAGTTTGTATACATAAGTAAAATACTGTATGACAGATTTAAGGGAATCATTAAAAAGGCGGCACAAAAAAATAAAATGAACTAAAATACCTAAGGTATAGAAAAATGATACAATACATTTTTTTTAAAGGAGAAGGTGGGTATAAGTAGATTTATTCCCTTCCTTTGGTATCTGCAAAGGGGGTTAGACAATGATCCCCTTAAAGCTGCAGTATATTTTAAAACAAGGAAATTTGCTAACAAGTATATTTAATGCCTTCTTTTAGAATCCACAAAGGATTTAGTTAAGGATTCCTCCATGTCCATTTACTTATGTGTACTTTATTAATTAATTAATTTATTAATAGGAGAAATTCAAGAGACAGGCAAAGGAATGATAGTAGAAAGAAACATAAGTAAATAGCTCTTTTTAACTACTTATAATGATATTTGGGTGTTAGTAAGCAGAAAGTGCGGGAGTAATGAAGAAACTAGAAATATACATGAAAACTATGTAAAATAAAATGAAATAACTAAAAGAAAGAGTAGGCTGTGTGTGTAGGTGTTTATCAGAAGGAATTTAAAACTGGAAGTGCATTTTTCCAAGAGTAAGGGAAGCATCTTACATTTTTAACAATGGGTAATGTAATATATTAAAACAGGAAGATCTTGTACAGAATGGGGACAGATGGTAAAGAGATGAAATTGGTGTTAATTATGTTAAAGGAATAATGATTCAGTTGTTATGAATTTTTCTGGTCCATGATTTACAGATACTGCTGTAATTTTCCTTTACTAATTGGTTTATAAACCATAAAGAATCTGGTTTGGGTCATACGAGTACACACAGTAACCTAGTTAAATTATGCTACAGAAAGCAAAGGAAGATTGTGGCAGATGTTTTATGTCCAGTTATCTTTCTTTATTCTTCTTGTTTGAGTATGTTCTTTTCTTCTTTTATTTATCAACCAGGAAATTTCACTGGACACAAGTGGCCCTTTTCAGGGGCAGCACTGGAGCACTGTCTGGTTAAGTGGCTTGCTTAATGTCACACAGTAAATACAAATGGAGGCAGAATAAATTAAACCCTGTACCCTTGACTACAGTAAGCAATTATTAACAGCTCAGGTCTTTGATCTTCTGCAGTAATTTACACATTTTGAAGTATGGTAATAGAAAAAATATAAAAAGAACAAGGAAACAAGGAACTTTCTTCTCCATGTCCTGTAGCGTTACTCCATTATTTCAGCAATACCACAAACATTGCTGTTTAAACCTTCCCTTAACTCCATTGTCACTGATTGATTTTCTTGGGCTAATTTCTTCATCTGTGAGGGGATCTAACCACCTCCATTCACCCTAGCTACACTCTAGCTCACTATGCTCCCTTGCCCTACCTTCAATTCAAATGTATATGTCACATATCCCCCTCCCCTTCCTCAATCCTATCTCCTCCTCTTCTTACTATTCTCACCAATCCCTGTTACTACCTCATTATCCAACAGCATTCACACTAGCTGTTTACAAACTTATGTTACCTTACATCCACACTTACTTTTATCTACTTGCTCACTTAATTTAGTCTTCTCTATTGTTCTAAGTTTACAAATATACTTTTCTCATTTTCCCCTGTACAACATTTCTTTCATAATGTTGACAGAAAAGATAACACCCATAAACCTTTTATTATACACAACACCATCTTAATAATGCTCCTGATACTATCTTTAATTCACAATTTCACTCTACCACACTGTAGTATAGTCTACATTTCTCTGACTAAACTCTATTAAAATCTCAACCTCTTTCCATCTCCATAATAAGGGACCACCCTGCCTAGCATCTCCATCAAGCCATCTCGATTCTCATCTATTTATCCCATAATCTTCCTCTCTTATCCTTTAACATCTTTTCCTTTTCATTCAAATTTAATCTCCTCTTAACTAGTTCATAATCCTCTCTATCTACCATGTTATCCTTTTGCATATTCATGTAACTACCATTCATTTTATGTCACCTTACTACTACCACAGCACTCCCACACTTTGTTTGCACTCACACAGTATGGGCAACCCTTTCTATACTCAGGCTAAACCCTCCTTCCTATCAGTTTCCACAAATTTATTTAATGTCCAACCTAGTCACCTTCATCAAATAGAAAACATCTAAGCATTCAGGTCACTTTGACATAACCTGGAATAAATTCATATACTTTATACAAAACAACTAACTAATCCTAATCCTAATCATCTCTTCTCTAAAATCACTCTTTCTAGTGATATCCATCCCAACCCCGGCCCCTCAGCCTCATCCATTCCACCATCCTCCACCCCTAACTCCTATACAATGCCCACAAAGCTCTTCCTTACTTCCATTAACATTCACAGTATTTTAAATAAAGTTACAGACCTACAAGCATGTTTTTTTTAATACTCACGAGATATTACTGTCATTACAAATACATGGCTAAAACCCTTTATAAAATATTATGAAAGTCAATCTCCCTGGCTACAATATAATTCGATATGGTAGACTACACAAAAAAGGGAGAGGCATTGCACATCTATATAATAACTAACTTCCTCACCCCTCAAAATAACCTTGCCCTCCAAAATGCAGAACTTGTTCTCTCTCTTCTTAATGTTAGTAAACATAAGAAGCTTTGTACAGTTGCACTCTACATACCACGAGGTAATACTATTAGCTTATTAGATGAAATTATTTGCTGGATAACTACAAATATTACTACTTAAACCCCTATATTAGGCAATGTTAACACTGACTGGTTATCTATGAAATCTAACAACCCAACTACTAGTCTTAACTTGTAAGGGTTCAAACAGCTGATCTCTTTCCCTACTTGACTCAACACAGTGAATCATAAAAATTCTGTCCTTGACTGGATACTTGTCTCTGACCCCAGAAGGATGCTACCTCAGGGGTACTACCTGATTTCGTTACTGACTATCACCCTATATTCAACAATAGTGAAATCACCTACCATCTAAAATGCATCAATACAGAACCACTGAAAATCTTTCTTTTATCCTGATGCACTCAATAATCTACTAAAATGCATCAAGTGGTCTCCACTCAAAACCCTACCCCTAGACATAACTGTCAAGAAATTCAACAATATATTTATAAATACCTTAAATACCCTTGCCCCCATGCCCTACTAGAAATAAAAGATAAAAAATATTCACCCCTCTGGCTGTCTCATTCTACAAAAATTCTCATGCAAAAGTGTGACAAAGCATGAAGACAATGGCACAAAGTTAAAAACCCTCAAAATTTACATCTGGACAAGGAATCCCATAAACTCACCAAGAAGCAAATTCACCTACAAAAAAAAATATTATTCTGACCCAGAAGATAATCATGAAAAAAATCCAAAGAAGTCCTGAAGCTCAGTTAAGAAAATTTTTCAACGTGGTTTTCCTTCCTCACTAAACTCCTATCCTGACTTATTCCCCCTCAGAAACAGCCAGCAAATTTAACACTTTCTTCACTGACATCGTAGCCTCTCTTTCCTCCACCTCTCCCCAACCTCTACTAGTCCTGCCATCAATACCTTCAATCTCCAACCCGTCTCCACATCAAGTGTTAAACAGTTACTAAAGAAACTAAAACCCTGTTTGACCTTCTGCTGCTGGTCTCCCTGCTGAGTACCTTATGCTCGCTGCGTTCTTTATAGATACCCAGTCTCAGTTCTCATTAACAGAGCTGTTCATAGTTCCCATGTCCGTGCCTTGTGAAAAAAGTCTTCATTATTCCCCTCCATAAAGGAGGTAACTCTTATGAAATGTCTAATTTTAGGCCAATTGCCATCTTGTCCCTCCTTTCTAAGATCCTGGAAAATGTATTCATAGGCAAATCCTTCAGTACCTCTTGCAAAATGATTTCCTAAGCCCAACACAACATGGTTTCTGACCAGGCTATAGCACCACTAGAGCTCTCCTCAACTTTTCCAATACGATTAATAAGGCTAAGGTTTCTCTCTTCTGTTTTTGTACATATTGCAAAAGCCTTTGACACAGTGTCACATGATAAATGTCTGGCTCAAATGTCCTCAGTGAGCCTTTCCAAAGCAATTCTTCTATGGTTTTCTAACCATCTGAAAGATATCAATCTCTCAAATGGCTCTATTCTTGATCTTCTTTTTCCCCTAGTTAAAATGGGTGTTCCTCACGGCTCTGTTCTCGGTCCACTGCTTTTTAACATTTTCATCAATAACCTATATACCTCATCTCAGCAAGCTTGCCTTATTCAGTATGTAGATGACTCAACTCTCTTCTGCTCACTACAGCTACAATCCATGACACAAAATGCCTTCAACTCAATTGAATTTTGGCTACATCAAAAATAACTTTTATTTAATCCCCAAAAGACTAAACTACTATTATTTTTCCACAGTCTCATGCCAATGCTAAAAGCAACTTTCACACTACCTTTTTAAACAATACAGCTATTGAAATAGTTACCCATACTAAATTGCTTGGAGTCACCATAGATGACAACTTAAAGTTTGCTCTTCACATACAAAACTGTATAAAAATAATTGATCAAAAGCTAGGCCTACTATACAGAGCAAAACACTTCTTACTCATTCTAGTAGAATCACACTTACCAACCCTTATCTTTTACTCTCTCTTTTCTATGGCTGATCAGTTTTGATTAACATCCAGATCTGTCTTAAATAACAAGCAGAGTGATGCTATAAATAAGATAGCTAGATTTGCAGCTATTAAACAGCAAAGATGTGATAAAAGTGCCCAAAATGTAACTAGTAATCCAAAATTAGGCACCGGAGACCAGCAGTTTCAACACACAAGTGATTTAATGTTGAAACAGAGCAAAAGGAACACACATCCACAAATAATATAAATTAAAATGCCCTTTGGTGAGTGCTGGTGTAGTTAAATATTGTAAAACCACTGTAGCTAAATAAGCAACCATCTTGTGTAATTTCATCTTGAGAATCTATCTCCAGTATGTTCGTTCCTGTGGTCCCCAACTTTTCTGTACTTGGTTCCCATACCTGTAGTTCACAGGACCCTTCTGTCTCAACCTCTTGGACCTCCTCGGAGGTGGAAATTCTGAGGGGTCCTGTACGTTTAAATTTTCTTGGTCATCCTGATTAATATTCTATGCACATGCCCATCTTCTATCATTGTCACCCCCATGTAAGTTGCTGTAGACCCTAAAGGGTTTTGGTTTAGGGTAATGTGTCATGCTAGCATATTCATTAGAGTCTCTCTCAATTTTCATAAGTTTTTTTTTTTGAATGGTACTGAGTTAAAATGCAAGAAAATACAGGATAAAATAGGGTAGAAATAAAAGAAAAAGAAATCTGGTTAAGAAGTAATAAGAATTATTGAGAGGCATTACAAAATAAGGGGAATCTCACAAAACAAAAGGAGGCATAATTAAAGAGTGCCAAAGAGAGAAGAAGGGAAGATCTGCATAATATGCATGAGTTTAGAAATACTGCTGTTAAACAACTGTTTTTTGATAATAACTCCAGAGCATAAAACCTTTTGGCACAACAGCTTAAGCAACAGAAAGCAGAAAGGGATGTTGCTAAACGTAGGGAGCCTATTATAAGAAAACTAACCAGAAATCCTGTAGTGCTATTACAGACATTTCAGAAATTTTATGAAAATTCATAAAAAACAGAGAAGTGGAGAAATCAAGAAAAAGGTACTAATGGAAATATTTATGGAAAACTTAATATGCTAATATTAGAGGTAGATGAGGTTCAACAACTAACAGTTAAGCTGTGAGAAGATGAGATGAAAATGGTGATGTCTATCCAATCTGCAGGAAAGTCTCAAGAAATAGATGGTATTGTGGAAGTTTGGAAGTTAGGAGGTAAGAAAGTGATAACGATCTGTAAGGTTTTGTTTAACAGTATGTTAAAAGGAGGAGAGCCACCAAAATTGTGGAAAAAAGCTTTGGAGACTGTAATACCTAATTATGTTAAAGAACTATCTGATCCAGATTCATATAAGCCCATTTCATTTCCAAACCATGATTATAAAGTGTTGTCTATAATGGCTAAAAAATGATAAAGAGGGTACCAAAATTGATAGATATTGATTAATGTGGTGTTGTGGAGGGGAGGCAAACATTTGACAGCATTAATAGAGCAATGATGATCCAGAACGAAGCATAATATAGGAAAATACTGCTGTTATTGGTGGCTCTTGATGCAGAGAAGGCATTCAACAGAGTAAGCTGAGATTTTATTAGCAGGGCAATGGAAGGTTAATTAAGAGGATATATGACAGATTGCAGACAAAAATGAAAGTGGGACAGTTCCTTTCTGATAAGTTGTATCTGAACAGTGGAACCGGGCTGGGGTGTCCTTTTTCCTCTCTATTTATATTAAATTTAGAACCACAAGCAAATAAAATAAGGCACTCAGAAATTCAAGGACATAATCTGTATGGTTTTTAAGAAAAGTTGGCTTTTTGCAGATGATATTTTGTACCTGATAGAACCAGAAAAGGGCATCTCATTGTTATGGAACATTCTGAGGCAGTTCAGGGTTTTTTTTCAGGATGTAATATTAATGAAGATAAAACAAAGATTATAGCTGTTAACTATGTACCCACACATGAATTTGTTCAGCAATACCAATATTTGCGGAACATGATAAAATTAAGTATTTAGGAGTATAGGTTAAAATGGATTCTGTTATGGCAGCTAAGAATATCTGGGAAGAGATTAAACATAAGATAATACAAAAGCTAAGAAACTGGAAGCTCTTGCCTGTGGATATGGATAGCAAAATACATGCAGTAAAATGTTTAGTCCCTTTAGTTTTTTACAAAGATCAGGCATATTTGTATCAATCAAATGTGAAGTTGTGGGTGATAATTAATAAAGAGTTGACAGATTTTATCTGGGATGTAAGAGTGCAAGAGCCATGTGGGAACAGAACAAGGAGGTTCAGGATTACCTGATTTGAAGGGATATTTAGAATTACACATTCAAGGCTCTTATACATAACACAAGCCATAATTCAAAGTTGAAAGGGATGATTCAAGGGGGTAATTCAAGAAATAAGGAAAGAATATGATTTTGGATGGAGATCCTTAAGGAGAATAACAATGGTCATACAAATTATTATATTCATAAAGTACAAAAACTATACTAAGAACTAAGCCAACCCGATGCTTGAGGAAAGGAGATTCTGCTGATAGAGATGACTGCAATTGGGGGTACAGAGAATAGGCAGGAGGGGTCTGGAATTTATTGTAGTAAGCTGGCAAAGGAACCAAGATATTGTGAACAAATAATTAAAGACAGAAATGTAATAATTGGGAAGCGGCTAAGAAGATATTTGGACTACAGGAGTAGATAGATAGGAGTAAATAGATAGGAAATTGTCTTCCCTAGATGGGATTGATTTCAGAGTATATGCAAAGAGAAGTGGATAGGGGGATCCTAAATTAAGGACTTGCACTTGTTGAGTTTTTAGTTGAATCTAGAACAGAAGCTGTTTCTAACAATGGGATAATTAGTAGGGCATATAAAACATTTCATGAGTACAAGAGTCAATCAGAGGTTGCCTGAAAAGTTAGGGAAGACAGATTAGATAACCAGTTCACAAAGAAACAATGGGAGGAGATATGTATGACTCCCAAATATACAGTAAAATCTAGAAGATGTAGGATTTTTGCCTGGAAGTATTTGCATATTCACTTTTATGCCTCAAGTAAACTCTAAAGAATTTTTCCTCAGGCAGATAGCAAATGATGGAGGCATAATTGGAAAGAAGGAGATGCATGAGTGCATATGTTCTTGTAGTGTAATACGTTGTCAGACTCTAAATATTCCCTACAGGGTAATCTGTCAGGAATACTGGGCAGATGAGTGTCACTAAAGAAATATTTTTTTGAGCTGGGATACAGGATCTTAATTGCCTAGGTATAGTGAGGCCTTGTTAAGTTTAATTCTGGTGGCTGCCAAACAAAGCAGTTACTAGAAAATAAAAAATAAAGTCTAAACCAACCATACTTTATGTAGTGAATATTGTAGCAGAGATAAAAGAACAGGAAGCAGCATCTTTAAAAAAGGTAGAAGTAAATTACATAGAAAAATGGAAATTGTGGAAGCAATGCATACATAAAACTGTTTTGTTGAGGTTTAAGAGGTCTGGAATTGTGCAGTGTACATAATGATGGTTTGATTATGTTGTATAGAACAATACATGTAATGTATAATGGTTGCAAAATTATAGTTATTGATATGGTTTGATTACTTTTATATAAATGTAAGTTTGCCTACCTCACAAGTGATAATTCAATAAAGGTGGGGTTATTTTTTGTTAATAGTGTCATTATCAGAGTACAGTGTATTAATGAACAATTGAATTTTACTCCAATAATGTGCTCCCAGTCTGCTTTTAATAATCCAGTATATCTCCATTTATTATCTTTTGTTTTATTTATTTTGCATATTTTATAAATTTTAATTAATCTTCTGTGAAGAAACTCCCACAAATAGAATTCTAGAATACTAAATAGCTTGACATATCTGTTGTCCTTAAACTTATTTTATGATCGAAATTAAGAAATTCCATATGCATTATGTAATTCCAAAATTATGATTTGACATAGAAGTAGTCATCATAATTATTTTATATAAGTTAAGATAAACATGATTTAAGCACAATTTACCAGGGGGAAAATAAAGTATTTCAATAAATCTATGTTCTTTTACCATATTCCAATCATTTGAATCCAAATTATACATTCTAATAATGGTGTGTATAAAGTATAACATATTATTATTTAAACAATTAAGCCAATATATAAAATTATTTCTTGTGTCATCTTATTGATATCAGTTCTATTAATGAATCCTTTTCTAAACAATTATAAATAATGTAGCATTCCAATTTTATTTTTTGTGCATCTACTAATAAAATGTATAATTCATACAATATCAATATAAGTACATACTGTTGACAAATTCACACAACTATTCAAAACAGTTCAAATACCATAATAATTTGTTCCCTATTACAGCCATAGTGTTAGATGGTATTTTTAATTTAGAATCTTTGCATAAATTTGCATGGATAAGTTTTCATTTAGCATCATATGAAGAATTCTGCAATATAAATTTGTCTTTAAAACAGCAAATAATGAGTAAGATTCAGTAGCAGGTAATATTATGTCGTCTTCTTCCCAAGTTTTAAAATGATTCCTATATGCAACTCTAGATTCATTAAGGTATCACAAAAATGTATACATGTTTTATTCTGCCAAACAATAATTTATATTTTAATAATGATTTATATTGTAAAGCAGCATACAGAAATGTGGGTAACAAGATAAGTTTAATCAACTGTAATCTATCTTCAGAAATTAAACATTCTTATTCCATTTCTTTATTAATACCCTACTTTCCTCTAAAATCTTTTCAAAATTTACCTGAACTATATAGTTCAGATTAATTAAAGTTATCCCCAAATAATTTACTTTCATCTATTTTTACTTATATTTCTCCTCATGAACTTTATCAAGCTCATGGTTTGCTAAAATTGTTTATTTATTGTTAAATTTTAATATTGACAACTTTTCAAAAATTGTCAAAGTATTATATATTGTTTATATTGTTTCATTAATGCCTTTAGCTGTTAACAGAGTGCTGTCTGCAAATAGCTGAATCTTCCATATGCAGTTATTATCAATATTGAAACCTTTTTATTTCTTTTGTCAACCTTATTTAAGCTTCAAATGGTGAAAATACAACAGCAAAAACAGACAGTGGGCAGCTGTTCTCTGTCCCCTTTGTTATGCTAGCAGGTTCGGATAAATAGCTTCCTGATTACACTTATGCATCTGAATTTTTATATAACTGTTTAAGAACTCTATGACATTTATACATTTATAAGAAAACCAAACCAAATATTGTTAAAACATTAAACACATATATCCAGTCTGTCAAATCTAAAGCCTTCCATATGCCTAAACTAATAACAGTTAATTTATGATTATTATTGTTGACTAACATTCTCAGTATTATAATTGTCTTTATATAATTTTGTATTGACATGCATGGATAAAGTCAGCCTGATCTTTAACTATCTATGCCATTATATCTTTTAATTTGTTGGATAACATGGATATATAAACTTGATTGTCTACATTAATTAATGAAATTGGTCTAGAAAGTGTACCTAGTTCAGAACTATTTCCTTGCTTTAAAATTGGGTTTATTAATGAACATTTCCAAGGGGAAGGAGCAATATTGTTCTGCATTTATAAAAAGAGCACTTCAAACAGAAACCCAAATATCATTTGGTAATAATTTATAGATTTCTAGAATCAGACCATCTAATGCAAGTGCTTTAACTTTTAGCATTTTAATCTCTCCTTTGATTTCAGTAAAAGTTATATTTTTGAATAAATGTTATCTCTTCATATGATAATTTAATATTTTTATTTGTTAGAAAATATAATGATAATATATCTATATTTTCCTTCTTAAATTTATTAAGGTATCCATGAAATAATTTTAAATATATAATATATTCTATATATCTGAAATTTTGAATTCATTATGTGTCTATTCGTATATTTTATTTGAGAAGCTGGAAGCTTTATACATCAACTGAGATTTATTTGCCAATCTTTGTAAACATTTTAGAGTTGCAGAATAAGGTAATAATCTCATTTTTTTCTCTAAGGCAATTAAAACTTTAGTTAAAAATAAATACTGAATTTCAAGAAATTTTAAATCATAATTATAAACTATCATTATCTCCTTTTAGTAGTTTTAGCTTAGCTTAATGTATTCATTTTATGTTTTTATCCCAAGTTCTGTATTTCATTTACCCTATGATTTTATTTTTTTACAAAAGCTATACTTTTAATGTATCTCAAAACACTGTAATATCAACCTGTTCACTCTTATCAACATCTAAATTGTCTTTAACTTCATACTGAAACAAATCATTTAGGTCATTTAATTAATAATCAATTGTATATGGTGATATTGTTGTAAAATAAAGAATCTTTTTCACAGGTATTGTAATATCATTATAAATAGTATTGTGATCTGGCAATGGGCAAGGTATAACTTTAACTTGATCTGTTTTACTACTGAGATCATTACTAACACAAATAACTGTATCAGTTCTGTTTTGTGTATACTTGAAGTGCTTACACTGCTGTTAAAATAATTTGTTCTATCCAACTTCTGTAGTATATAGATCAAATTAATAACTTCAAGACAACCCTTTATTACAAATGTGCTATTTATAAATAAGTATAATAAATACATCTTAAAAAAACAAATGAAAGTCATACTATCCTGCAAGCTCTTTTTCTGAGTTGCGACAAGGAGAGAGTCTAAACTCCATTCTCTAGTGTGTGTGTGTGTGTGTATGTGTGTGTGTGTGTTTATGTATGTGTGTGTGTATGTGTGTAGTGATGGGTACATATTACATTGCATGCTATGTTGCATATTGTGGGAGGCTTCAAACATAACTGGAATTTTACAAGCTATATTTCAAGGGTGATTGATAGCTGTCATTATAAAAAGACCTACTTCAGAATGCTGATTATGTTTTAGCATATGTCCCAGAAGACTGATGGCTAAGAAATTCATTAAATTAATTTCAGGATGGTAATATATTATAAAGCATGTTCTTTTGAATACTTATTGTACTTTGTTTAATTTGCCTGTCATGTTTGTTTAATGTTTTAATTAGTATAGCATATTCTATGACATTCACTAATTTCACAGTGATGGTGCCAACTTGAACTAATCCCGAACCTGCTTTTGACCTTAAATTTGAATTTAATCGATATATTGAAACAAATACTGTATTTACAGTAATTCTGACAGAAACGGATTTATGAGAATATATAAAATGAAATGATTATCCTAGCCTAGCAATTTATGAAATGAGGCCTTGTTACCTTAAAAATAAATTAATTCCTAAACTGATTGATCTATTGATCATTTCTTAATATGATAGTTTTTAATATCATTTAACAGAAAGTTGCTGTATGAAGTGGATTTGTTATTATTTTTCCTATTAAAGTAAAGTGCATTCTTATAAATATACTGTATAAGCTTACTACATTCTAATATTTAGGGGAATTTATCCTACAAAGAGAAGGACATTTTGATAATTACATGGTGCTTGCATTACTTTATAATGTTGATATTGTATGTATATAGTTATATATCATCCTTTCTCTCTCAGTTGTAGAAATGTCCCTGCTTTATGTAATTAATTAGTGTTCAGGCTGCTAGGTGGCTAGACATTTCCCTGTGGGTACATTTGGCTGGGGACATATCGTTGAAGTGAAATTCAGGTACAGAAACATATGGGTGTCGCAAATTCACTGCAGGCAAAGAAAGGGACACAGTTCAATAAACAACTGCACGTGTGTGTTATGCTTGGTGTACAGTATATGAGTATGCAACTACATGTGGAACAGTTATACAGATGGAAAAATTCTGCATGCTACTGCAGTCAAATGTTTGCTGCATTATGAGTTTTAGGCAGTGTTTCTAGACATTGTGAAGGGACTAACAACCCTCACACGTCATTAATAAAGGAAGTGACCATTGTATACTACCTTTTCACTGCCTTTGGCATGTCCACTGGTCATGACAGTATGCTTCTCATGCCTGCCATACTGTCTGTTGTCTCTAGGTGCATTCAGGATGATGGACATTATTTCCCCCTGTGCACTTGATTATTGAAGCTGTGAGCATGGAGCTGCTTGCTTCTCTGTGGTTGCAATGAATTTGTGATAAATAATTAGTTTCTAATAATGGATTGCAAGCCATAGCACAGGTTAAGTACTGCTGCTGCTAGCTGCTAAGGCTACTTCACTCATCTCTAATGATGAAAAGTGTGGGAAGGATGTGTCTGTATTGAAATGAAGCTTTATCAGGCCTGGACCTCTCTGAATGAATGTTTTCAGTGGCTCATTCCTTATCTGAACATTACCTTCTTCTAGTGATATTTAAGCTTACTATAGTTTTTCCAAGATGTACACCATTACTGCCTCATTACTAATATGTTTCTGTAGCTTTTAGGAATTTGGTGCAAAATGCGCATTTTTCTTGAAAACTTTTCCTTGACAATGCCCTTCTTTGCATATTAATGTCCACTTTTTGTCTGGTACTGCTGCTGACTGTCCTTTGCTTCCAGGACTTCCTGCTTCGCACCGACACCCAGTTCCTCTCATAATTCCTTCAGTCATAACTGTATTAGTTCTAATCTCTTTTCTACTTTAGATAGTTGTTCAAAGTCTCTGCACCAAGGCATAAAATAACCAACCGGTTGTCATAATAGATATTTTGGTCTGCTGGGTCTGCTATCCTTACAATACCTCCTGGCCAAAGGATTGTTTCTGTTTGTATACTCATATCATCATTATCATTTTGGATGTGCCCAGAACATTTATTTGTTCCTTGAGGAAGGGTATATGTCATTGTTATGACAACATCAAAACTTTGAGCAGGGAATAACCCACTCTAGCTCTATAGGAGTATTGTGGAGTTCCAACAGTGTATAGCGGTGATCTTTCTTAGATCTGCAGCCATGGGCAGTCCCCATGCCGCCTCAACCCAAAGTTAAGCGTTGAGGACAAAAAAATCCTCCTGAGCAGTATGAAAGAGCTTTTATTAGCTACTTGCTACATTTTGCTACCAGACTGTTGCACTCCACATGAGTTGCCTGTCAAGAGAATTGCCAGTTATGTCCCCTAACAGCTTGCATCATGGATAGTTGTCCCCTTCGTACTGCCATAACTACAGCTCTTATCTTCCCTGATGGCTAAGGTATTTTAAGATTTTTTACAGTTTGGGTGCCCTCTCAACTTCATTATTATCTTAGGGCTTGCGCTGATGTGATGGAATTTTCATTCCAAAGCAAATCTCTGGAGTTGTTGTTGTGTCTTTCAGCTTTTCCCGGTTAGGGGTCGCCACAGCGGAACACCGGTCCGCTAATGATTGGCAGTAGTTTTTATGTGCCGAGTTGCCGGCCCTGATGCACAACCTTCAATGAAGGTACGCCCATTCACGCTTGTCTCCACACAGAAGACGCTCTAGCTGAGAGTCGAACAGGACAACGTCTTACTGTGAGGCAACAATGCTACTGCAGCCACACCACCGTGGTCATTGTCAGAACAGCTATGTTTGGTATTCAACATCTGGCAAAACTTCCTTTCATCATACTAATCACATACTCAGTTGGCATCTCCCAACACCTTTCAATTGCAACACATTTGAAGGAGCACTTACATTTTCATCTTGAAATCTGTGTCTGCTCCACTGCTCAAATACGACCTTAGACACCTATGACCTCTGCTCTTTCACTGGTCGAATTACAGAACCAATGACACAGAGAATTATTAGAGCATTTCATCGTCCAGCTGGACCAGTAGCAAATGCACCTACAATCTTGCACTAACATGGTCACTTTAAACTGCTGATATTGAGCAGCGCCGAACAGTTGAGTTTGAAAATCACACTATGGTGCATGCTTCATTTTCTTGTTTTGTAGGCAGTGCTGAATAGGTGAGTTTGAGAATCAGATTGTGATTTGGCCTACATCTACTGTTTTTGTAATTCAACATGGACTGCCTTGGTACTTCATGTTACAGTGAAATGATAATACTGCAGATCTGTTCTACAATAATGAAGATATCAAGAGTCAATGTAAGCCAGACTTCTTGAGTTGCATCTCCAGCTATGTGAAATGTTTTACTGATTATGTGGAAAAGAGAAGCACTTGTATTTTTGTTTAATCATGGCAGCTTTTACTATTATTTGACATTTTCTCTCTTTAACTGATTTGTAATGTCCATTCGGTGAAGGTATTTATCAGGGTTATCAACCTGCAGCTGAAGTCTCTTGGTGTTACAATTGTTTGTCATTGTGAGCCTTTCTTATAAGTTCTCCCACATAGTTTTGGAACTCAAATGTGATCATGTTTTTCCCCCATGCAGTTTTCTTTCGATAGTTATTAGTTAAGGGGTAAATACCTAATGGACTTGCCATACAAATGTGTGGATTATGCAACTACTCCCTTTTTGCAGTGGTTCTTTTTGCACCAAAATGGCTGAGATATGACATATTGTTTCAACAAAATCATCATGTTTTGCTATCCATTGTAAAGTGACCATTTCTAGAAGCCTTATATGTAGGTTTGACGTCTTTAGACGCAAATACACCTGTCCCCATTTTCACATAGTTTCTAAATGTTGATATACTGAGCTGTAAAATTCTGTATCTCCTCACCTGTATTTCATTTTGTTTGTAATATTAGCTGTCTCAGAGCAATATATGCTAACCTGCCAAATATTTTTTTTGTATTCATAGATCTTACTTGCTAAAACAATTAGCAGGTATTAACTGTATTAACTCACTGCTTGGAACCAGGCATTGTTGCTAAATGCTTATGAATGAGGACTTGATGTATGAGTAACCTTGTAAAATATCTAAGAATTTATTAAGTGATTGTTACATAAAACAGAACATAAAAATGTAGATGATAAACTAAAAAAAATTTCCATAACAATAACAGGAAGAACAAATCCCTTAAAAGAAAAGGACTGGATCAATAAGTGGCATGATCGGGCCTTTCTCCTAAGGGACTTTAACTACCCCCTCCATTAACTGGGATACTTGTACATCCTCTAACATATATGTCCAGAGATTTCTGGAATCATCAATACAAACCAGTTAGCCCACACACCAACCAGGGAAACCAAAAAATGCTAGACTTGGTCCTCAACATTATGGGACATCTATGCTCCCTACTGTGATAAGAGGTACTGCTAGCACAGCTAGCTGGAATTTTGTAATTAATTATATGTCATTGTGATATCAAACTGATTTATACAAGATGATTGTGTTACAAATGTATTATAATTGTATGTCATGAATATCAAACTGATTTGTACAGATGTTTGTGTCGAAAAGGTATTTGCAAAATGCTTGTGTTTGAAATGTATCCACAGTGTGCCCTACTGGAAAGAATAGAAATTACATGCACTATTGTAACTGTTTAAATGTATATGTATTAACAGGAGAAACTGGAAGGTTAACCTCATTCCAGCAAAATTTAAAGTATATCTGAATTTAAATCACTTTATGGGTTAGGCCATAAAGATGCTCATAGGTTTCAATGCAGCCAGAGACACAAAGTCTGTTCTAGGAAGCTTTCTGTATTGTCTTTGGGGTGAACTAATTATTACTCTGGAAGCATGGAGGTATGAATTGTTTTATGACTTCTAGCATCTGCCACAGATCTGAGCAAAATCCCTTGTGTGTGTATTTTCACAGGTAGGTGCTAAATCCTGCTAGCTTCAAGCAATGGGGGTTTGCATGGGAACTAGAAGTCAGATGACCAGAAGTGATGTCATTCTTCAAGCTATCCCAAACGTAAAATTTTATATATTATTTTGAGAAGTCTCTTAGTGAGAATGAACATTCTGTATTCCGTCTTGGGCCTGACAACAAGAAGGACTATTCACCACATCAAATGCCTTGCTCTATTAAGTAAGTAGGGAATAGTAATTATCTTATATTCAGTCAGGAATATAGTGAAGCTTAGATTAGATGGTGTATTTGTATCATTTGTCTGAGTCTCTCCTTCAATATTATTTTAAATATTTCCTATGATTTTCAACTCCGATGTCACTGTGAATAAATATTTAGTATGGTCTTGTTGTTTTATCATTTATTATTAAATATATTTAAACCTTTCATTCTGGTTAATCTTTGTAGGGATATTTAAGTTTGGAGAGTATTTGCATATTTATTTGGTGACACTGTGTGGGGCACTCCTAATGGCCTTGCTGTCAATCAAATACCATTTGTATTAATATTAATTTCACTCAGTATATTGGGTACCCTTGGAAGAGCCTTAATATAGCTGACAGGAGTGTCTTGTAGCAGTCATAACTACCTTACAGTCTGGGCAGAAGGGGGCATAGCTAGTAAACATGTGCCAGCCTTTCCCAGGTGTGTGTGTGTGTGTGTGTGTGTGTGTGTGTGTGTGTGTGTGTGTGTGTGTGTGTGTGTGTGTGTGTGCATAAATCAAATCTCCAAGAGTGTGCTGGTCAGCTACTTGGGCAGGGACACAAAACACTGGTTGAGGGTGCTGGAGGTTGGAGGTCTTGGCTTGGACGCTCATCTCAACTCTATAGCTGTGCCAGTGGGGGGTCTTACTGGGGGTCTGAAGAAACCAGCCCTGGACTGACGTGTTCTCTGTGTGCTCTTAAAAGAAAATGCACTTGATGCGGAGAGCTGTGTCTGGAGATACTGTGTGTGTACCTGTTATCCTCACAGTGAACATTCCTCACAGGTGCCAGTAATGAGGACTGAGGCACTTTGATTACTGGCCCACAGGTGGGGTGTCACATCTACCATTTGTAAGAATGTCCCTGGTCAATTTGGACCACAAATCAGTCACATTAAGACTGAATCCAGAAACATCCTGCCTTACCTCAGTATTTAGAGATGTTGCCAAGCCAAATCTAATAAACATGAATGATGATCTGGCTAAAGTCAACATCTCCTTCCCACTCAATGGCCCCAATGCTTATGCAAAACCTTCTACTACTAAACTCTATGACATGTGAATAGCTACATAGATGCATCTATCCCCCTCTGAAGTAAATACAATGCCAAATTCAAAATTAAAGCCCTGCGATGGAACCCAAATCTAAACAGGCTCTTATAACAAAAAAAAAAAAAAACAAAATAACTCATTGCAAATAAAAAATAAATGTAACTTTCTGATGCCAAAACAACAAAAAAAACTCTTGCTAAATTTAAAGTGGAATTCTAGACACTGATCAAATCAACCAAAGACAGATACATGGTAAAAATAGTCATCCCAAGCAAAGGACAACCAGAAAGCCTTTAACTATGTTAGAGACTTTAGAAACAATTCTCAGCACTCTGAGAGCTAATACTAAATGATATCACATACTCTGACCCAGAGGACATAGCCAAGTTATTAGCAGATAAATTAAGTTTTAACTTCATCCCCTCTCCCTTCTTCTCTCCTCTATTCACAAATCTCCTGCCAGCCTGAATTAAGACCTGTCAGACCTCTATAGATGCTTTTAAATGTCAGCCTCCAAACAGGCTTTGTGCTGGACAAGTGGAGGACAACAACTGTCAGCCACCTGCACAAAGATGGGGCATTACTGGACCTGGAAAATTATAGACCATAAGTCTATAAAAGTCTATAAATATCTGTTATGGAAATGATCATTAAGGAATTAATAAATAAAGCCATAAATAACCTGAAAATTCTTGACCCAAGCCAGTTTAGATTTGTCAAGGGCAGATCCTGCCTACTTAATCTGTCTGACTTCTTTAAGATGGTTACTGAAGCAATGGATGTGGGCAAGTCAGTACACAATGTATATCTAGACATTACAAAGGCATTCAACACTGTCCATACTCTGGTATCATAGATAAGTGATCCCAGCTAAAGGTTAATCCCTATGTAATTTACCAAATAGCAAATTGGCTCACAAACGGAACCCAGACAATCAAGGTGGGCTGCCCTACCTTTACTAAAAGACCTGTCACTAGTGTTATACCCTAGGGTTCAGCCCTTGTGTCACTCCTATTTGGCATTTACTTCTCAGAGATCAAAGCTACTGTTAAGGGTTTATGGCTGACAAAGTTTGTTGATGGCTTTAAACTTGGTGCCATAATAAAATCCTCCAAGAGGGCCTTTTCCAAACAATAGCTTGTGTCAAAAAAACATGCACTAAAACTAAATGCCAAGAAATGTGTAATAGCATCCTTTCAGCAAGCGAGAAGTCCCTTATAATTATGGCATTGACAACACACTCCTGAAAATTGATCCAGTAGTCAGGGACCTGGAAATCAATATAGATAATGGACTGTCCTTCAATCACCATGTATCCAATATAAGACAGTCCTTTTTTATTGCACAACTTATTACTTAGGGTATGGTATCCATGTCCTGGGTTGTGATTATTCCACTGTATTCTGCACTTATTGGGTAATACTGCCCCCTACGGTATGTCATTTTTCAAATATCTAACATATCATGAATGTTTACTGTGCTTTCTTACTAAAAACAAATTAAGGACCTAAATCTTAAAAAAATATGAGGATTATCTCAAAGCATTGTCCCACTTTTTGATGTCATGCAGGCAAATGAGAGACAGTTTCTGCCACATATACAGAGCCTCAGCAGACCCAGTCCTATCAGTCCTACAGCACATTCACAAGTCCATTTGGGGCATAAACATCTGCTAAAGATATATCAATCTGTTTTTGAATGTAAATAGAATATAATTGAAGATAGATACATATCACAGAGAATGCAACTTTTTTTTTGCCTTCATCTCCATATAATGCAAGATACTTCTCTTACACATTTTAACCATAATCTGTATGAATGGATGGGTAACCACAAATTCACCCCTGGTTTAGCACACTTATAGATGGGGCAACAGATGTTTTGCTCTTCTGTGGGTTATTTGTACTCAAATATATAAGGTCTAAAAATTTCATGGAAATCTATGGCTAGGCTTCTAAGGAACCTTACAGATCAATAGTCTAATAAGTATGTATAAACCTATAATATGTTTCAGTCCTGGATGCTTTGTTAGCTTGTTAAATATGTAAGAGATGTTAGCCACAAGAATCTTTTTAGTGGACAGTCTGGGAGCAAGTGATAAAGGCACTGGGTGTTTTCAAGTTTTGTTTATGATTATTGTAATATTTTCTTGTAAATTTTGCTCTGTATGTTTTTTTCATGCAGTTTTCCTTTCCTTATTGTTAATTATACAAGGGTGGGGGTGGCAGGGTTGTACTGTTTGGCTGTGCATTTTATTGTATAGTAGTTTATTTATTTATTTTTTTTGAAAATCATTTAATAAGATGTTAACAACATTTTTAAATATGTAGATTAGCATCACTCTGTATATCACACACATTTCTATTTCTTCTCAGTGAATCATGCAGATTTCCAAATTCAGTCATTAGCTTATGTTTAAATTCAGTCACATAAGCATTAATAGTTATTTACAACTTTTGATTTCTTGAAAAAAATAAATGTCTTACACAGGGCAGATTTTTCAGGTTTGCAGTACTCAGTAAACTTTTGTTATATCACAGACAAATATTTTTACTATTTTCTGACAGCTGAGATGTACCATTTACTTTAATAACTTCCTATCCTGCTATATGCAAAAAGTAAGCAATTAATAGTCTTCTTGTTTTAATAAATCAGAAGCAATGTTAAAATGTCAGATCTTTGATTCCAGTGTCTCTAGTTTTCTCTTAGGTTATCTTAAAGTTATATTTTATTTATTTATTTATTTATTTATTCATTCATTCATTCATTTATTTTGTTAACTGGGTTAGAGCAGATCTCTGCCTCAGTTCCATAACATTCGAAAAAAAGAGGTTTGCTAAAAGTGAGTTGTAAACATAGGACAAATTTGCAAGCATATATCACAGATATGGGAGATGTAATATATTTCATAGTTAATGTTTTTGCTCTTGTTTTAAAATAAAATAAAGAATGAATTGCAAAAAATAGAGTAATATTTTTAAAGTTAATTCTTCAGTTCTGTACCTTGTAGTATCTATCATACAACAAAAGCACTTCACTGTACAAAAATAGGTTCATAGGTTCATAGATAGGTACTAGGCTATCTGCCCGAAGGCATTTATAAGCCTAGCCAGAATGTATTGGCTTTCGCCGCCCCCCTTAGATTAGTTCCCTGTGTCTCTGTCCAGCAGAGCCATTGAAGTGATCCCCGGGGTAAACTTTCTGTTTCCCATCCACTTGTCAAGGTTTCTTTTGAAGAGTGTTAGCAAGGAGCTCTGCCTAATGTAGACTGGAATCTTGTTCCAAAGCATGGGAAGTCTCTGGGACAGGAATCTATCCTTCCAGCACATCCTATTTATTGTTATGGTGAGGTTTAGATCCCTAGAGCATGTGGCTCGTGGGGATAAGGTTTTCTTTAGGTGGAGCATGTCCATCAATTCTGGGTTGGACATGGCCTTGTATGTCAGGCAGAGATCACCTCTGAGTAGGTGGTATGCAACCGAGTACAGCTGGAGTTTCTTCAGTCGAACTGCACAGGGCATCTTTTGAGGCCAGTGATCCTCTTGGTGAAGTACTTCTGTGGTCTTTCCAGCTGTTGCAGGTGTCTTGTAAGATACATCCCAAATGGGGCGTTGTACTCTATGATGGGTCTGATGAGTGATGAGTAGAGGGGCACAATGTCTTCTTTTGATCTGAATGCAAACCCTTTTGTGATTAGGTGGGCCACATAGAAGGATTTTCTAACCACTTTGGCAATGTGATTATAAAAGGTGAGATTACTATCTACTGGGGTCCCCAAATCCCTTATTACATCTTCCGTATTTTGGAGATTATCACCCATGTGGTAGTTTGTGGGTACTTTGTTTTTTCCAAAGGGGATAAATACGCACTTTTTGGCATTTAGCTTGAGGCCATGATTTTGACACCAGGTATCCGTCTCAGTGAAACCCTTTTGGAGGATGTCTGTGTCAGCCAGAGAGTCAATTATAGCTCCTAGTTTTCAGTCGTCTGTAAACTTGGTCAGCCATAGTCTCCTGTGCTTGCCTGTACCTCTGAGAATTATATGCCGAAAAGGAGGGATCCTAGGACTGAGCCCTGGGGAACACCACTTGTAAATGGTTTAGAGTCGGATCTAGCTCCTGCAACTCTCACCATGAGGGTTCTGTCCATGAGCCAGTTGGCAAGCCATCTTGTGATGTAGGGGTTTATGTTCAGGCTGGTGAGCTTGTCTATAATATCAGAATGGGGAATGGTGTCAAAGGCCTTTGCAAGGTCTAGGTAGGCTGCGTGTATCACCTTTCCCTTGTCTATAGTCTTGGTAACTGTCTCAAAGAAGTCTACCAGGTTTAGGAGGCATGATCTGCCCTTAATAAAACAGAACTGGGTAGGGTACAGTGTTTGGAGGTACCCAATGTCTCTGTTAATGAGTTCCATGATGATGCGCTCCATAGCCTTGCAGACCAAGATAGTCAGGCTTATAGGGCGATAGTTCCTGGGGTCTGTTGTGGCTCCACCTTTGTGGAGTGGAATAACCGTTGCTGTGTGCCACTCTATGGGTACATAGTCTATGGAGAGGCTGAGTTTGAACACTATGTTTAGGTGAGGGGTTAGTTTGTCTTTGAGCTCATGTAGGACACAGCCTGGGACACCGTCTGGTCCCGCTGATGCTGTCTTTTTGGCTTCGGAGAGGGCTGTTTTAACCTGAGTGTCTGTGATTTCAGGGACTGTACATTCTTCTGGCATGGTTATGTACCCTTTTGGGGGTGAGAGGGGGATGAAGTTTGCGCTGAACCTGTCTGCCAGGATGTTGGAGATATCGGTTGGTTCAGTGTATTTTGTAAAATAACAGATGGACCCCAAAACAGTCCAGAAGGAGTCCAAGTAGTTGAAAACACGATCCAAGTGTAAAAAAACAACAATACTTTATTCCATTAAGTGCTTTTCATCTCGCTTATAGCAAGACTTCTTCAGATCACATGAGATTACACAGACACTGTGTTTATATCCTATCATTAATACTGGTGCTCTCAACCTCCTATCAATTCATCACACCAATCAACTACATTAGTTAGTTAATTCATTAATTAAACTTAACATATGACCGTGTCTTAAAATACAATAAAGTAAAACCGCCATAATAATATATTATATAGCTTAAATTAAATACAATAAATTTATTAACAACCGTAAATTTATTAAACTTCTACTTAAAGATATACTTAAAAATATATTGTTTAAATAAATATCTTAAATACACTTAGTAAAGTCTGTTAACAAGCAGCACTAGATATAAAATGGACCAGACTCATTACATAACTAAAACCTGGACTGTAAGGGAATGCTTTTAACTCTTGCAAATTATTTAAAAATTCTAAAAAGTTTTCTTTTATACTACCAAAATACATATAAATTCTATAAATAAATAAGTTATCTTAAAAGACTCTTTAGTTTTAAAATACAGGCTATTGAATAAATCTCATTCAGGCCAGGTGCATGGCAAGCACGAGTTTGTAATTGCTAGGACAATTCCAGCTTTTCTATAAGAAGGGAAGTTGGATCACCTTTCCCATCCTCCAAGACCCTATCTATTGCTCTAAAGCCAAATGAGTGGTTCGGATGTTCACCCACATGTCTGGCTAGTGCATTTTACGGTTTACACTTTTTGATACCATAAAGGTGTTTGTAAACCCGCTCCTTGAGCATCCTATTGGTTAGTGATGTAAAACACAGGACATAATTTACATGAAGCTAAATAAACAACGCCCTTAGAATTGCAATTGAATTTGCTTTTAGTACTGTACTCCGACCCACATATAGAAAAATTCTGACCTGTGTCAATGTACGGGCAGTAGGGGCACATCTGACATTTACACATTCCTTTGGTATTAGAACAGTGTATTATTTCCTTATTACCTTCTAAAAGGTTCTTCAGGTTTTTTCCTTTTCTAAACACTGTTCTGGGTGGACCTTGGAGTTTGCCAAATAAAACGCTGTCAGACCTAATTAGGTCCCAATTTTTATTTATGATGTTCATTATATAGTAGCCATCCAAGCTATATGAAATAATGATATTGGAAGGACCTATTGCATCTCTTATGTTGACATGCTCTTCTAATATAGTTGGTTGAATCACCTCACTCACCCCCAAAATTCGTTGGTAAAACCCCCTCTGTCTTTTGTTTACTACTTCCACAGTTAAGTCCTTTACAAGCCGTTCAAGGTACCCTCTCTTATAAAACATTTCTTCAAGGTTCTCACATTTTATTAAAAGGTCCTCCTCATTTGACACCATACGGGCTGCCCTCACCAGCTGCTCCTTCACCACCAATCATTTCTGGGGTAGAGGATGACAGCTTCTGTGCAAAAATGCATTGGAGTAGGTGTTCTTTCTAAATATTCTAGCAGTATAACAATTGTACTTCAAATCCTTCTTCAAGTCAATATCCAAATAAGCTATTCTGTCCGTGCTGAAAGTATGGATGAACAACAAAAAACCTGTTGTATTATTAAGGTATGACACTAACTGGGTAGCATTATTCTCATCTCCTTCTGTCAACATAAAAATGTCATCCAGAAATCATGTGTAAAAATGTATCTGGCCTGTAATGTGAGGGACCTTCCTCACAAACTCCCTTTCCCAGTATGCCATAACTAAATTGGCAAAACTGGCCCCACACGGGGAGCCCATTGCCACACCTATTTTTTGTAAATAGTACCTGTTGTTAAAGGTAATAAAATTGTTGGACAAATTAATGTCCAACAATTCCTCCACTAGTCCTATTTTGGAACTAGAGACCCCTAAACTGTTCAGCAACAGGCTTACCCACTCAATACCCTCCATGTGGGGGAATCAATGAATACAGATCTTTAACATCAATCGTTAAAAAGTTCAAGTTATTATTGAACTGGAGATTTTTAAAGTTGGCCAAAAAGGACCATGAGTCTTTGCAGATTTGTTCCTGTTGCCCTACATATTTTTTTTAGAATATGGTCTACATACTTTGCACATGCATAAGTGATGCTGTTTCTCGCATCAACTAAAGGTCACATTGGTGGGTCGGAGACAGACTTGTGCATTTTCGGTATACCAAATAGAATAGGGATCTTAGGAGCTGGCATGTTCAAAAAATTAAAAGAGTCTACCTCAATCCTAGCCTCTATAAACATTTCATCCAATAGTGAACGTACTCTCCTATAAGCAGCATTTAACTCATTCTGTGATACTTCAGAGTATACCTCACTATTAAGAACTTTCTCCATCCTTTGCTGGTATTCATGCTTATTCATTATCACCAAACCCCCACCCTTATCAGGTTGCATCACTCTGACTTCTGTCTGTTGCAATAACCTAAGGGCCTCTTTCTCATCAGTTGTTACGTTATAAGGCCCACCATTAGTACGGTTTTGATGGTTAAAATGATTATACAAGTCCAATTCACATACCTGCTCAAATAAAGCTAAAGTGGGATGTAGGGGTGGGCAATAGGTACTAGCAATATGAAATGTTTTATTCACATGACTTTCATTACTGAACAAAAATTTAAGATTCAATTTTCGAGTGAATAACTTTAAATCTATAACAGTCTCGGATATTTCAGCTTTTCTAGTTGACACAAAGGTCTGTCCTTTTGCAAGCAAATCAGCTAAAACAGCATCAATGTTAAGGCAAGAGAAGTTAAAAATTTTAAAGTCACCTTGAATATTATGTATAATTTTACAGTTATTTAAAGATGTTTCCATTACGGCCGTCGTGGGTACTAGTTGTTCGCCGAGTTGTAAACTACTCGAGGTAGACCCTGCCTCAGGTTGTAGCCTGAGGCTTGTTTCCAAAAATTTCCTTCTCCATCTGAAGTAGATGGAAACCCCCCTAATTGCATATTCCTTTTCGTGTTATTTAGCTTCATGTAAATTATGCCCTGTGTTTTACATCAGTAAAACCGATAGGAAGCTCAAGGAGAGGGTTTACGAACACCTTTATGGTATCAGAAAGTGTAAACCAGAAAATGCACTAGCCAGACATGTGGGTGAACATCCAAACCACTCGTTTGGCTTTAGAGCAATAGATAGGGTCTTGGAGGATGGGAGAGGTGGTCCAACTTCCCTTCTTTCAGAAAAACTGGAATTGTCCTGGCAAATACGAACTCGTGCTTGCCATGCACCTGGCCTGAATGAGATTTATTCAATAGCCTGTATTTTAAAACTAGAGAGTCTTTTAAGATAACTTATTTATTTATAAAATTTATACACATTTTAGTAGTATAAAAGAAACCTTTTTAGAATTTTTAAATAATTTGCAAGAGTTAAAAGCATTTCCTTACAGTCCAGGTTTTAGTTATGTAATGAGTCTGGTCCATTTTATATCTAGTGCTGCTTGTTAACAGACTTTAGTAAGTGTATTTAAGATATTTATTTAAACAATATAGTTTTAAGTATACTTTTAAGTAGAAGTTTAATAAATTTACGGTTGTTAATAAATTTATTGTATTTAATTTAAGCTATATAATATATTATTATGGCGGTTTTACTTTATTGTATTTTACAACAAGGTCATATGTTAAGTTAAATTAATTAATGAATTAACTAACTAATGTAGTTGATTGGTGTGATGAATTGATAGGAGATTGAGAGCACCAGTATTAATGATAGGGTATAAACACAGTGTTTGTGTAATCTCATGTGATCTGAAGACATCTTGCTATAAGCGAGACGAAAAGCGCTTAATGGAATAAAGCGTTGTTGTTGTTTTTACAGCTGGATCATATTTTTTACACTTGTATCGTGTTTTCAAATACTTGGATTACTTCTGGACTGTTTTGGGGCCTGTCTGTTATTTTAGGTTTTGTGTTCAGTTTATTTCTGTTGCCATTTCTGAGTCTGTTTCAGTGTATTTTGTGCCATTCCGCACTAACTCTGAGCAGATCTGAGCATTGCCACTTAGATTCTTGACATAGCTAAAGAATGCTTTGTGGTTATCTTTGGAGTCCTTGGCAATTTTTCTTTCGAAGCTCGCCTTGGATGATTTTATGAGGGATCGTAGTTTCTTGTTGATACTGATCAGGGATTTCTTCCCTTCTTGGGATTTTACTCTTTTCTGTACTAGTTTCCTCCTTCTATTGTATAGCTTGTTTATGGCAGGAGGCCACCAGACTGGTTTACTTTTCTTGGAGGAGTGAGTCTTGGTTTTGCTTGGGATAACATGATCCATGCATTCTTGTAGGTGCCTGTAGAATGCATTAGTAAAGGATTTTGCAGCTTGGACAGTGTTATCCTTTAGCATGGGGGCTTTGATGCTTTCCACATCGGTCTTAAGTAATGTGAAGTTTGCTTTTGAAAAGTTTTTCACGGTGGTTTCCTTGTCCAGGGGGTGGGGGCAGAATGTGGATATCCAAAGTGATTTGTTTATGGTCAAATCTAACCAGTGAGGGGTTGATCTCTGGTGTGGAACACCGGTCGCCCATGTTGGTTATGACCAGGTCCAATATGTTGTCATCTCTGGTGGGAGTGTTGACCAGTTGAACCAGGGCATTTGAGTTTATAAATTCTAGGAAATGTTGGGCAAGGGAGTTAGTACTTGAATAGTTCTCCCAGTTAATGTTTGGGTAATTGAAATTACCCAATATTAGGGTGTTTGGTAGGACCTTTATGTTTCTCAGTGTTTCCAGAAACATGGAATGGGGGTCCTGGGACATGGTGGGTGATCTGTAGCAAGCTACAATTTGAATTGCAGTTTTGCCCATTGTTAGTTGCATGTGGATGATCTCTGAAGCATCATGCTGTGCCACTAACCTGGAGATGTGGGTATCCTTAATGAATATGGATACGCCTCCACCTTTTGTATTTTGGTTCAGGTTCTGTGGCCGAAATGTATGGTATGAGTTGTAGCCTGGTAGTGCTGGGGTGCTCTCTGGAGCCTTAAACCAAGTTTCTGTTACTGCACATATATCGATTTTCTCCATACTGAGGAGTGCCTCAAGTGCTTACATTTTGAGGTTTAGACTTCTGGCATTGAGTAGCATTACCCTCAGTTTTTTGTTACTTGTGCTATTTACAGCAGTGGGTTTGTCTTTTGAGCCTTGTCTAAAAAAGGCACTATGGAGGTGGCAAGAGCCTTGGCCAGTATTCGAAAGCCTAAGAGTGACAGGTGCAAGCCGTCTATAGCAAATCAGCGTGGCTTGTAGAGCATGTCATCCCAGGCGGACAGACACTGGATCCCCTTTGAATGACACCAGAAACTTAGCCAATTGTTGAAATCAAGAAATATTTCATTATACTGTGGTATCATTCTTGGTTAGGGCAGGATACTACTCAGGGTCAGGGTCATACCGGCCTGGGCTATGTGATCAGAGAGCTCTTCCATGTCTCTTTTCATGTAGTCCAGGGAGGTATGGCTCAGGTCATTCACACCAACATGGACAATGACAGAGTCATATTTGTACTTGTTCTGGAGTGACCTGAGTGCTTGGGTTATGTGGCGGATCCTGGCACCCAACAGGCAGCTAACAGTAACCTTCTCCTTATTCAGCCTAGTGAGTGGGACGTCAGTGCGAATGACTATAGAATCACCTACAGCTAGTATGTTGGGTATGTTATTTTGCCTTAAGGGCTGTGATTGAATGGCACACTGGTTTTGTGAAGTATGTGTTTCATGGTTTGTGTTGGAGAGTGGAGGTTGCTTGGATGTTTGCTTTGGAGGTCTCTGTTGTTTTTGCAGATTTTTATTTAGAGCCCCCAAGTATGTTTTCATGTATTTATGTGTGTTTTTTGCCGGTGCTGGTTTAATGGGTCACCACACTGCTGATGTGATGCAAGTATTTCCCATCTCCTCTTGACTGTCTGATCCAGTCTTGGGTTGAGAAAGCTTAGCCTCCAGTATGGCTATATAATTGCATCTCTCGCATGTATTAGTGTTTGGTGGTAGGAGGAGAGGGTTGTCTGTCTGCATGAGGCAGTTGTAACATTGCCTCAAAATGCCCAGATTCACCAGTTGGACTGGAGAGTACACCTGAAACTGCCCTTTGGACATGCCTAGATAGGTACAGTGAACTGTTTTACTGGATGACCAGTAAGGTCGAATAGAGAGCCTTGTCTTTCTGTACAGTACAGGAGGGTCTAGTGTTAGGGTTTATAAGTGCTTGCTATGAGTTTTGAGCAAGTGCCAGGCTGAGAAATGAATGCCTTGAGTGCTTAAGTTGAAAGTTTGTCTAGTTCCAAGGGAAAAATTTGTTGAGCCGGGAATAGTTATACCCTAGCTAACCGACGTTGCCCGGCATGCAAAACAATAGAAAATGAACTGATTTAAACAAGTTACCGTATTAACCAGAAAAAAAAAGCTCAAAACTGAGCCCTGTTCCAGCAGTCTTCAATCAGACAAGTTCTAAATGCACACTCCCGCTACTAGGGTGCAGGGGAACCTTCTCCAAAAAAGATGGCCTGGATCAGTGCTCTACAGCAACAAGGTGCACCAATTTCAGAAAGAAACAGTTCAAATAAGCAGGCACAATAAGCCTGTGACCAGAAATTCCCAGCTCAGAAGGGCAGAATCCAGCCTCTCCTCCCACAAGAGTGCAGACCACAAACCCTCTTAATGTAGAATAACTGGCCTGAAGCCCAAGTGCTTAAGACAGAACTAATACACTTTTAGAATTGCAGACACTGGGCCTTCAATCAGCAAGCTACCTGTCCTGCCACAACAGTGCAGGCCACAAAACATCTTAATGTAAAACAACCTGTATGAAGTCCAAGTGCTTAAACCAAAAGACTTAGAATAACAGTCACAATTTAATCAGGCTACTTCTTCTTCTTTTGGCTTTTTTCTGGTTAGGGGTTGCCACAGCGGATCAACTGTCCACTCTTGATTGGTAATAGAGTTTTATGGTATTGAGTTGCCAGCCTGGCGCCCAACCTTCCACAGAAGGCATACACATGCACACACTCACACCTAGGGCCAATTTTGAGTGTCCAGTGCACCTACAGCAAGTCTTTGGGATGTGGGAGGAAACTGGAGCACCTGGAGGAAACCCACGTGATCACAGGGAGGACATGCAGACTCTGCACAGAAGGCACCCCAGCCGAGGATCGAACCAGAGAACCTCTTGCTGTGAGGTGGCAACGCTAACTGCTGCATCACCGTGGCCGCCCAATTTAATCAGGCTACTACCAAGCAGTAATAAATGCAGCAGAATAAATAAAATTGAGTACTTTTAAGAAAAGCAAAATAAAGTAGGAGGAAACACAATTACAGAAAAAGCAGATGAATAAAGTGTAAATTTTTTTTTTAAGTGCAAGGAGAGAGGAAGGAAGAACCTATGTGGGTTGGCCTTCTCAAATCTTCTCTCTGTATTAAGTAGAGTGAACACTAGACTCAGAATATGATCTCACTGTACTTGGTTAAGTGAGCAAATTAGATGGACCCAAGAGGAGTGTTCTAATACAGACTTACAGGAGGGGAGGGCAATTCCAGAACCACCAACACAAGAACAGGGAGGATGGGTGGGGAACTAACTGCAGAGAGACGCACAGCACACTATTCAATGAAACACACACTTCGGAAGCAGAAAAAATTAAATACAGTACTTTTAAAACTGCAAGTTTGCACTTAACAGAAGACTAAAATACACTACTGCAAGTTTCACTTAACTTCTGCTTCAAATGTAGGTGATTTTAGCCAAGCAAGTCTCTCAGAAGTTGAGCATAAAATGATTTCTCAGACTTTGTGACTAGCACTTAAAGTACAAAGGAAGCCCTCTAGGCTATTAAATATCAGATAACAAAGAAGCGAGAAGATCATTACCCCCTCTTATAGTAGAGAGACACACAGCACACTATTCAATGAAGAAACCACTACAGACCATAGCAGAAGAGATGTCTCTTTCAGAATTATATCAGAGGAAGCGCTAGAAAAACTGCAGCTTTCAGAAAGCACACAAAGTTTTCTTAAAGGAAGTATACTCCAATGCATAAACATATAAATATATATATATATATATATATATATATATATATATATATATATATATATATATATATATATATATATATATATGACATATATATAAAGATATATATATACATACATGTACATATATATAGATAAATACATATATATATATATATATATATACATAGACACACACATATATATATATATATATATATATATACCATATGGTCAACAACTAACTATATACATCAACTCAGTCGACCAAATGAGTGTCGATCATATGGCCTGTCGACCATCTCAGGTAGACCCATATATATACACATATGTACACGTCTATCAGCAAACATAAAAAAACTCAAAATCTAAAACATCGATCTCAAAAGATCAGAACTTAAAAAAAAAAAAAGGTAATTTATGCAGGTGTTAGACCTCACATCTTCTGCAACTCTAAGATTACACAACAACAGGGAAAGGGCAAATTCCCTGCTCCACATGCAGAGCAGTCTCACACAATTGTGTGAACACACACACAGACACACACGTTAGCAAATCCAGCAACAGTAATGCATATAATGTTTGATATTCTGAATATCCAGCATTAGTACAACCAGGCTGTACTACCCTCCTAACTTACGTGCTAACTCTATTCCTATTCCTGCATCTAACCCTAATATCACTATTCCGACAATACTTGATCAGGATTTTTTAGTTGTTTTTCAATGATAATGGAAAAGAAGTTGTCAGTGTTTTGTGATCCTCTAATTTTATGTCACATATTTGTGTTCTTCTGTCTTTTGTGAACACTTATTTGTCATTGATATGTTCTACAAAATATATATGTATAGGAACATAGTAAAATATTAGGCAAATGATCATGAGGGCCATATGATGTCTATCCACATACAGCTTTAAGCAGAAAAATCTGAAAATTATTGCCAGCATTGTCAATATATATGTTACATTTAAATGGCCCAATGTGTAGGTGACAAATAGAGAAAAGTATTGGCATAAGCAACTGACTATTCAGCTGACTGCAAGATGCCAGGATGATTTTGTGCAAGAATGATTGAGAATGGGGATTGAGAATATGCTCTTTCTCTGATGTAGTGTTGTTCTAGAGTTGGTATATTTAAGCAGCAGGACATATCCTCACATGGGAGGTGAATGGGGATGAGTCCCTGCAAAAAAACATGTTTATTGCTATTTGTATGTTGAGTATATGCTTTTTGATTAGATGTTCATTGAATTGTTTTAATAAGTGTGTGTTTGAACAGTTTTTGTTCATTTAAATGACATGTACTTTTACACACACACACACACACACACACACACACACACACACACACACACACACACACACACACACACACACACACACACACACACACACACACACACACGCACAGACACACACACACACACACACACACACAGACACACACACACACACACACACACACAGACACACACACACACACACACATATATATATATATATATATATATATATATATATATATATATATATGGGTCTGTTCAAATATACTGAATGACCCATATATCGATGTGCTTAACAGTGACACAAAATCGTTGACACTACCCACCTCATCATGCTATTATACATGCTTTGAGCAACATTCTTTGTGCAAGCAGAATAAAAAAAGACACATGCACAAAAAAGCACAGTTTTTTGCAGGACAACTACTAACTCTGAGATCCCACGGTTCTCACGGAGAGGGCACCTTCACCAACTCCAAGAATTGTCTGATCTCACACACCTGTAAGTCATCTGTTTAGTCCACCATAATCTGTCAACTAAGTAGATGTCAATGAAACCATCAATCAACAAAAGCAGCGTTTACTCTACCACTACACAAGACGCTCAGATGCACACTTCATACAGCAGCAGATACACAACACTAAGGAGCATATTCCAAAAGAGTTGCTCTCAATGTACATCTGCCCTGATTCCAAAAGTCTTTCTTATACCAGGGGCAGATTACATTGACACTGAAAGCAGGTCTTTTGGAATCAGGCTCTAGTCCTATCCCCTTGCCTGGCCCTTATTCTAACCTTAACCTGCAAGCACTCGCTCACATACTCCCTAACACTGAAACGTTTAGTATATCTGAAATTTTTAGTGTTAACATCACAACCTTCCCCACCCCACACTTAGCTTATACATTCAGTCTTCCACCTTTTGACATCTACAGCACTTAATCATAAGTGCACTCAATCACATGTTTTGCAAACACTTCATTATATTAACCAAATTTGCATTCAGGTACCCACACAAACCTCCTCACACATATAAATAACATCAATAAAACAGATTGTTCTTAGAGAGTATAATGAGATTATTAATGCAGACATACAAAGACCATAACTGCCAGATGTTGCAGATATTATGTATTTTGGCCCTGAAGCACAACACTTGTAGTGAACACTCTAGTACATTGCAAAACTATGGAAATATACATCAGAAACAAGGTTCTATGAGTAAAGCTGTGGATGGTAAATTAGTAGACAATGTAAATATTCCTTCTGGATACATTTAGATTTTGTGCAAGAAAATGTTGATATTATTCAGCTAATTTGCATTCAGAAGATATTACTGTAACTTAATTCTTTATAATACAACTGATTTCAGTGATTAAATTCAGTATTATGACTAACTGGACTTAAATAAAGTAAAGAAAGTGCTACCAGAAATGTAAAAAAAAAAACATTTTTAGTTGACAAGGCAAGTTATTGTAAATGTAGACAAGGGAGACTACTGAACATTTCTAAACATTGGAGACCACTGAACATTTCTAAACATTGAAATTATATATTTTTTGTCAGAAAATAGACAATACAAAAGCAAAATCGTATTTGTAGTGTAGGAATGTAAAACATTACACTGCATCTTATCTGTGCTCCAGGAAATATTTTAATGTTTACTGGTTACTCCTTTTTTAACACCTTTATTGAATTATCACTTAAGACATAGGCAAACATACATTTATGTAAAAGAAAACAAACCATGCCCACATGTTCACATTTACAATCATTATACATCATCTACATGCTTTATACAATTATCAGCAATCCAACATTATACAGTTTGTTCACTTCCTACCTTCCCTTAAACCTCACTCCTCCTCCGAAACATTGTTCTGCATGTATTGTTCCAATTTCCATCTTTTTCTATATAATTTGTTCCTACCCTTTTCTAAAGATCTCACTTTCATTTATTTTATCTTTGCTTTAGTATTTCAAATAACAGTTGGTTTAGACTTTAATTTCCATTTTCTAGTAATTGCTTTTTTGGCAGCCTCCAGAATTAAACTAAACAAGGCTTTACTATGTCTAAGCAATTCAGATTCTGTATCCCAGATCAAAAAGTAATTTCCTTAGTTACAAGCATTTGCTCACCCAATATTTCTAACAGAGTACTCTGAGGGAATTTTAAAGTCAGCCAACTCATTACACTCCCAAAACATATGTTCCTAGTTACCTCTTTCTTCACCATCACACCTCCAACATTTGCCATCTATTTGAGGAAAAATTATCTAGAGTCTGCTTGGGGTATAAAAATACCTATGCAAACACTTTGAGGCAAAAATCCTAAATATTCTAGATTTTGTTGCAAATTTAGGAGCCCCTCATTTGCCCTCCCATTATTCTCTTGTGAATTGCTTATCCATTTTCTCTTCCTAATTTTATTAACATACTCTGATTGATTCTTATAGCTATCATGCAATATTTTGTATGTCCTAGTAATTATACTTCTTTTAACAGCAGCTTCTGTTCTACATTCAACTAAAAACCCTACCATATCAGGTCTTTCACTTAGGATTCCCACATTTCTTTCTTTTTGCCTATACTCTGATATCAGCCCCCGATTGGGAAGACAGTCTCTACTTGCAGTCCAAATGTCTTTTTGGCCTGTTCTCATTCTGTTACCTTTCTCTCTCTAGTTATTTGCTCCTAATGCCTTGGTGCTTTGCCAGGTTTTTACAGTAAATTTCATCCCCCATCTTGCTTATTCTCTTTACCCATAATTGCAGTCATTTCTATTGGCAGAATCTCCTTTCTTCATTTCTGTGTTGGCTTAGTTCTTAAAAATACTTTCTGCTACTTTATGAATATATTATTCTGCATGGCTTTTGCCGTTTTCTTTAAGGGTCTCCATCTATAATCCCACTCTCTCCTTCATTTTTGAATTACCCCCTGCTTCATCATCACTTTCGACTTTGAATTATAGCTTTCTGCTTGTGTTAAATATAAGAGCCTTAACTGTGTAGCTCTAAAATATTCCTTCAAATAAGATAATCATAATTCACCTTGTTCTATTGGAAGTATCAACTTATCTAGATTGACAATTGCCCTCTTCCCCTCCCAGATAAAATCCTTCAAGTCTTTATGAATTACTGTCCACAACTTTCCCTCTGGTTGATAAAAATATACCTGACCTCTATATAGAACTAAAGGGACTAAAAACATTTTCACTGCTTGCATCTTGCTATCCATATCCATAAACAAGAACTTCCAATTTCTCAGTTTTTGTCTTATCTTGTGTTTAGTCTCTTCCCACATATCTTTAGCTGTCCTAACTGAATCCTTTTTTAACCCATACTCTTAAATGCTTTATTTTATTGTGATCCCATACATATGGGTATTTCTGAACAAATTCATATGTGGGTATATAGTTTACAGATAGAGCCTTTGTTTTGTTTTCATTAATTTTATATGCTGAAAAAACTTGAACTTGTCTCAGAATGTTCCACAACACTGATATGTACTTTTCTGGTTTTATCATGTACAAAATAATATTGTCTGCAAATAAGCCAATTGTTTTGATTACCAGTTTCTGAGTCCCTTATTTTCTTTGCTAATGGCTCTAAATATAATGTAAATAGCAAAGAAGAATGAGGGTTGCTCTCCTTGGTTCTTTTGTTCAGACATAACTTATAAGAGCGGGACCCTCCCACTTTAATTTTTGCTTCAGATCCCTTATTCATCCTCCTAATTACCCTTATTATTGTATCAGGGAATGCAAATGCTTCCACTGCAATGTTCATAAAATCCCAGTTTACTCAAATGCTTTCTCTGCATCAAGACCCTCCAACAACAGAGGAATTTTGTTAAATTCTGCTTCCCTCTGAATCATCATTGTTCTATTAATTTTGTCAAATGTTGGCTTCCTCTGCATAAAACCCGATTGATCCATATCCATCAATTTTGGCAATACCTTTGCCATTCATTTAACGATTATAGACATAAACACTTTATAATCATGGTTTAAAATTTAAATGGGCCTATAGGAAGCTGGGTCTGATGAGTCTTTACTGTCTTTAGTTACTACAGCTACCACAGCTTTATTCCAGGATGTTGGTGCTTCCCCTCATTTTAAAATACTGTTAAAGATCTGGAAGGTTTTGCTTAGTGCATTCTTCCCTCTTAGCTTTCAGACCTCCACAGGAATAGCATCTATTCCTGGAGACTTTCCTACAGAATGATTACACGTCACCATTTTTATCTCACCTCCTCCTATCTTAACTGTTAATTGTTAAGACTCACCTACCTCTAACCTTGGCATACTTAAGTCTTCCATAAATATTTTCATTTGTATTTTTTTGTTGATATCCGCATTATTCTGCTTTATACAAATTTTCATACAAATTCTGAAATATCTCTAATACCAATACAGGACCTATGGTTATTTTTCTTGTTATTGGCTCCCTAAATTTGGCAACAAGCTGTTCTACTTTCTGTTCCTTAAGTCGTTGTGCTAAGAGTTTTTGTGCTCTGGAGTTAACAAAAAAACAGTTGCCTAACTGCAATCTTTCTAAACTGGCACATATTAATTATGCATTTACTCCTTTATTTTCTCTTTAGCACTCTGTAGTTGTTCATCTTCCTATTCTCAGAGATTCCCCTTATTTTGAAATACTTTAACTTTTGACATCCCCTCTAAATAATTCTTGTTACTTCTTTTTCATATCTTTTTTATTTTATTTCTACCCTATTTTTATACTTTAATTTACCCTCTTTTGTTATATTTTCCTTCTAGGTCCCCCAGATACATCCTCACTGTTGCAAACCAAGTTCTAGTCCTCACCTATACATAATATTCCCTACTGAAAGCTTATTATTTCTCATAAAAATGTTTAAGCTCCATAATAGCAGTTTAGGTGGAATATAAATACATGCCAGAGTAATCCTCCTCCTTTGCCTGTAGCCCATTACTACCACAAATCTACAATTACTATCTTTTTTCTACTTTTCTATCATTATTGGAAATCTTTCAGCAGTTAGTATCAGTACTCTACTTTCCATTTGTCCCTGATATACTAATGAATATCCATCCTGAATTCCTTTATCAAATCCACATGCTTCTTTCCAAATGCGTCTCCTGCAACACTATTTGCACTCTGCATTTTTAATATAATTCAGTACTCTTACCTTTTTGTCTATACCATTATGGCCATTCATATTCCAATAATATGTTTAGGGTAGCCATTTTGATAAGAAATTATTATTCCCACCTATTATATACAACCTTTTTTAAATTAATATTTCCAGCTTTTATGTTACATGCATCAACTAATGTTTGGTAGGCTGATCTCTTATAGAATTGTTTCTTGCTGTCTCCATTTCAACCTATGCATTTTATAAGACTGATTTAATGAAAACTCTGGAACAAAAAATCAAACACACCCCCAGAACCACAAGAACATATTAACTTAAACACACAAGACTAAATACATCTTCAAATAATGAAGGTTATCCATGGTAAGATGCATATTACAACCTCTGCTCCTACTTACACTAATTGCTGTATGTTCTTGTCTTATCTTCATTCCCCTCCTACATGTGAAAAACAGGTTGTATGCCTTCAGAAAACTTTAACCTTTATCCTTAAAAAGTGTTCTGGCTTTTATTGCTTATCATATAGTCAGCTTGTTTCCATGGAAACACACATATCAAATATACATCTCTGCAGACATCTCAACTTATACTGAACATTTACTTGTCAAACTTTTCATTACATTCAGAGTCCTCTTATTTCCTTGCTTACACACCAAAAATTCTTAATAGATTAAGCCCAAAGGGCTTAATCCAAACTTTAAACTATACAAAAGTAAGGGAGAACATATCAACTCTACATATAATTTATCTGTGCACTTTTTCACCCCATTCCCCCACCACAACAACTCAAGCTTACAGCATATTAACATAAACATGCTTTTGTCCAGGCTATTTTAATCTTCTCACATTGTAATGCCCACATTTCTTAAAACTAAAAAGGAAGAAAGAAAAAAGGAACTTGTTTACTTTAGTATTTTTATCACATACAACAATAACTGAAAATGCTTTACAATATAACATGCAATTTATATCATTATTTATACAACTACTGTTGAGAACAAAACCTGTTTTACTTAGTTTTCTTTTTTTTTCTTTCCTTCCCTTATAAAAATTGTTGTACTGAACAATTACTTTTTTTATTTCCTTTCCTCACTCCTTCTCATAGGGTCCTTCAAAACATTAAAGACATGAAGTGGGGCATATGCATTTCAGTCCCCTGCAAATTTAACAAAGTCAAACTTTTCACATTTTCTTGTAAAGAAATGTGATTGATGCTTTCTAGTCTCACATGTATTTACTAATTTCAATGTTGCTGGTCTTCTTCCTGTTCATCTCTGTTTCCCAACCTCAGACTCTGGTTCAAGTCCAAGGTATGCTTGATTCTTTTAGTCAGCTTTTGTGCTTTTTCTGTCTCTCATGCATTTTCCTTTGGAACATTGGAAAAAGGTTTCACTGGCAAAGTCACTCTTTTAGCTTTATTATCAGGTGAATGAGAAGCAGAGTGCTCTTCTGTTTGATGGTTCACTTTTTGGTAAACAAACTTTAGCGTGTTCTACATAAAAACAATACTTTGATCTTCCAGGAAAAAATATTCTGAAGTCAGTTGGGTACAGCAGCTTGAATCTCAAACTTGCCGCTCAACATTCCCAGAGAGCTGGGATAAATTTATTTCTCTTCTGCCTTGTGTACAGTGAATAATCATTTTCTGAAAACAAACATGAATCAGATAGGGGTACTCTCAGTCACTAAAACACTCAGAATACTCCAAAGACCAAGGATTCAAACAACTCCAGTAGATGTACAGCCACAAATAATCCCAAATGAATAAAAGGCAGGCACTTCTAGTATTTAACACCACTAGTTTATTATGTATGTTTTCATCAAAACACTTTATCAGAAATGAACACCGGAACTAAAATCACACCCCTATTTATATCTACAATCAAACTGAATAATTGGTAAACTCAGAGCTATTAACAACATAAGGAACATTTAAAGAGAGTGAACAAAAAGAAGCATATTAGTCTCAATGCAAATGCAGCACCGAAGTAAACTGTCATGTGTTCTCATTTAAAAACATGTATAAAACTGTAACCATAAACCTTATTATCCTAAATATTGCTATCTAAAATTTATAATTTTATTAAAATTATAAAACCAATTTTTGAAAAAACTTATATAAATATTGCACAATCTACACATTACAATCTTGCTGCCCTTAACTAAAGGCCAGGTAAAATGGAAACATTCTCATTTAATCCATGTTCCTTGTAGGCTTCAAGGATGACCTACCAATATAACTCACGGTACTCAATTTGTGTCTCCAGTTGACCACCTCTCACATCACAGGGAATTTTTTCTAACACATAAAAAGAAAAAACAGCCTGGTCACAAACCAAAGTTTTTTTATATAGGGCGTTGTTAACATTTTGGTTACGAATGTCCCTAGTGCACTCATATTTGTCTCTTCAGCTTTCTCTCTGTTTTACCAATATAAAAAGTGGGACAGGACCCACACTATATACCAGACCCATAGATTCACATGAGGACTGGCTGGTCACAGAGATGCATTTGCTACATTATTCTACAGTCACAGCTTCACCTTGTGCTATCAGAGGACACTGGAGGCATCTACCACATTTGTATGTCCCTAATTTATAACAATTAGTCCTATTTGAAAAGTTTCTTTCTATCAAATTGTTAATATTCAGATCCTTTCTAAAAGTACAAATATCCTAAACTCCCCTAAGGTCAGATAACTGGGATAATCTACCCCATTCTTTATTCAAAATGTCTCTAATAACAATTGCATCACCACTAAAATCAGTGGTAAAGGAAGACTCATAATTCTTACTTACAGATGCAATATCAGTACTTGGCCCAATGGACTCTTCTACCACAACACCGTCCATCCATATTATAGGGCAAAATCTACTTTGCCTACCCTCCTTTACTTCCTCAGCCAACTGTTCTATCAATCCGCCAGGCTAACACCTCTGTGAACATTTCTTTTAACTTCACTACCTCCAAGTCAAAGTCACTGTCCTCAGAGGTCATACGACTAGCTCTCACCAGCTGCCCTTTCACTATACCTTTTTTCTGACTAAAAGGTTGGGCACTTTTAAAGTGAAGGAAAGAGTTGAAATATGTCTTTTTCCTAAATATTTTTGACTTAAAGCCCCTTGATGTTTTCTCAATGGTGATATCCAAATAATTTAAGGTATCTCTAACACAATGATGGGTAAACTTCAAAAAACTAGTACTCTTGGAAATATAATCCAAAAATTCCTTCAGTCTAGCCTCTGTATCCTGCCAAAAGATGACTATGTCATCCAAAAACTGTCTGTAGATGAACCAACAATCTTTAAATGGGGACTCCAGAACATATTTTCACTCCCAGTACATAAAGATAAGGTTAGCATATACTGGTGCACATCTACCACCCATAACAACCCCACTAATTTGATGGAAAAATTCCCCCTCAAAAAACAAAAAATTATTGTTAAGCACCAGATCCATCAACTCAACACACATTCAAAATTCAATGAAAGATAAACCACCACGATCATTAATTACCTCCTCCAACCAAACCAAACCAATATTGTGCAGAATACATCCAAATAGATCAACTGCATCTATAGTGACAAGCAACAATTGTGGATGTAGGAATTCAGACTTAATACACCTTAACATGTCCCACGAGTCCCTTAAGACAAACTAGTCTCAATAGGGGATATGTTTCAACTTTACATCAAGGTATTTTGCTAAGGGGACAGTAATGGATTCTTCAGCCACCACTATGGGCCTAAGTGAGGGATCATTTATATCCTTATGTACTTTGGGTATACCAAATATAGAGGGAACCTGGGGTTTATCATTGGTTAAAAATTCAAGAGTACCTATATCTATCAAACCTTCAAACATTAATTCATTCAAAGCTAAATGGATCCGTTGATGGGCAATATTGATTTCATTCTTGGATGCCCTGGTATACTTTCCTGGTTCCCCAAGAATGTCTAACATTTTTGCATTGTAGATAGTGGTGTCCATGAAAACCATACCCCCTCCCTTGTCTGGTTTCATAACCCTTAAATATTTATTGTGCCTAATGTCATTCAATAGATTATATTCCCCAGTGGTAAGATTAGGTGAAAATCTGTTGTTCAGTATGGCAATCCTAAGTTCTTTCTCCATCATCAACTCATAAATTTTCAACTGAGGGTGGGGTGGGTTTAAAAATACCTTTTCTCTTAGGATTAATAGGTTCATAGGTGTGTACTAGGCTAATGGCCCTGGAGCCTTTACCAGCCTAGCCCATAGGATTATCCTGGCATTGTGCCACCTGACCTTAGGTCCCAGTGGTGCCTCTGTTGAGCAGAGCCACTGTAGTGATCCCTGGAGTGAATTTTCTATTTCCCATCCACTCATCAAATTTCTCTTGAAGAGGGCCAGTGGGGTGCTCTGCTTGACATGTATGGGAAGTCTATTCCACAGCATGGGCAGTCTCTGTGTTATGAACCTGTCCCTCCAGAATGTTCTGTTGATTGTGGTAATGAGGTTGAGGTCTCTGGATCATTTGGTGTGGAGGGATTGGGATTTCTTTAGATGTAGCATTTTTAACAGAGCTGGGTCAGACATGGCTTTGTAAGTCAAGCAGAGATCACCTCTAAGTAGGCGATATGAGACAGAGAATAGTTGGAGTTTTTTGAGTCTGTCCATATAGGACAAGTGTTTAAGTCCTAGGATCCTCTATCTGAGATACTTTTGTGGCCTTTCCAGTTGTTGCAGGTGTCTAGTGAGGTGCATGCCAAATGGGGAATTGTACTCAATGACTGGCCTAATGAGGGAAGAGTAGAGGGAGACAATGACCTCTTTCTTCCTGGATGCAAAACCCTTAGTAATGAGATGTGCCACATAGAAGGACTTTCTCTCCACAATGGCAATGTGGTGGTCAAAAGAGAGGTTGCTGTCAACCTGTGTTCCCAGATCTCTTATAACTCCTTCTGTGTTCAGTGAACTACCAAAGATGTGGTAATTCATGGGAACTGGATTTTTCTCAAAGGGGATGACGACACATTTTTTAGCATTGAGTTTAAGGCCATGGTTCTGACACCAGTCATTGGTCTCAGTGAGGGCTTTCTGTAGGATGTCAACATCTTTTGGGGAGTTAATACTAGCTCCCAACTTACAATCTTCTGCAAACTTTGTCAGCCAGTGACCCTTCATGTTGGCCTGAACTTCAGAGAAGTAGATACTAAACAGGAGTGGATCCAGGACCAAACCCTGTGGGACTCCACTCGTGACTGGTTGGCAGTCTGACTTGGAGTCAGCTACTTTCACACTGTGGGTTCTACCTGTGAACCAATTTGCAACCCACCTAGTGATATAGGGGTTGATGCCTAGCTTAGTGAGTTTTTCTATGATTCCTGAGTGGGGAATGGTATCAAAGGCCTTGGCCAGATCAAGGTAGGCTGTATTAACCACCTTGCCTTCATCCACAGCTCTAGTGACTGACTCACAGAAGTCGACCAAGTTGAGTAGGCATGATCTACCCTTCACAAAACCAAACTCTGTGGGATCCAGAGTTTGGAGATTCCCTATATTCTTGTTTATTAAGTCCATGATGATGCATTCCATAGCTTTGCATATCAGACTGGTCAGGCTAATGGGGCAATAGTTCCCAGAGTCTGTAGTTACTCCTTCTTTGTGGAGAGGGGTGACTGTAGCAGTCCACCATTCAGTAGGGACAGAGCCTAAGGTGAGGCTGCGATTGAACAGGGCACACAGGTGAGGTGCCAGTTCACTCTGTAGTTCATGTAGAACACAGCCAGGGATATTATCAGGTCCCATAGAAGCTGTATTCTTGGCCTTGGACAGTGCTGTTTTAACCTGTGCAGCAGTAATACTGGGTGCCTGGCAATCTACTGGTATTATGATAGGTCCTCTGGGGGGGAGAGAGGGGTGAAGTTGGCACTGAATCTGTTGGCCAGTATATTGGAAATATCTGTTGGCTCGGTATAGGAGGTACCATTGTGCAGTAGCTTAGAGCAAATCTGGGTATTGCCATGGAGATTCCTTACATAACTATAGAAGGCCTTGTGGTTGTCTTTACTATATGCTACAACTCTGTTTTTATAGCTAGTTTTCGAGGATTTGATGAGGGATCTCAACTTTTTGTTGAGGCTGATAAGGGCATTTTTCCAGTCTTTGGGACTGCACCTTATTCTGCATCAGTTTCCTCCTTCTGTTGTAGAATTTGTTTATGGCAGGGGACCACCAGATTGGCTTCCTTTTTTTGGAGGAGAGCATCTTGGTTCTATTGGGTATGGTGAGATCCATGTAGTTGTGTACGTGTTTGTACAGTGCATTGGTATATGTTTCAGCGGTCATGCAACTATTCTCCATTTGCATGGGTGTCATGAAGTTAGTCACCTCTGTTTTTAGGAGTCCAAAGTTATCTCTGGAGAAGTTTTTCATGGTGGTTTCCTTTGCAGGGTGGGGTGGGGTGGATGGGATGTGGATATCCAAGGTGATTAGTTTGTGGTCGGCTCTAACCAGGGAGGAGTTAACTATTGGCGTAGAGCAGTGGTTGCCCATGTTGGTAATGACCAGGTTAAGGATATTGCTACCTCTAGTGAGGGTAAGAACGAGCTAGTCCAGGGCATTAGAATTAATGAATTCCAGGAAACGTTAGGCAAGTGTATTTGTACATGAGTAGCTTTCCCAGTTAATGGAGGGGTAGTTGAAGTCACCCAGTATGAGGGTCTTAGGTTGGACCCTAATATTCTCCAGGGTGCTTAGGAATGTGGAGTGTGAGTCTTGGGACATGGTTGTGGACCTACAGCAGGCTTCTACATGAATTGATGTCTTACCCAATGTTAGCTGCACCTGAAGTATCTAAGATGCATTATTTTGGGCTACCAGTCTGCAGCTGTGCACATCCTTTATGAATATGGAAACATCACTGCATTTGGAGCTTCGGTCCAAGTTTTGGGGCCGAAAGGTGTGGAATGAGTTGTAGCCTGGTAGTGCAGGGCTGCTTTCTGCTGCCTTGAACAAGGTCTCTGTTGCAGCACAAATGTTAGTGTTCTCCATTTTAAGGAGTGCTTCGAGCAAGTGCATTTTGAGATTTAGACTTCTAGAGTTGAGCAGCATGACCCTCAGATTGCATTTGTTTGTAGCTGTTATGGTGGTAATTTGGTCTTTGGAACACTGCCTAAAAAGACACTATAGGGGTGGCAAGAGCCTTGGCCAGTATCCAGAAGCCCAGGGGTGACAGATGCAGAACATCTCTGGCAAAGCATTGAGGTCTGTCAATCACATCATCCCAGGCAGACAGATACTCGATCCCCTTAAAATGACACCAGAAACTTAGCCAATTGCTGAAATTGATCATTTTCTGCTTGTACTGTGGTATCATTCTGGGTGATGGTAGGATGCTGCTCAGGGCTAGGGTCATACCCACCTGGTCTACGTAATCCGAGAGCTTTTCCATGTCTCTCTTCATGTAGACCAGGGAGGTACATCTCAGATCATTCATGCCCACATGTACAATGACAGAGTCATATTTGTACTTGTTGTTGAGGGACCTGAGTGCGCGGGTTATGTGGCAGATCTTGGCACCTGACAGGCAGCTAACTGTTACTTTCTCCTTATTCAGCCTAGTGAGTGGGACATCAGTGTACCTCACTATCGAGTCACCTATGACTAGTGTGTTGGGCATGCTGTTTTGCCTTAGGGGCTTTGGTTGAGTGGCACACTATTTAGGAGAGTTATATGTCTTGTAATTAGTTTTGTGTTGTGGTGGTCGAGTGCATTTCTGTCTTGGAAGTCTCTGCTGTTTGGGTAGATTTTTATTGACAGCCTCCATGAAGGTGGGTGTGTGGTATGTGTTTTTATGTGAATGCAGTGTCAGTTTGTGTTCTGGAGGGCTATGCGTTCCATGTGGTGTGGTGCAAGTGTTGACCTTCTCCTCTTGACCAGCTATTCCAGTCTTGGCTATAAAGTGCGTGGCTTCCAATTTGGATGTATAAGTGCATCTCTTGCAAGTCTGAGTGTTGGGAGATAAGAGGAGAGGGTTGTCATTGTACATAAGACAGTTGCTACATTGCCTCAGGATGCCCAAGTTCACCAGGTTGATAGTTGAAAGCGCAGGGAACTGACCTTTAGATATGTCTGGAGGGGTGGGCCTTAATAATAAGTACTGAAACTGTTTCCTTGTAGAATGTTTAGTGTGGGTAGCACTTTTGTGTGCTACAATAAAGTCTGGTAAAGTGCTAGACTAATAAGCTAGTCAAAGTGCAAGAGATGAGAGAACTAGCAGATCTAAGGGAAAAATTGAACAGCAGTCTTTGGCACTGCTTAGAAGCTTACACACAGTCCTCAATGCAGCAAATCTGTATCAGGACTAGACTAGATACAGGAGGGAAACAAGTGCAAATGTGGCTTTTAAACCAGAAAGATGAAAGAGATGGAAAACTGCCCATGCTTTAATTGAATAATGAGTCCTAAATGGGCTGATTGAAGAATTTGTGATGCTTTTTAAACAGAGAAATGTGTGTAAAAATACGTCTGAAGAAGTATAAGTATTTGCTATACGAAAGCGCTAACAATAAATTGGATTGTGGATGTGTCAGCTTGCCTACTTTGTTGTTTTTTCACAGTTTGCAGTTGGTTTGTGTTGCTTTAAACTGCCCATACGGCCAATAAACTACAATTTCTGGGCCAGAAACTACTCCTCTTGTGGTAGATAGGCTACCTTGTGCTTACCACTCCCACTGATAAGCTAGAAGGCTTCCCTCCAACACAGAAAGGCTTGGGAGCTCAGAAGCTTACGTATAGTCCTCCGAAGCTCACTTACAGTCCTGGGTACAGAAAATCTGTATCTGGACTGGACTAGTTACAGGAAAGGAGGGAAAAGTGCAAATGCAATCTTTTAGACCAGAAAGTTGAAAGAGATGGCAGAACTGCCCAAATGGCCTATAAACTACAATTTCTGAGCCAGAAACCACTCCTCTTGTGGTAGATAGGCTACCTACTGCTTACCACTCCCACTGACAAGCTAGAAGGCTTCCCTCCAACACATAAGTTCTTGGGGGACTCAGCAGCTTAAAACAGTCCTGGATACAGCAAATCTGTATCTGGACTAGACTAGCTACAGGAAAGGTGGGAAACAAGCGCAAATGAGGACTTTTAAACCAGAAAGTTGAAAGAGATGGAAAAACTGCCCAAACGGCCAATAAACTACAATTTCTGGGCCAGAAACCACTCTTCTTGTGGTAGATAAGCTAGAAGGCTTCCCTCAACACAGAAAGGCTTGGGGGGGGGGCTCAGAAGCTTACAAACAGTCCTGGATACAGCAAATCTGTATCTGGACTAGACTAGTTTCAGGAAAGGCAGGAAACAAGCTTACATTTTTTTTTGTTACAGAAAAGCAGCTAAAACAGCACTAAAACAATTCAAGTGCAGTGCAAGCTAGCACACTATCAGCTGAGAAGCACACTCAGTCAGAACACAAGGAGATTTTCATGGGCCAATCTATGTTCTGTTTCACCCATCATTATTTCAAAATTTTTCTTCTGCAGAAACATTTTAAGGTCAATAATTACTCTACTAATGTCCAACTTTTGCTTGGGGGCAAAACTGAATCCCTTAGAAACTAATAAAAAACAAGTCTCATTAATGTCCAGGCTACTATAATTAAATATGTTGTATCCCCTATAGGTACATATAGGCCCCTGTTAAGTAAAAAAACTGAAAATTTAAGGCCGGTGTTTCATTTAGTACTTCCTGTTGCCTTTTCCCCTGGTCCATCCCATATTGTTGCCCCTGTTGTTGCCCCTGCCCCTCCAATAATAACTGTTGGAATACTTGTTCTGGAGCCTCTTGGACCTCCTGAGGGGTGGGTATTCCACAGGGCCCTGCTAGTTTAAACTAGGCTCACCTTGAGACAATTCCATTTCTTGTTCATCCCAGTCATCTCTAGGGCTAGTGTCCCCTTTGTTATTAAACTACAATCTATTTGAAAGTTGGTCAGCAACCCCCAGCTTAGGATAACTGCTTTTTTCCTTGTACTCAGTCAAATCCCTGTCAATTTTCTTCTTTTTTTTCTCAAAAATGTCATTACATTTTTGGTCCACAGTGACCCTAATATCCATATATTGCTTCTAGTATTCATCTACTTTAAATAATAAATCTTATGTAATTTTCCTATTGACATTTTCCACAACCACTTCACTGTCTCCAGTTTTTAATACTTTGCCTTTTTTCCCCACAGTTTTGTCAGGATCAATTCTTTCTGCTGCAGTGATTGTATCTTTACTAGTACAAGTCTTGGCTGCTTTCTCATGGCCAGGATTGGAGCATATACAATATGTGTCTTTTCAGTTAACAAATCCTGCAGTGGAATACCAGTCCAGTTTATTTGTGCTTTCATAAAATTATTATAATCTGTTCCTTACAGTTTCTCTGGTACAGCAGAAAATCTCAAGTTTTCTCTGCATGCTCTGTCCTCTAACTCTACCATTTTTTGAAACAGCTCTTCTTGAGCAGTCTTGTATTCAGCCAGCCTTTACTTCATTTCATCCTCTGATTTTTAGTTTTACCCGTTCCTATGAATAGCCGTTAAAAGCTTCTCCCATTACTCAGCTATGAGAACATTTGAGTTATTTTTCCTCTAGATTACTGAAAACTGTGTTGTATTGCACAAAAGTTGGAGCTTGAACTGCTTTTTGCTGAACAGCTGCAGGGTTCTTCCCAGTTAATGTTTTTTTCTTCACCTTGTCTAGTTGACTTTTTTTCAATGTCTTTAAGTTTCTTCTCTGTTAGCATCCAAGCTGTACGCCTACTAGCCAGTAACTGAATTTACAAAAACTTGCAGAGTTTCTGGCCCTTATCTCTCAGTTTCCTTTTTCACACTGGGAGGGCAGAAATCAAGCTGTCAATCCGAATGCAGCCATATTGGAAGTCCTTCATTGCTTAATCTTCATCTGCTTTAGTAGTCCTCCAAATGTTGGATGATGATTATAAATTAATGAAAAACACTAAGGAAATTATACTTCATCAAAATTATTAGCTTTATGTTTGTATGACTCATAAGTCCTGTTATTTTTGACTCAGACTATATAGAAATATAGACTCCTTAATATCCAGGGTGTACTTTTTCTTTGGAAACTGAAATATCTAGTTTGACTTTTACAGCAATTATTTTACCAGAGGAATGTATATTAGTAGGATGATTATTCCAAAATGTGGGTGAACACTCATTAACAAACCACAGAATTGAACATCATATAATTTTGCAAGTGCAGACATGTAACTTTCAAACTATTTAGTACTGGAATGAAAGTTTCATAATTCCCATTAATGGATTTGAGAATCAATATTCATTTCTTTTCTTTCTTTCTTTCTTTTTTTGCATCTTCAAATACAGTACTTAATTTTAGTCTTGAGTCAATTGTTTAAGAAACAAAATGCAGTAAAATATTGACACTCTCATAGATATGAATTTGTCTCTAATTTTGTAAACTGACTTCAGATTGTGATACTTTGCTTTGACATCAGAAACATAACTTTTTCCCCTATTATAATTATTTTGGCAAAACAGAACCTTGATTAAAATAGCTGATTTGATGCAGATTTATCTTAGTAAACTCAGTCCTACATAGAATTGTAGCCATGTTTGGTATATTATTTCAAAATTGTCTTAGGTTATTTTCATCATGTGCAAATTGTCTTTGGAATAGTACATATGTGGTGAAAAAAAATGATTCCAAAATACAGTACTGCTTACCAACTTCTGAATGTGACTTAGTACTAAAATGTTATATTCAGTTCTTTGACTTTTATTTTGATTCATGCATGTCTGTATTACCCTGCTGAACAGTGTCATATCTAAAGGGACTATGTCAGAGGAAGAAGCTTGACATTGGATAGCTTATATTTGTTTTCAGAGCACATACACTCATAACTAATTAACAATGACTATCTTTCAACACTTGTAATCTTCATTTAAAGCATCCAGGAAATGGTTACAGATAAGCTTTGGTTCCCGAAATTGAAACAATAAAATGAAGATGATTTACCACATATAATTGCAAGCTTATGACAAAAAGGTCAAGTGAAATTTTGTCAGCTTATTTGTATTATCTACAGCATTTGGATTTCTCAAAATCTGAATTAAGGTATAGGTTTGGGATTGATGTGTTCTATTTCACATATATACCAAACTGATTAATAGTATTCATGTATAATATTTAAACTTAATGAATAAAGTAAAGCTTACAAGACCCAATAATTTGCTTAAGGGATCACTAAGGTAATCATTTCTGGTTAACGACTTGCTCATTTTGTACAAGTGGAAGTCATGGAAACCAATATTATTATTAGCTCATATCCCAAAACATGTATTAGATTGGGCTAGGATTTATGCTAATTAATATAAGGTGCTTACAACTGTAATATAGTTGTATGAAATGAGCAACAAATACATCCATTCTCATTTGACTGTAACATTACTTGAAATGGGTAGAATGTCAGACTAGATAAACTACATGATAAAAAGAAAACAATGTAGCACTCCAGCGCAAAGCAGCCAGTAATGTACATGAGAAGTAATACTAGTCTGTCATTCTTTACCTCTAGCAGTTTTCTTAAATGATTTAATTAATGACTAACTTCCTAAATGTTCTTTGTCCTGTTTTGTCACTACTTCACTCTTAAAAAAGCATACAATATTAGTCTGGGCTGTCTACGACAATCCTGAAAGGTTTACAGATCCATTCATATTGCCTCCCATTTACAGCTGGCTTTGCTCATAGGCCAACATTTTTTCAGGACAGAAACTTAAAACGTTTGGACCTATGACCACATTCCATGTTTTTCAGAATGACTACTACTGCTCTGTGCTACATAAATTGGCCCATTATGCCAGTAGTCAAGTCACAGATTAAAAAGCTTGCAGTACTCCACCCACGTATCTCCTTAATATGCTTCTACAACTTCCAGAGAAGTATTACAATGAAGTAAGTAAGACATTTGGTAACCCTTAGATTTTTCCAAAGTTCACAGTAGGTTTTAAGCAGGGTGATAAGAACCGATCAATTCATGAATGATTCATCTTCTCACTGATCTACTTTCTTTAGTTAAAAGGAATGCAGTCTACTTTCAGTAGAGGTAAGGTTTACTGATTTAAAATTATGCAAGTGTGATGGCTTTGTAATCCCTAGAATGTTTGCACGTAACACATTTATTTAAATGAGAGAAACAAGGGAACCTTTAGAGTACTTTTGCACTCATCTTGGTCATGCCCTTCTATATAGCAGTCGGGAAGGTACCACCACTGACTCTCCATATGCTGGGTTTACCTATGACACTGCTCAAAATACTTACCAAATTTGGAGGTTAGGCACAAATTATATTTTTTTTCAAAATTAAGCCTGTGATCCCTTATTTCCAGTTTTCTAACTCACATTTTAACCTCTTTTGGGGAACATCCCTCACCTGGAAACCTAACAAACACATTTGCATTCTCAGGCTGATGTATCTGCCAGTAATACCCATCTGTCAAAGCCATTGCACTTCTTGTGTTTGCCAAGCTATTGTTGGCCAGCATTCATATCATATTCACTTGTACAGATACATTTGTGATAAGCCGCATGCTTTCAGGAAGGAGCATTCCAAACCACTGCTACCATAACCTTACATAATTCAACATATAATTGAAAAAAGCAACTGAACTGACACTGTATGAGTTTCTGCATCTTCAGATCATGGAATTAGGGGAAACACATAACTTTTGAAACAAGAGACCATTCATACCTTGCAAAAACCCACCATCATGATGTACACCCCTGTCTTAAGAAAGTCAAAAGAAATTTTATAGGTTCACCTTTAATTATCATGTTTTAATTGGAAGGATGCTAGCGTGTTGCTTTGTTTAACTTGCAGAGGAATTCTGTTCTATGGGGGGGTAGGCATTGAGCAATGCAATTCTCACTACACCTCATTTTATTTATGTGCACGTGGAGATTCAATTCCTTATTTCTGGGGTTAGTGGAGCTGACTCAAGAAGATACAAGAGATCAAGGAGGATGGGGTTCTTTATGGTATGGGAATGGCATAGATCACCCCACAAGAGCCTATAAGAAACCAAGTAAAGGGATACTACTTCAAGCCTTTCCTGGTAGCTCAGGGAATTTAAGCCAATGATCTTCATTGTTAGTAACCCCTGGGGCCTTACTAATTGTTTAATATGTCTTGAAAGATACATCCACAAGGGGGCACTGTACTCAATAACTGGTCTAATTAGGGTTACATACAGAGGAATAACTTATTTTGATGTAGATTGTATGCCTTTAGATACTAGTTGTGTTAAATAGATTAATTGTGCTAGTACATTGGTTTTCTGCTTACAGTCACTACATGACAGTTGAAAGTGATGACATTATCAACTCAGATCACAAGATCCATTACTAAATTCTCATTTTGAATTGGGGTATTGGCTTTACTGTAGATCGAGGAAGAGAGAAGACTACCAAACATGACAATAATACACTTTTATACATTAAAGTTTTTTCTGTATACCAGTTGTTTATGTGGGTTAATTTCTTCTGCCATGAATGGGTATCACAAGGATATTTGGCAATAATGTCCACTATACAGTCACCAGCAAACTTAATTTAACAATAGTCCTGATTCACAGTCTAGCTGCATTCATACTTTCACCTTCACCTTGGCAATGTGTGTTTTTAGCCAGCTGGGTATGCACTTCACCACATATGGATGAAGTGTTGGTGCTATTTCTTAGCTTCCTAATGTAACTAAAGGAGGACTAATTTGGTTTTAATAAATGGGCAAAAGCAATATTTAAAGCAGAAGGTAATTTAAGTTCCTGATTTGCCTTACCCGTTTTGCTAGTAGCTTTTAATTCCTTGTTGTTATTCTTTATGCAGTCTTTATTATGAATAATTTTAGATCTATTGTATGATTTAACAATGTTCTGTTGTTATAAAGTTTATTTAAACTGTTGGTCCACCAGAGCTGTTTGTTCTTAAAACTTCCATTATATTGCACTCTAATAGGGATGGCCAAGTCTAGGCATTTTCTCTATGTGGGACTAGAACTCCTTTGTATAAGTAGCAGCTATATCAGTGTCACATCTTGCAATGTTACAAGTAAAGCTGGATAGTTCATTATAGAGTCTGAGAAGGAGAGTCCATCTGTTGCCCTTGACTTCAGAATTATTGACTGCAGGGGATTTACAATTTTTAAAATAGAAGGTTACACATTAATGGTCAGACTTAACCAAGGATGGAGAAACTAAAGGGGTTGTATATGTGGTAGCTATATTAGTTAAAACAATGTCAAGGCTATTATGTTCTCTAGTTTTATTGTTAACCAACTGTTATAAATAATTTTTATTTATCAAGTTTAATACTGTCTTGGCATACATGCCTTTGGGGATATAGGTGCACCACTTTATTGTGGTGTAGTTGAAATACTCCTATATAAATGCATTTCTGACAACAGATTGCTCCCCATGTACATTTAGAAATCTTACGAGGTCCTTAGGGAATATGGGTGCCCTGTAACAGGCTTACAGACAATAAGTTGATAGTTTCTCTTTAAAGGTTAGTTTCAGTTCACTGAATTTGGTTAGTTGGCCTGTAGGAATCTTTCTGGAGATGGTTTGGTCCTTGACATATATAGAAATGGCACCAACATTTTCTGTCAGTCCTAAATGCATGGTAGGCACAAAACCATGGTGTGAAGAGAGTGCTGACTTTGTACTGAAACCAAGTCTCAATTACTACATAAAGACGTATGTATTTAGGTTGCAGAAGAACCATAAGATCAGGCAATTTGTTGTTAGGACTTCTGGTGTTAAGAAAAACCTTGATATCGTCCAGCTTGAGGCTGGACATGGCTACACTGACATCTGTTTTGCTGGGATGTCCACTAGCAGCACTGCACCTAAAACAACACTGTGGGGGGGGGGGCAAAATGGGCTTTAGCTTTAGCTAGTATGCAGGGGTAGGTATGGCATATTGGTTAAGGTTTTCTCCTGATACACACAAGGTACAGGGTTTGATTCTTACCTCATGTTATTAGCTAGGCTTAAAGTGGCCCTTCTGGGCAGTTAGCCTAGTATTCACCCATGAACCTATGAAGCAAGGGAAACAGAGATGGAGTGTCCTTGGTGAAGTAAGTTAGCCTTTCAGTCATCTCATCTCATTTCATGCTGATACATACTGAACTCCCAACCATCTTTTCATTGTACATAGGTATTATTCTGGGTGAAGGAAAGACTCCACTGAGGACCAGTGTCTTGCCTGCACTGTTGTTATATACAAAAAAGTTGGCCTAGACTGAATGCATAATGCATACATTTCTGGAGTACTTTGATACTGTGGACTGACCATTAATAGAGGTATTTTTTATCAGAAGAAAACTGTGGGATGGATTAATATGATACTTCATGTGGGGTTATTGCAAACAATTAGAGTTTTTTTATATCGAAATTGATAATAAATGTGGGGGATCTAGACTTGTATGATGTATCAGCATAAATGTGAGTAGACGTTTGGAAGGTGAGCAACAGTTATGGACAGAGTTTTTAATAAATTTGTCTTCAGAACTCATAAGATTGATGAGTACTAGAAACTTTTCTGGCAAGATAAAAATACTTAACAATTAGCCAATACCATTGGCATAGAGACAGAAACCTGATTGTGATGCAGGGGATTGTTGTTCAGATAACCGACATAACACTTCAAAGGGTATACAAGATGGGCAGAACTGGCCAGCTGACGTCTGGCTGCATTGCTTGAAGGTGGAGTGTACTGGAGAAAGTGGTGTTTCTGCTGTAGCAGCATTCACTGCTGAAGACCAGAAGGCCAGTAGGGTAGCTCTAAGTGAATAGTGTGTTGGTGTTACCTGTGTGAAGGGGGCACATTGTAAGATGTCATTGATGGCATGGAAAACCTAATCAAGCTTACATCTAAATACAGAAGCAATCTAGGGAGTAGGAGCAGAAATTACAAAAAAAAATAAAAATCCAGCCATGTATAATACCTATGGCATACTTACCTGTCCCCTCCACCTACCTCAGAAATAGCTATGGTCATCAAAAAGTCAATAGCCATTGAAAATAAAAAAAAATGTTGGGTGACATGGGGTGCTGGCAGTAGTAGTACTTGTATGCATGAGTGTTGAGTATGTTTTGTTCATTTTAAATACAGCCTATATTGAACTTAAGGTAATTGGATGGTGCTGCAAATTTAACTGATGTAATATAGAAAACACACCACTTAAAATTTGTTATACTGCTTTTTCATTACACAAATATATGACTTATGGCAAATGGACCCTGTTGTTATGAATTGACAGCGAGGGAAATTTGTATATCCTCCTGAATATTGCCAGTTAAACACAAAAGGAATAATTTAAGCCTCAAATGTCTCTATACATAGGAAAAAAGTCATCATTAGATATAAGGCAAGATATACACAGTAGTCCTCCCTCTCTCTCTCATGTGCATACACAAGCACATGTGCACGCACACAAGTAGTGATAGAAACAGGTCTACTGATTCTACAAGGACAATGCTTTGATAGAAACTCATGCATGCAAATACACACACAGACACACAGACACACAGACACACACACACACACACACACACACACACACACACACACACACTATTAACATATGAAGCTCATATTTGGAAGAATAAAGACACTTACACTATATATGTTCATAAGCAAGTACTAGGCTAGCTGCCCTTATGGGGCATTTTCAGCCTAACCAATTTCCCTTCCAAAGGTGAGAATCAAACCCTGTACATTGTGTCTGGGAAGTAAATACCTAAAGCATTATAGCAACCCACAACTAAAATCACTGAGAAGCCATTCCTACAGCACTTACAAGTTTTCTTTACGAAAGTTATTACTAGATTTATATATTCATTTATTGTCTGTTACTCACTTTATGCTATCAAAAGACACATTTTGATCTGAAAAAGTTAACAAAGAAAAATACCTAACTGAAGCCTTAAACAAGACAAAATATATCTTAAACTATCACTAGTATGCAGTTTTTACAGATACATTTCATGAGTTTTTGATCGTTAATAAGCAATCTACTTGCAAGATATAGGATTGTGCCTCATGATGTGACTGAGTCACTTAAAAAGTGTATGAAAACTGTTTTGAATGTTTCTCATCTAGCTTAAAAACTGAGAACGTAAAGCAGCCAGTGAACTAGTCAAATGATTAATTATAATGAACCAGTCATGTATGTTATCTCATTTAAACTCATTGTGTCCTTTACTACACTGTTAGTGTTCAAAGAAAGCTGTCCAGGAAATGAAGAAATTGATCATACTGTGGCTTATTACTGAGGGTTTAGTATTAATTGTGTGTGTGTATGTGTGTGTGTGTGTGTGTGTGTGTGTGTGTGTGTGTGTGTGTGTGTGTGTGTGTGTGTGTGTGTGTGTGTGTATATCTGTGCATGAGTTATATCTCTCAACTACCATATATTACAAGATATGTCACTCACTGCAGCTTTTAAAATTTCACTGCAATGCACTGAGATGGAGACTTTCATACTGCCCGATGATGCTTAGAATTTTGTAATAACTTGTGATTCACTTATAATTTCCAGACAGTCGTAACATTATTATACTTCATTTCATTTTGTTTTGTACTTCCATCTCAAATTTGTTTATGTAATATGTTTTGCACATACCAAACATTAATAATAGCAAATCTAAACAAAATGCTAAATATAGTCTACTTTTAATATCTCTTTTAGGTCTTTCAAAGATAGATCATTTTGTTTGTTTCTAATGACACCGATAGCCAAGTAAGCTACAAAGCACTAAATGCTTTCATTACGGATACTGACAGCAGTGAAACTGGTTAATGTATCCTAAAATCAAAACTAACCAAAGATATACAAATCCCAGTATACACATTCATTAGAGGTTCCAAACCCAGTTTTTGCTGCATAGAAACCTTCTTAGCTTAAAGAGATAGCAGTGTGACTAGTATATATGAATGAGACAGGGATGTGACTAAACATAATCAGAGCATAGATTATTTAATGCTTATTACTACAACAAAATAACTACAGCTGCATTGTCTGACCTTCTGCTGCTTATTAGAATGCTTTATTTTTCCTATATTTTTATTCAGTATTCTACCATATGGATCTTAAAGGTTTAAAACTGTCATCCTCTATAAACAAGCAAATGTTCTTTGTATTAGTGTTGCAGTATAAATAAACTTTCCTTTACAACACAACCTAACTAGGCATATTCTCCACCCATATTTTACAACTGGCCTTAAAACCTGACTAATGTTCATTTATGTTTAATGAGTGCCTCAGTGCTTTATAGTTTAAAACATGGAATAATAAGGTCCTTACCTTAAATTCATCACACTACTGTGAAAAGTAACTTTCTGCTTCTTAGCTAATATGTGTTCTTAATATAAACTGTTAGAAATATTAGTTTACAACTAAATTTATCATTATTAACCCCCTTTTCCATGTTCTGCATTGGGTCAACATGTCGTGTTGCCACCTCTCTTGATTCAGTACCACTCTTCTATCTTCTTTGACAGTCATGCCTGACTGTTGCAGGTCTTTTCTCACACTGTCCATCTATCTTTTTGCTGAACATCATTGTTTTCTCCTGCCTTCTTTCAGTCTCTCAAATCTTCTTTACCAAATCATCTGTACTTGTGCCTGAACCAGTCTTGGTTCTCTTTGATGTTGTCTGAAATTTACAATCAAATTCAACAGTATATAAACAAGTAAATACAACATCCTGACTGAAGAGCAGCATGGCTTCCACCCCAAATATAACAGACTGATACCTGTTAATTAATAACATAATAATAAACATGAGCAAGTATTCATGACTGGAGTAATATTGACCACAATATCCTGCTAGAAAACCTAACCTGTTTTCACACTGGCTTCTCAGAATACATTTTTCAAACTACCTATAAAATAAGTCATTCCAGGTTGTATTGCAGTATGGAGCTTTAGGTATAGGTTATTCCTCCAAAGACATCCTGGGGTCTGTACTCTCTAAATTAAATCATACTTATTTTAAAAATGACATTACCTTGTCACATATTTTTCTTTACTCAGGAAAAGTCCTTAAAACAGACTCTTTCAAGTCTAGAATTGGACTGACTAATAAACTGACTATTAATACCCCCAAAAAAATAACTAAAAACAATCCCGGCCTGCTTCTCAAAGTGTATCTCGTCATGAATACAGAGACAGGCAGGTTGATCATGTTTTAATCAAGTTAATTTCTCCTACAGGCTTTCAGATTTGCCTACAGTTGAAGTTAAGAAAGACGTTAATATTAGTGCTATGATTCTGAGAACTAAATATGCTGTTCTAGAAGTCTGTTTAAACTCATAACAATGCCTCCCTACTGCAAAAAGCTGAAAATGTGATCCTTAGATTCAAGTAAACTGAGCATAATTACAGTCTGACAAAGACATTTGTTAAGTTAATTGATGCATGAAATAATTAATGAGTCGTAGTTCCCTCATTTAAAGTACTTCTGTAAATGTCATGTGATCTCCAAAGCAGGATGGTATTGTCCTGATTAGACTCTCCTAAACCAATTTATCAGCCTCTAGGAATAGCATACCAACATAAATTTGCAAAATCACAAGGTATACTACATATAAGAAGCAATTAAAGCAACATCTACAAGATTTGTATAAATGCATGTGCATTGTCAAGAACAGAAAATGGTGGGGCAGAGCCTAGATGGCCAACCGAGAGCAGTGAATTTTGAGAGCTCCATAAACTATTATAATAATATAGGAAAATGTTATTATTTTCAAGTTTAAAACATCAGAAATCTATAGATAAACTACTAAACTGCATAAATATTAATTTTGGTGGAGATGTACAAAAATTTTCCTGTCAAGTAACTTGGAGATATATTGTGTCACTGAATATGAACAACTCAAGGAATTCTCATCCAGATGCTGCTTTGAAAAAAGAACTGCAATTGATAACATCTACCTTACAGGAGCTATCTTTGAAGATGGGTGTTTTTAAAAATGACTTAGAAAACCTCAAATTTAATTCCCAAAAACAGACTGATAAAGGAACTATTACAGCAACACCATACAAAAATAACAAATAGAGACTTCTCTAAATTACATTGAAGGCAGACTTAAAGATGAAGAATTCCAAAAAGAATTTCTGCTTAAACAGAATACAAGGCTGCTTAACAAAATAAATGACTTAGAAAAGAGGGAAATGAGAAACAACATAAAGATCTTTAGTCCGCCTGAAAATACTGAAGGATAAACATTATTTCATTGTTAACAACCTGGATTCCTGAATTTTTAGACTTGAAAGAGGGCCTTTCATTTGGAATTGAAAGGGCAGATACAGCACTGACGAAACCTGCTTCTAACGCAACAAATACTCCACCTAGATCCATAGTTATAAAATATCTTTCATTTCTGGACAAGGAGCTAATATTAAAATCTGCTTGGAGAAAATTACCCTTAAAATACAATCAAAGCCTGAAAAGGTTTGACAATGATTATTCTTCCAGAATACTAGAGCAAAGGAAAAAGGTCTGGCCAATAATAAAACTGTTTAAACAAAACAACATTAAAGCACAGCTGGCCTTTCCAGCCAAGATAAAAATACTTTTTGCCAATGAGATGAGAACCTTTAATGACTTAGAAGAAGCTACTATATTCATCAAAAACAACAACATAGTGTCTATCCCAGAAGAAATGGAATGGATGGCCCCTACTCTTAAATGAATAAAAGAAACAAATCCTTGGACTGATGCTAGAAAGAAGAAACAAAAAACTGATTCCAAGATAGCTGTCCCAAAAAATAACTCTTACAACTACATCTCTCAAAGTATCAACTGATGTGGTACATCACTTGTCATCAGTTTTAATTTAAAAAAGGAGGGATTCTTAAACAACTAAGAAACAGTAATGATTTATTCAGAATATTCAAAGAGTCCAATAATTCTTCGCAAACAAAGGTAGGTCAAGATGAGTTACTATTTGCATTATATATAAGCCAAACAAAGCAACCTATAATATAAACATAGATGTTTATATTCCCCTACTTGAACTCAATTAATATTTATCTTGTTCATTTTTCATTGATTTTACTTAATAATTTAAGTAATTAATTAACTAATTCAACAAGGTACCATTCATCAGAGTTCAGACTCAAATGTAACAAATTAACATCATATATAATAGCAGTAACAGTAGAGTGTTTTGAAAAAAAAATGCTGTCATGGAGACTAATGCCTTCTTCATTTAAAGTATGATTCAGAAATGTCATGTATATCCTAGTTAAATAATTCTAGCAAGCTCTTAGTACAAATGTCATCATTATTCTGTCTTAATATAGTTAATATCAATTATGGCAGGTATCACAGCTATGAGTGCTGTCTGATCAATCCTGATATGGTGTGCATGGATGGAACTGTGTCTGGCAGCTAGTACAAATGTCATTATTATTCTGTCTAAACATACTTAATATCAATTATGACAGGTATAGCTTTGAGTACTGTTTGATCAATCTTGATATGGTGTGCATGGATGCAGCTGTGTCTGTCAGTTAGTACAAATGTCATTATTATTCTGTCTAAACATAGTTAATATCAATTATGGCAGGTATCATAGCTTTGAGTGCTGCTTGATTAAGCCTGACATGGTGTGTGTGGATGCAGTTGTGTCTGGCACCTGTTGTATGTAGCTGTTTTATTTTCTGGGAAGCTGTGGGATGCAGCTTGTGATCGAGGTTTACTGATACTTGTGTATTAGGAAGAGACATTTGGTGTTTTAATCTGGATCCAGGGAAAGGGGGTGGATAAAACTGTGATTTGGGATATTTTGGCAGAGAATAGTTTGTTTATACATCTGCTGAGTGAGAGGTGGGAAGGCTGGAAAAATGTGTTATCTCTTGTTGTGGTAGCTTGTTGGGAGTTTTTTTTTTATCTGTTTGCTCTCTGTTCTTTTCCTGGCTGCTGCCTTGCTGAAAGGAGGGAATTTAGGCTTGAAGTTGCAGTGAAGTGAAGCTTTGCTTCAGGTGCATCACCAGCCTCTGGTATGCAGTACACAGACACACTAACAGAAACAGATGCTCCCAGGGTGCTATGGTAATGGAGACAGAGTGATGATAATGCTTAATGGCTCTGAGGAGCCACCGAGATGATTTTCAGCAATGAAGTTTTTGGTTTAAAAAAAAAAACTATATATATATATATATATATATATATATATATATATATATATATATATATATATGATAAAAGGGCTGTTTTAAACCATATCTACACATATTGATGGTCTTCCAACACTTTGCTTAGCTCATTAAGTTGATTTTTGATTAAAAAAATAATAAGCGCAATTTCATATTTAAAATGTATTTTGGTCCAAATATATTAAGGACTTAAATAAGAGTGGAAGTCTGAGTTACTGTGAAAGACTAAGGGCACTTTGTCTTGTGCAGTACCCTTTGCAGTAGTCTGGGAGGTGAGCTTGCTCGGACGCGTTATGCATATGGGGATAGCTGATTCTAGGGGTGTTTGGGGTTGCTGGGAAGTGCTAGAGAGTCATCAGGTTTCCTTTGTGGAAATACCTGTGGGAATGGAAGGTGTGGTGAGTGGTTCACTGGCAGAGTGGCCACTGCATGGAACAAGCTAGTAAAATGGAACAGGACAAATATTGGTTTGGATATTTTAAGAACAGCCTGGAAACATCCACGTGAACTAGTGAATGGTATTCTGGCAAAACTGGATGGACATTGTTGCCCTTGCTTGAAGTACTGATATGTGTGTATGTAAGGATGGCAATATACTTATAAAAATATGATACCAGAAGGGTCTCATAATTTAAAGTCTATGGACTGTATAAACATTCTTGGAAAGAGCTAATAATCACAGCTTGTGGTCCCTCAAATAACTAATCAACAGCCAAAAAAACCCCAAAAAACACACAATAGTAAGCAACAGCCAAAAAAAATGCACACACAATAGTAATGTAATGTATGATTTTAGTAAATATAGACATAAAATATATAATCATATTATAAGAGGAAGCAGTCTGCTGAATTTAGATATTAGAGACAGGATTTAATAACATGGGCTTGTGCATAATAACACTACTGTCTTAACTTGTCATAAATGGCATACACTACATTAAACATCAAGGGGAAGCATGATGATTTTCTTATATAATTAAATGTGCATAACAAGTCATATAATTGCTTTAACTTGAATTGTAGTTTTGTAACCCATCTTAACCATACATAATGCTTAAGTGGTTACCAAGGTAACTAATGTTTTATACATGACATCAAACTGACAAAGTTGTTAAAGGGAAACAACAGATGCCTGAACTAGGAATGTCACAGAATGTAACAATCACATTCTAAACAAATAGTATTAAATTGACAATAATCACTCAGTTTCACCTTTGCTGATTATACAAAATAGAATGTTGCCATTTAAATCTAAAAACTTTCAGTATATGCCATAAAATGGAAATGTATGAATATGGAAAGGGAACTTGTAATCATTAATCATAATAAGTGAATTTTCTGTTTTTAACCTGTAATTTCACTCATTTTATAATAAGAAATGACAAATATGAAAATCCTTATGTGCAGAAAATGGGGGGGGGGAGGGATGCACTGATAATTCAAATGCACTAACTTTTATCAATGTTCACATAAAACAAACTTGATGCTTTAAGTAAGTTAGCAACAAACAAAGTGATTAGTTAAATGCTGGCAAACAATGAAATATTGTATTATAAATATTAGCTATACATATTATCACCATCTATTTATATTAAGTAACACGTTTTGAAAGACTTTATCAATACGGGTGAATATGTTAACTGTGTGCTATAATCTTTTTATATATGATACATCCTACTTTACTATGATTTACTAGACATTTATATTATATTATATTAGAATTCTGTCTAATCTACAACAGTACTATATCTGTTCAAAATAACATAAATATTGCTTATTCCTATTACAAATATTCTCCATATGATAATTCAATGTATGGAGCTCAGATGTTCTGGTTTTTTGGCTTGTATCTACTCAGCACAAGATCCTCGTGGTGGCCAGCAGAGTAATCCAAGCTTCAGAGAGCTGAAAAAGCGACTTTACCTGATATAAGTATTTTTTTGTGGCTTTCCACTTCTATTTATCTTGCTACTGTATTTTCGCCTGTTTGCTGATACATTGCTACTGTTTTATTCTGCATTTATTCTGATATTGCACTTGTTTCTCAGTTTGTTACTTTAAATATCTGTAACTGTTGCAAATTGTTTGTGTAGGCTGTGATAGCCGATTTATAGCATTTATAAGTGTTTACTGTATCTGTTCTGCTTGTCTCTTGAAAAAAAAAACCCAAGAATATCTCTTGTTTTCCCGCCTTGCTAAGCTAGATTAGTCCAGTTTCAGAGCTTGCTGATCCCTGGACTTTGTTTGCAGTTCCTGTTACTGATTCTTTACCTAATTTGGAAAGGAGGAAGTTCCTTTGCTTACCAGTGGGAGTGGGAAGCATTGAGCTGCCTGTTGGTCCAGTTTTGTGAGGTTTCAGCCAGCAACTTGTAGTTTATTGGTCGTTTTGGGCCAGTTCCTAGCTTCTTTCAGCCCCTGATATAAAAAACGCTAAACGCGCGTTTTTTGGCTTGTACCTACTCAGCACAAGATCCTCGTGGTGGCCAGCAGAGTAATCCAAGCTTCAGAGAGCTGAAAATGCGACTTTACCTGATATAAGTATTTTTTGTGGCTTTCCACTTCTATTTATCTTGCTACTGTATTTTCGCCTGTTTGCTGATACATTGCTACTGTTTTATTCTGCATTTATTCTGATATTGCACTTGTTTCTCAGTTTGTTACTTTAAATATCTGTAACTGTTGCAAATTGTTTGTGTAGGCTGTGATAGCCGATTTATAGCATTTATAAGTGTTTACTGTATCTGTTCTGCTTGTCTCTTGAAAAAAAAAAAAACCAAAAATATCTCTTGTTTTCCCGCCTTGCTAAGCTAGATTAGTCCAGTTTCAGAGCTTGCTGATCCCTGGACTTTGTTTGCAGTTCCTGTTACTGATTCTTTACCTAATTTGGAAAGGAGGAAGTTCCTTTGCTTACCAGTGGGAGTGGGAAGCATTGAGCTGCCTGTTGGTCCAGTTTTGTGAGGTTTCAGCCAGCAACTTGTAGTTTATTGGTTGTTTTGGGCCAGTTCCTAGCTTCTTTCAGCCCCCTGATATAAAAAATGCTAAACGCGCGTTTTTTGGCTTGTACCTACTCAGCACAAGATCCTCGTGGTGGCCAGCAGAGTAATCCAAGCTTCAGAGAGCTGAAAAGCGACTTTACCTGATATAAGTATTTTTTTGTGGCTTTCCACTTCTATTTATCTTGCTACTGTATTTTCGCCTGTTTGCTGATACATTGCTACTGTTTTATTCTGCATTTATTCTGATATTGCACTTGTTTCTCAGTTTGTTACTTTAAATATCTGTAACTGTTGCAAATTGTTTGTGTAGGCTGTGATAGCCGATTTATAGCATTTATAAGTGTTTACTGTATCTGTTCTGCTTGTCTCTTGAAAAAAAAAAAAACAAAAAATATCTCTTGTTTCTAGATTAGTCCAGTTTCAGAGCTTGCTGATCCCTGGACTTTGTTTGCAGTTCCTGTTACTGATTCTTTACCTGATATAAGTATTTTTTTGTGGCTTTCCACTTCTATTTATCTTGCTACTGTATTTTCGCCTGTTTGCTGATACATTGCTACTGTTTTATTCTGCATTTATTCTGATATTGCACTTGTTTCTCAGTTTGTTACTTTAAATATCTGTAACTGTTGCAAATTGTTTGTGTAGGCTGTGATAGCCGATTTATAGCATTTATAAGTGTTTACTGTATCTGTTCTGCTTGTCTCTTGAAAAAAAAAAAACCAAAAAATATCTCTTGTTTTCCCGCCTTGCTAAGCTAGATTAGTCCAGTTTCAGAGCTTGCTGATCCCTGGACTTTGTTTGCAGTTCCTGTTACTGATTCTTTACCTAATTTGGAAAGGAGGAAGTTCCTTTGCTTACCAGTGGGAGTGGGAAGCATTGAGCTGCCTGTTGGTCCAGTTTTGTGAGGTTTCAGCCAGCAACTTGTAGTTTATTGGTCGTTTTGGGCCAGTTCCTAGCTTCTTTCAGCCCCCTGATATAAAACGCTAAACGCGTTTTTGGCTTGTACCTACTCAGCACAAGATCCTCGTGGTGGCCAGCAGAGTAATCCAAGCTTCAGAGAGCTGAAAAAGCGACTTTACCTGATATAAGTATTTTTTGTGGCTTTCCACTTCTATTTATCTTGCTACTGTATTTTCGCCTGTTTGCTGATACATTGCTACTGTTTTATTCTGCATTTATTCTGATATTGCACTTGTTTCTCAGTTTGTTACTTTAAATATCTGTAACTGTTGCAAATTGTTTGTGTAGGCTGTGATAGCCGATTTATAGCATTTATAAGTGTTTACTGTATCTGTTCTGCTTGTCTCTTGAAAAAAAAAAAAAAAAATATCTCTTGTTTTCCCGCCTTGCTAAGCTAGATTAGTCCAGTTTCAGAGCTTGCTGATCCCTGGACTTTGTTTGCAGTTCCTGTTACTGATTCTTTACCTAATTTGGAAAGGAGGAAGTTCCTTTGCTTACCAGTGGGAGTGGGAAGCATTGAGCTGCCTGTTGGTCCAGTTTTGTGAGGTTTCAGCCAGCAACTTGTAGTTTATTGGTCGTTTTGGGCCAGTTCCTAGCTTCTTTCAGCCCCCTGATATAAAAAACGCTAAACGTGCGTTTTTGGCTTGTACCTACTCAGCACAAGATCCTCGTGGTGGCCAGCAGAGTAATCCAAGCTTCAGAGAGCTGAAAAAGCGACTTTACCTGATATAAGTATTTTTTGTGGCTTTCCACTTCTATTTATCTTGCTACTGTATTTTCGCCTGTTTGCTGATACATTGCTACTGTTTTATTCTGCATTTATTCTGATATTGCACTTGTTTCTCAGTTTGTTACTTTAAATATCTGTAACTGTTGCAAATTGTTTGTGTAGGCTGTGATAGCCGATTTATAGCATTTATAAGTGTTTACTGTATCTGTTCTGCTTGTCTCTTGAAAAAAAAAAAAAAAAAATATCTCTTGTTTTCCCGCCTTGCTAAGCTAGATTAGTCCAGTTTCAGAGCTTGCTGATCCCTGGACTTTGTTTGCAGTTCCTGTTACTGATTCTTTACCTAATTTGGAAAGGAGGAAGTTCCTTTGCTTACCAGTGGGAGTGGGAAGCATTGAGCTGCCTGTTGGTCCAGTTTTGTGAGGTTTCAGCCAGCAACTTGTAGTTTATTGGTCGTTTTGGGCCAGTTCCTAGCTTCTTTCAGCCCCCTGATATAAAAAACGCTAAGCGCGCGTTTTTTGGCTTGTACCTACTCAGCACAAGATCCTCGTGGTGGCCAGCAGAGTAATCCAAGCTTCAGAGAGCTGAAAAGGCGACTTTACCTGATATAAGTATTTTTTGTGGCTTTCCACTTCTATTTATCTTGCTACTGTATTTTCGCCTGTTTGCTGATACATTGCTACTGTTTTATTCTGCATTTATTCTGATATTGCACTTGTTTCTCAGTTTGTTACTTTAAATATCTGTAACTGTTGCAAATTGTTTGTGTAGGCTGTGATAGCCGATTTATAGCATTTATAAGTGTTTACTGTATCTGTTCTGCTTGTCTCTTGAAAAAAAAAAAAAAAAATATCTCTTGTTTTCCCGCCTTGCTAAGCTAGATTAGTCCAGTTTCAGAGCTTGCTGATCCCTGGACTTTGTTTGCAGTTCCTGTTACTGATTCTTTACCTAATTTGGAAAGGAGGAAGTTCCTTTGCTTACCAGTGGGAGTGGGAAGCATTGAGCTGCCTGTTGGTCCAGTTTTGTGAGGTTTCAGCCAGCAACTTGTAGTTTATTGGTCGTTTTGGGCCAGTTCCTAGCTTCTTTCAGCCCCCTGATATAAAAAACGCTAAACGCACGTTTTTTGGCTTGTACCTACTCAGCACAAGATCCTCTTGGTGGCCAGCAGAGTAATCCAAGCTTCAGAGAGCTGAAAAGCGACTTTACCTGATATAAGTATTTTTTGTGGCTTTCCACTTCTATTTATCTTGCTACTGTATTTTCGCCTGTTTGCTGATACATTGCTACTGTTTTATTCTGCATTTATTCTGATATTGCACTTGTTTCTCAGTTTGTTACTTTAAATATCTGTAACTGTTGCAAATTGTTTGTGTAGGCTGTGATAGCCGATTTATAGCATTTATAAGTGTTTACTGTATCTGTTCTGCTTGTCTCTTGAAAAAAAAAAAAAAAATATCTCTTGTTTTCCCGCCTTGCTAAGCTAGATTAGTCCAGTTTCAGAGCTTGCTGATCCCTGGACTTTGTTTGCAGTTCCTGTTACTGATTCTTTACCTAATTTGGAAAGGAGGAAGTTCCTTTGCTTACCAGTGGGAGTGGGAAGCATTGAGCTGCCTGTTGGTCCAGTTTTGTGAGGTTTCAGCCAGCAACTTGTAGTTTATTGGTCGTTTTGGGCCAGTTCCTAGCTTCTTTCAGCCCCCTGATATAAAAAACGCTAAACGCACGTTTTTTGGCTTGTACCTACTCAGCACAAGATCCTCGTGGTGGCCAGCAGAGTAATCCAAGCTTCAGAGAGCTGAAAAAGCGACTTTACCTGATATAAGTATTTTTTGTGGCTTTCCACTTCTATTTATCTTGCTACTGTATTTTCGCCTGTTTGCTGATACATTGCTACTGTTTTATTCTGCATTTATTCTGATATTGCACTTGTTTCTCAGTTTGTTACTTTAAATATCTGTAACTGTTGCAAATTGTTTGTGTAGGCTGTGATAGCCGATTTATAGCATTTATAAGTGTTTACTGTATCTGTTCTGCTTGTCTCTTGAAAAAAAAAAAAACCAAAAATATCTCTTGTTTTCCCGCCTTGCTAAGCTAGATTAGTCCAGTTTCAGAGCTTGCTGATCCCTGGACTTTGTTTGCAGTTCCTGTTACTGATTCTTTACCTAATTTGGAAAGGAGGAAGTTCCTTTGCTTACCAGTGGGAGTGGGAAGCATTGAGCTGCCTGTTGGTCCAGTTTTGTGAGGTTTCAGCCAGCAACTTGTAGTTTATTGGTCGTTTTGGGCCAGTTCCTAGCTTCTTTCAGCCCCCTGATATAAAAAACGCTAAACGCGTTTTTGGCTTGTACCTACTCAGCACAAGATCCTCGTGGTGGCCAGCAGAGTAATCCAAGCTTCAGAGAGCTGAAAAAGCGACTTTACCTGATATAAGTATTTTTTTGTGGCTTTCCACTTCTATTTATCTTGCTACTGTATTTTCGCCTGTTTGCTGATACATTGCTACTGTTTTATTCTGCATTTATTCTGATATTGCACTTGTTTCTCAGTTTGTTACTTTAAATATCTGTAACTGTTGCAAATTGTTTGTGTAGGCTGTGATAGCCGATTTATAGCATTTATAAGTGTTTACTGTATCTGTTCTGCTTGTCTCTTGAAAAAAAAAAAAAAAAATATCTCTTGTTTTCCCGCCTTGCTAAGCTAGATTAGTCCAGTTTCAGAGCTTGCTGATCCCTGGACTTTGTTTGCAGTTCCTGTTACTGATTCTTTACCTAATTTGGAAAGGAGGAAGTTCCTTTGCTTACCAGTGGGAGTGGGAAGCATTGAGCTGCCTGTTGGTCCAGTTTTGTGAGGTTTCAGCCAGCAACTTGTAGTTTATTGGTCGTTTTGGGCCAGTTCCTAGCTTCTTTCAGCCCCTGATATAAAAAACGCTAAACGCGCATTTTTTTGGCTTGTACCTACTCAGCACAAGATCCTCGTGGTGGCCAGCAGAGTAATCCAAGCTTCAGAGAGCTGAAAAGCGACTTTACCTGATATAAGTATTTTTTTGTGGCTTTCCACTTCTATTTATCTTGCTACTGTATTTTCGCCTGTTTGCTGATACATTGCTACTGTTTTATTCTGCATTTATTCTGATATTGCACTTGTTTCTCAGTTTGTTACTTTAAATATCTGTAACTGTTGCAAATTGTTTGTGTAGGCTGTGATAGCCGATTTATAGCATTTATAAGTGTTTACTGTATCTGTTCTGCTTGTCTCTTGAAAAAAAAAAAAAAAAAATATCTCTTGTTTTCCGCCTTGCTAAGCTAGATTAGTCCAGTTTCAGAGCTTGCTGATCCCTGGACTTTGTTTGCAGTTCCTGTTACTGATTCTTTACCTAATTTGGAAAGGAGGAAGTTCCTTTGCTTACCAGTGGGAGTGGGAAGCATTGAGCTGCCTGTTGGTCCAGTTTTGTGAGGTTTCAGCCAGCAACTTGTAGTTTATTGGTCGTTTTGGGCCAGTTCCTAGCTTCTTTCAGCCCCTGATATAAAAAACGCTAAACGCGTTTTTGGCTTGTACCTACTCAGCACAAGATCCTCGTGGTGGCCAGCAGAGTAATCCAAGCTTCAGAGAGCTGAAAAGCGACTTTACCTGATATAAGTATTTTTTTGTGGCTTTCCACTTCTATTTATCTTGCTACTGTATTTTCGCCTGTTTGCTGATACATTGCTACTGTTTTATTCTGCATTTATTCTGATATTGCACTTGTTTCTCAGTTTGTTACTTTAAATATCTGTAACTGTTGCAAATTGTTTGTGTAGGCTGTGATAGCCGATTTATAGCATTTATAAGTGTTTACTGTATCTGTTCTGCTTGTCTCTTGAAAAAAAAAAAAAAAAAAATATCTCTTGTTTTCCCGCCTTGCTAAGCTAGATTAGTCCAGTTTCAGAGCTTGCTGATCCCTGGACTTTGTTTGCAGTTCCTGTTACTGATTCTTTACCTAATTTGGAAAGGAGGAAGTTCCTTTGCTTACCAGTGGGAGTGGGAAGCATTGAGCTGCCTGTTGGTCCAGTTTTGTGAGGTTTCAGCCAGCAACTTGTAGTTTATTGGTCGTTTTGGGCCAGTTCCTAGCTTCTTTCAGCCCCCTGATATAAAAAACGCTAAACAGCCCTGTTTTGGCTTGCACCTACTCAGCACAAGATCCTCGTGGTGGCCAGCAGAGTAATCCAAGCTTCAGAGAGCTGAAAAGCGACTTTACCTGATATAAGTATTTTTTTGTGGCTTTCCACTTCTATTTATCTTGCTACTGTATTTTCGCCTGTTTGCTGATACATTGCTACTGTTTTATTCTGCATTTATTCTGATATTGCACTTGTTTCTCAGTTTGTTACTTTAAATATCTGTAACTGTTGCAAATTGTTTGTGTAGGCTGTGATAGCCGATTTATAGCATTTATAAGTGTTTACTGTATCTGTTCTGCTTGTCTCTTGAAAAAAAAAAAAAAAATATCTCTTGTTTTCCGCCTTGCTAAGCTAGATTAGTCCAGTTTCAGAGCTTGCTGATCCCTGGACTTTGTTTGCAGTTCCTGTTACTGATTCTTTACCTAATTTGGAAAGGAGGAAGTTCCTTTGCTTACCAGTGGGAGTGGGAAGCATTGAGCTGCCTGTTGGTCCAGTTTTGTGAGGTTTCAGCCAGCAACTTGTAGTTTATTGGTCGTTTTGGGCCAGTTCCTAGCTTCTTTCAGCCCCCTGATATAAAAAACGCTAAACGCGCGTTTTTGGCTTGTACCTACTCAGCACAAGATCCTCGTGGTGGCCAGCAGAGTAATCCAAGCTTCAGAGAGCTGAAAAAGCGACTTTACCTGATATAAGTATTTTTTTGTGGCTTTCCACTTCTATTTATCTTGCTACTGTATTTTCGCCTGTTTGCTGATACATTGCTACTGTTTTATTCTGCATTTATTCTGATATTGCACTTGTTTCTCAGTTTGTTACTTTAAATATCTGTAACTGTTGCAAATTGTTTGTGTAGGCTGTGATAGCCGATTTATAGCATTTATAAGTGTTTACTGTATCTGTTCTGCTTGTCTCTTGAAAAAAAAAAAAAAAAATATCTCTTGTTTTCCGCCTTGCTAAGCTAGATTAGTCCAGTTTCAGAGCTTGCTGATCCCTGGACTTTGTTTGCAGTTCCTGTTACTGATTCTTTACCTAATTTGGAAAGGAGGAAGTTCCTTTGCTTACCAGTGGGAGTGGGAAGCATTGAGCTGCCTGTTGGTCCAGTTTTGTGAGGTTTCAGCCAGCAACTTGTAGTTTATTGGTCGTTTTGGGCCAGTTCCTAGCTTCTTTCAGCCCCCTGATATAAAAAACGCTAAACGCGTTTTTGGCTTGTACCTACTCAGCACAAGATCCTCGTGGTGGCCAGCAGAGTAATCCAAGCTTCAGAGAGCTGAAAAGCGACTTTACCTGATATAAGTATTTTTTGTGGCTTTCCACTTCTATTTATCTTGCTACTGTATTTTCGCCTGTTTGCTGATACATTGCTACTGTTTTATTCTGCATTTATTCTGATATTGCACTTGTTTCTCAGTTTGTTACTTTAAATATCTGTAACTGTTGCAAATTGTTTGTGTAGGCTGTGATAGCCGATTTATAGCATTTATAAGTGTTTACTGTATCTGTTCTGCTTGTCTCTTGAAAAAAAAAAAAAAAAATATCTCTTGTTTTCCCGCCTTGCTAAGCTAGATTAGTCCAGTTTCAGAGCTTGCTGATCCCTGGACTTTGTTTGCAGTTCCTGTTACTGATTCTTTACCTAATTTGGAAAGGAGGAAGTTCCTTTGCTTACCAGTGGGAGTGGGAAGCATTGAGCTGCCTGTTGGTCCAGTTTTGTGAGGTTTCAGCCAGCAACTTGTAGTTTATTGGTCGTTTTGGGCCAGTTCCTAGCTTCTTTCAGCCCCCTGATATAAAAAACGCTAAACGCGCGTTTTGGCTTGTACCTACTCAGCACAAGATCCTCGTGGTGGCCAGCAGAGTAATCCAAGCTTCAGAGAGCTGAAAAGCGACTTTACCTGATATAAGTATTTTTTGTGGCTTTCCACTTCTATTTATCTTGCTACTGTATTTTCGCCTGTTTGCTGATACATTGCTACTGTTTTATTCTGCATTTATTCTGATATTGCACTTGTTTCTCAGTTTGTTACTTTAAATATCTGTAACTGTTGCAAATTGTTTGTGTAGGCTGTGATAGCCGATTTATAGCATTTATAAGTGTTTACTGTATCTGTTCTGCTTGTCTCTTGAAAAAAAAAAAAAAAAATATCTCTTGTTTTCCGCCTTGTTAAGCTAGATTAGTCCAGTTTCAGAGCTTGCTGATCCCTGGACTTTGTTTGCAGTTCCTGTTACTGATTCTTTACCTAATTTGGAAAGGAGGAAGTTCCTTTGCTTACCAGTGGGAGTGGGAAGCATTGAGCTGCCTGTTGGTCCAGTTTTGTGAGGTTTCAGCCAGCAACTTGTAGTTTATTGGTCGTTTTGGGCCAGTTCCTAGCTTCTTTCAGCCCCTGATATAAAACGCTAAACGCACATTTAGCGATTTAGCGATGGTTTGCGCGAGCTGCTACTGTTGCACACTAGGGCAGCGCCGGTTAAGCAGATTTAAGCTATTAGGGCTACCTAAATTACACTCTTCAAATTTTCCTTAAAACTACCTTCCTCGAACTATACTACTGATCTAATCAGCGTATCCTATAACTAAAAGATCATCTCTACTTGACTCCAAGTAGACTATTCTCTATCTGTTAAACCTAGCACTTGCTCCTACAGTACTTATTACCTTGATACGCACTCTTGTCATAGATAGTACCCCAAAAAGGCAAACCCCATTTCTGTCACCCACGTCCCGGAATCTTTTTCAAAGTTTTTGTCTATTCCTTCTAGCATGTCGACGGATCAGTTGCTAGTGTCCTCTCCTGCTCAGCTGGTGAACCTGGGAATTTTGAGGCAATGTTACAATTGCCTCATGTACACAGACAACCCTCTCCTCCTCCCACAAAACACAAATACATGCGAGAGATGCAACTATACGGCCAAACTGGAGGCTGAGCTCTCTCAACATAGGACTGGCAAGACCAGTCAGGAGGAGAAGGTTACCACACACACTATAGACCCAGTCTCACATAGTACCATCACAACCTCAAATCATACACATAAACACACAAAGACATACTCGGAGGCTCTGAACAAAAATCTACCAAAACAGCAGAGGCCACCTAAGCAGACACCCAAACAACCACCACCTCAGAACACAGCACCTGCAACACATAGACCTCACAGTCAGAGTGTCAAACAGTCACAGCCCTTAAGGCCAAACACAATGCCAGACACACTAGTCATTGGTGACTCCATAGTCAGACACACTGACGTTCCGCTCACCAGACTGAGTAAGGAGAAGGTCACAGTAAGCTGCCTGTCGGGCGCTAGAATCCGCCACATAACGCAAGCACTCAGGTCTCTCAACAGCAGGTACAAATATGACTCAGTCATTGTCCATGCTGGTGTGAACGACCTGAGACGCACTCCTTGGACTACATGAAAAGAGACATTGAGGAGCTCTCTGATTATGTAGCCCAGGCAGGTATGACCCTGACCTTGAGCAGTATCCTACCTTCACCAAGAATGATGCCACAATACAGAGATAAGATGATCAGCTTTAACAATTGGCTTAACCACTGGTGTCATTCAAAGGGGATCCAGTGTCTGTCTGCCTGGGATGACATGCTGGACAAGCCACGCTGCTTCGCAAGGGATGGCTTGCACCTGTCACCCTGGGATTCCGGATATTGGCAAAGGCTCTTGCCACCCCATAGTGCCTTTTTAGGCAAGGCTCAAATTCTAAACCTACCACCCTAGAACACAAAAAGGAAAAAAACTAAGGGTAATGCTGCTCAATGCCAGAAGTCTAAATCTCAAAATGCACGACTCGAGGCCCTTCTCAATATGGAGAACATCGATGTCTGTGCTGTGACAGAAACCTGGTTCAAGGCTCCTGAGAGCACCCCAGCACTATCAGGTTTTACCTCATATCATGCGTTCCGCCCCAAAATCGGACAATACCAAGAAAGGAGGGGTATCCATATTCATCAAGGACACCCACACCTCAAGACTGGTGGCAACGCATGCATCGGAGACCATCCAGGTGCAATTAACCATAGGCAAGACTGCTCTGCAAATTGTAGCATGTTACAGGCCACCCTCACAAACTCAGGAACCTCACATGGCCTTCCTGAAAACACTAGAGGATAAATGTATCACCAAACACCATCATACTAGGTGACTTCAATTACCCTAATATAGACTGGGAACACTACTCAAGCCCAAACACCCTAGCCCAAAAGTTCCTGGAATTCATAAACTCAAATGCCATGGAACAACTAGTCACCATCCCCACAAGAGGAGATAACATACTTGATCTCATCATCACGAACATGGGAGCACAATGTTCAACACCGGAAGTATACCCCTCACTGGTGAGATCAGATCACAAACTAATCTCGCTGGAGGTCCTCATCCCACCCCACCTGAAATAAAAAGACCACAGTAAAAACTTCTCGAAGCCGACTTCACACTTCTAAAGACTAGTGTGGTCGGCTTTAAGGCCCCCGAGCCGGGGGAAAACAGTACTCAAGCCGCTGAATCACTCACAAATGCCTTCTACCAGCACCTGCAGGACTGCATGGATAAGGCAATCCCAAGCAAAACAAAGACTCTCTGTACCAAAGGCAAGCGTCCACTCTGGTGGACCCCAGCCATAAACAAACTCTACAACAAAAGGAGAAAGCTACTACAAGATAGAGCAAAATCCTTAAAAGGTAAGACACCCTTGATCACTATAAGTAAAAAACTAAGAGCTCTCATAAAATCATCCAAAGCAAATTTTGAGAGAAAAATAGCTAAAGACTCAAAAGACAATCATAAGGCATTCTTTAGCTATGTTAGAAACCTGGGAGGAAACTCCCAGATATGCTCAGAACTAGTCAAAAATGATGTGAAGATTACTGATCCTACAGACATTGCCAACATACTGGCTGACAGGTTCAGTGCAAACTCCCCCCCCAAAGGAGAGATATCTACACCAAACGATTGCAGCCCCCAAACATTTCCAACGCCCAAGTTAAAACTGCTCTCTCCAAAGCAAAAACCACAGCATCCATGGGACCCGACGGTGTCCCCGGCTGTGTGCTCCACGAACTCAATGAGGAATTAAACCCACAACTAGGACAGCTATTTAATCAAAGTCTTACCTCTGGATATGTACCCAGGAGTGGCGCACTGCAACTGTGGTCCCACTTCACAAAGGCGGTGCTTCCACCGACCCTGGAAATTACCGGCCTATTAGCTTGACAAGCCTTATCTGCAAAGCCATGGAGAGGATCATAATGGACCTCATAAATAAAGACATAGGGAATTTACAGACCTTGGATCCAACCCAGTTTGGCTTTGTCAAAGGCAGATCATGCCTTTTAAACTTGGTTGTCTTTTGAAACAGTCACCAAAGCCATTGATGAGGGAAAGGCAGTCCATACAGCCTACCTGGATCTGGCGAAGGCCTTCAATACAATACCTCACTCGGGTATCATTGAAAAACTCAGCAGCTTAAATGTTAACCCATACATCACAAGATGGGTTGCAAACTGGCTGAGTGACAGAACCCACAGGGTCAGAGTTGCTGGCACCATGTCAGACTCAAAGCCTGTCACAAGTGGGGTCCCACAGGGCTCAGTCCTGGGCCCACTCTTGTTTGGCATCTACTTTTCCAGTACAAGCAAACACAGGAGGGTTATGGCTGACAAAGTTTGCAGATGACTGCAAACTGGGAGCCATAGTAGAAAACACATCTGACACAGATATCCTTCAGAAGGGTCTCACAGAAATGGATAACTGGTGCCAGAGCCATGGCCTAAAGTTAAATGCCAAAAAATGCATAGTCATACCCTTCGGGAAAAACAAGGTTACCCCTAGCTACCAAATAGGTGGCAATCCACTGAGCACAGAAGAAGTTATCAGGGACTTGGGGACCCAGGTTGATTGTAGTCTGTCATTCGACACCCATGTAGCTAAAGTAGTTAGGAAGACCTTCTACATTGCCCACCTTATCATGAAGGGATTCTCATCTAGATCAAGGGAGGTCATGGTCTCCCTTTACTCATCACTCATCAGACCAATGATTGAGTACAATGCCCCATTCGGAATGTATCTGACCCGACACTTGCAGCAGCTGGAGAGACCACAAAGTTCCTCACCAAAAGGATAAAGGGTCTCAAAAATCTGTCCTATGCTGCCCGACTGAAAGAACTCCAGCTCTATTCAGTCGCTTACCGCTTGCTCAGAGGTGACCTTTGCCTAACATACAAGGCCATGTCAAACCCAGATTTGATGAATATGCTTCACCTCAAAAAATCTAGATCCACCAGAGCCACAAGGGCGGGAGACTTAAACCTCGACACGGCTATTAATAGGACGTGCTGGAGGGATAGATTCATCACCCAAAGACTCCCTATGCTGTGGAACAAAATCCCGGTATATGTGAGGCAGAGCACCTCGCTGGCCTTGTTCAAGAGAAATCTTGACCAATGGATGGGAGATCGCAAATATACCCCAGGGATTACCTCAGTGTCACTGCTCAACAGAGGCACAGCAAAATAATGGGTATAGTTCCCCATACTTAAGGGGTGGTGTAAGCCACAAAACGATGGGCTAGGCTTGTAAATGCCCTCGGGCAGATAGCCTAGTATGAACCTATGAACCTATGAACCTATGAGTGATAATCTGAGGGACTTAGGCTTATCCATCAGAGTAGGAATGATTTTCATTCCATGGCTAGTGCAGATCTTAGTTTTGTTAACATTTATTAATTTAAATTTATTTCACAAAAACATTTTTAGTATTCCTGACCAAAACATTACTTTATTGGTAAACACTCAAAGTATACAACTGATAATTTCCTTTAAAAATTCAAACATCTACTTTATAGTTATCAGAGGAAAATGTTTAATAGTCACAATAAAACAAAAAATACATAGTCTAAATAACCTAAAATAGATTTAACGTTATTATCTTTAAATACCAATGGCTTAAACAATCCTAGCAGGAGATCAAATCTTGTGAAATATTTAAAACTGAACAAAGCACAAATTGTCTTCCTTCAAGAAACTAATTTCAAAACAAATGACAATTACACATGGAATCCTAAGGAATATATGACACTGGCACAATCCACTTTTAAGACAAAGACAAAAGGGGTAACAATTTTATGGAAAACAATTAACCCAGAAATAATTTATAAGTATGAAGATAAAGAAGGTCTTAAGGCATTAGTAATAGTTATGAAATACAATAGGACCCACACGGAGTTAATGCCCTCGCTGTTGCAATCAAATGGAATTTCCAAAAATAAAAAATAGCAACCAACAGCGTGAGCAACCCAATGAAGGAGCACACAAATACCATCAATAGCTATTCAGCTTAAATGCGATATCCAAAACTGTCCAGTATATAGAAAATCCTTCAGCTGAAACGAAATGAATAGATACAATCCACGTAGATAAAAATAAGTAGAAATTTATTGGTGCACCTCAGGTAAGCGCTTTCGGCATAAGCTTCATCAGACCTGAGTAATAAAATCATTTGAACTGTTTAAATACCTTACAAAGCGGGAAAATGCACTTAATTACATTAATTTAAAACTCAATTGGCTAATCAAAGCATAGCCACTAATAAACCATGATATAACAATTTCTACATAACTAAGACTATTAATTTCTGCACTTGTACTTTACTTTCTATGTAAAAACAAGTTAATTTTTCATAAAAACAATTACATAAAAACAATTACTTAAAAACATGCATACTTCCTGAATGTATAATAGTATGCTATGTGTTTATAATATAATAAAAAATTCCTTTGTATATTTATATTCCACATAATGTCAACACATTATGTACATGTACATAAATGAGCATATTCTCTATATGCACATATATGAGAACACTTATTAGCATTTGAATTTTAATTTTTAATTTTTAATTTTCTCATTTTTAAGAAGGGTTTTATTGGTACTTTACCATTCAGACCAGGGGCTCTATCAGCTCTTAACCTTATGATCCATGTTGTTTCTCTGGATTCCGTAAATGTACCTACATCTCCTCCTCTAACATTAACATATATTCTTTCTAAAATCCTAAATCTAAAAGAGTGTTCAGGTCCACTATCTATAACATGCTTAGCCAAAGCATTAGAAACTGTGCCCTTTCTGATGTGGTATACGTGCTCCCGCATCCTATCCCTAAGGCTTCTGTTAGTTTTGCCTATATAGAATGCGGGGCACGTTATGCATTGGGCCAAATAAACCACATTTTTAGACATACAATTTCCTATAGTGGATGCTGTAAAGCTTCCTAAACCTGAGGGATGAATAAATACTTCTTCTGAATCTATGAATTGACAAAAATTACATGAATTGCATGGAGTGGTAATATTTGCTCCTTCAGATTTCTCAAATTCATTTTCCGACCGATTACATAATAACCTCTTAAGGTTCTTTTTATTTTTATATATGAACCTAGGGCTATCTCCCACAAGTGGTTTAATTTTAGGGTCTACCAATAAGATATGCCAATGTGTTCTAATAATGTCTTTGATATTCCCTACATCAGATGTATAAAAAATGGGATATCCAATTTTATCTATTTTATCTACAGTATTTTGTACTCCTAAGAATTCTGGTACATAATTCGAAAAATAAGGAGCAGCTGCTCCATTTCTTAGTTGGTAAGAATCTTCCATTCCACTTTCTAAATCTGAATCCTTGTAACCACGTTCTTTTAATCTCTGCCTAAGGTCAAACAACTTTTCGTGATATTCTAGATCATTAGGGGTATATCTCGACAATCTCATTGTTTGCCCCCGAATTATATTTCGGTATATATACCCTGGATGCATACTTTCACGGTGAAGTAACATATTTTTATGACAAGGCTTTCTATATAAACCTGTATTAATCATACCATTTTCCAACCTTTCGACATATATATCCAAAAATGGAATTTTTACTTTAGAACTTTCAACTGTAAATTTAAGAAAGTGGGTAGAGGAGTTCATATCTCTAACAAATTCTACTAGATCTTGGGAAGTACCAGCCCATAAGAAAAATAAATCATCTACAAAACGCCTGTAGAAGGGGACTGACTTGATGTACTGGTTCATTTTAAACATGTACATATGTTCCCATTCGGCCATAACTAGGTTGGCGTAGCTATTGGCACATGATGTGCCCATAGCCACGCCATCCCTCTGTAAAAATATCTTTTTGTCAAAACAGAATACATTGGATTCCAAAACCACTTCTAAAAAACTTGTTATAAGTTCTATAGTAGCCTCTGTAAAGTTTGTCGTCCTTTTTAAATAATTACTGACCATTTCTATACCAGTGGTGTTAGGTATATAGTAAATAGGGACTGGACGTCCATTGTAACAAAAGTGTATTCTTCATGATCTAAATTTAAATTAAGAAACTTGTAAAGATCTAGTAAAAACTGTTTAGTGTCCCTTAGTATATAATTGTTACTATTTACTACTGGTCTAAGTCTATATTCAATATACACTGAAAATGGTTCTACTCAACCCTACCTGCAACAATAGGTCTAAAAGGAGGATTCAACCTATCCTTGTGGATTTTAGGGAGTCCTTGTATTACAGGTATGAGTGGAGACTGTACATCCAAAAATTGAAACATACTATAATCAATAATTTCACTTTTTAGAAGGTCTAACAACATATTATGTATTCTGACTATAATAGGCTTAACATCTTCTATGGCCAATGGGATATAAGAACCAGTATCACCAAGCATAATATTCATATCCCTATTATATCTCACTGTATCCATAATAACCAATCCACTCCCTTTATCTGCTGGTTTTAGAACTATGTTAAAATTATTACGTAATCAGAATGAGTTCCAGCAAGGCTAACAGTCAGGATTCCAGCATTAAGAAAGAGCTTCAGACATTAATATCAACTATACAGCAACTAACAACTAAAATGGATAAACTGGATGTTAAAATTGACAACTTTATAGAGAAAACCACAAAACAAATGTATATGCTACACCAAGATTTACAACATCAGAAAGCCCAGATAACAGGTATAGAAGAGGCACTTAATGATATGGACAACAGAATTAAGGAAGAAGAAATGAACACTGAATTTTTATTGAAACAAAACACCCACCTTCAATCCAAACTAGATGACTTGGAAAACAGATCCAGACGTAACAATATAAGGATTTTTGGGCTACCAGAAAATATAGAAGGTAACAATATTACATCTTTTTTAAACACTTGGCTTCCCAAAACGTTAGATCTGTCAGAGGCATTTTCTTTTGGCATTGAAAGAGCCCACAGATCTTTATCCATTTCTAATACAAATAAAAATTATCCTAGATCAGTTATTGTAAGATTTTTATCATCTTATGACAAGGAGATGGTATTAAAATCTGCATGGGCTAAATCACCTATAAAAATTAATGAAGCAACTGTACGCTTTGACAATGACTATTCCTCTTTGGTAATATCAAAAGAAAGGTCTTTTACCATTAATAAGAGCTTAAGAAAGCACAGTTCAAAACTCATCTTTTATTTCCTTCCAAACTGAAAATCTTTTTACCTGATGGCCCTAAAATATTTGAAGACCTGGACTCTGCTTTGGTATATATTAAAAAAAATAAAATACTAGACAAAATAGAGGATATGGAATGGGCAAGTCCTTCGTTAAAAGAATGGCAACAGGAACATCTTGGAAGACATCAGAGAAACAAAAGAGACTAAAAAACAAATGACATGTTTTATATTTCTTTGAACTTTTTAATTACAGTTTTTGCATCTACAAGAAAACCATAAATATCTTAATGATTTGTACAAAGTTATACTAATGTGCAAGAACTGAAGTTTGTTTTATGGATAATCAAACTTACATGAGGAACAAATTACCTGATATAAATCAACTTGTTTCTCTTCTGTAACTAAGAGATCTAAGGTTAGTAATATGTTATATCTTTTTTTTTCTCTTTCTTTATTTTAAATAATAGCACTCTATTTAAACTAAACATATATGGAAGGGGGAGGGAGGGCAGAGAGGGGGAAAGATGAAAGGAAGGAAAAAGGGGGAAAATAAAATATTATCTCTATAAAATTATTTATGCTGTTTAAATAAAACTGCTTTATATTATACTATATTTAAAATTGCTTAAACACATAATATCAAATAATAAGTTATGATATAACTGTAGCTGACTAGAACTAAAGCAGTTGTAAGTAATGTGTCTCAGGTTTTACTTTACTAAAAGAAACAGCAAGTAAATATATATTTAGATATTTTTTTTTTTTTTTTTTAACAAGTAACAAGGTTCTAATAATACTGATGTGTGTCTGTAACATACTTTGAATGAGAAAATGAAATGGGACACATAAATTTAAGAAATGTTTATGTTAGATAATTTAAGGCTTGGTTGCACTGCCATAGAGACTGCAATGACTTGTGGAGTGCTTCGAGAAGCTTTTACACTGTATAAATCCTTTTACATTCAAAATGAATGTTTATCACTTACTTTTACTAAAATTCCCGCCAGAATGTTATAAGAGACAATTTTAGTTATAGGTATCCTCGTGAATAGTGTCCTCGAGCCGATTTAAAAGTTTCAACATTCAGCAAATGCACAGAGAAGCTGAAAGCAGTCGTTTTGAACTTTGACTCCTGATTTCACACAGACACGTCACAAATTCAAGAAGTAAACCAGTTTCAGGAAGTAGAACTGCTGTAAATGTGGTATTGTGATGAAAAATGAACTTTATGACAACAAAATGTGAGTTTTTCTTTATAATAACTCACTTATTTAAGATGTTACTTATAAAATGTAAAAGTTATAATGATTTTTAATGTCTTAATATGCCATAGTAAACAAATGAAATAGCTTAGAATGCATAGTAGCTAAACTCATGCATATGTAACTCTGAAAGCTTTTATAGTTGCTGCATTTTAATGCATATAGGTGCATATAATTTAATGATATATAACATTATAATGCATTTATTTTAACAAAGATAAATAAGTATGTGCATTACTATGATTTTATTTCAGAAGAAAGTGTCATGTGATACATTCTAAGCTGCAGAGCAGATATATGAGATATAGCAGGCTTTCATCACAATGATTCATGCATAACTAGAGATCAACATTGCTTTGTAGTCTGTTTCTTTTATCTCATATACTAAGAATAATCATTTTTATTTAAATGGTAAGAACAAGTAAGAGAAAGAAGTTTGTAGTACATGTAGTTTAAAGTTTTAAAACTATTAATAGTACTGTTATGGCAGAAAATATGAATATTCTAATGCAAATACTATTTTGAGACATAATAGCCTTAGATAATAAATGTTATTAAATTTAAATGAACATAAACAAATAATAAGAACCTATCACTACAAGTTTATATTAAACAACTAAAAAGTTTTTTTTTCTCTCTCCTCTGCTCTCTCTTTCAAGATTGTTAGAATGCTTTTATAATATACATATTATATAGAATAGATATACATAACATTGTTAAGATGACTATAAAAGTTTTAATATGATAATACAAGGGTATTCTCAAGAATAATGTTGGTCATGTTTCTATTTCTCAAAGATGATTTATAATGAGTCATTTAGTAAACAAATATTAGATATACATAATACATGCTAGTGATATTGATTATAAGTTCTATTTTAGTTTCTTATATATTATCATAGAGATTAGTTAGTGTAAATGTTATCATAACTTATTTCTTAACTTTCATATCTAATTATTACATTAATTACATAATTGTTCTTCTTTTATTTATTATACTGTAAAATAAGAAGCTGTTATATTAATTGTTTAAGTCCTGCTATAATAGATAATCAAAATAATGAGCTTAACCTTAGTTAATAAAAAGTTAGTATTTATTTAATTTTGGTGGCAGCTGGAGTACTGCTGCTTAGGATAGGGAGATAACTTGAGTGGTATTTGCTACTCGAAGTTGGAGTTTTCAACTCCAGGCTGGATGCAATGTTTAATCCAAACAATATTTTCATATGATTTTTGTCATGTATACATAGTTTTGACATCCACATCACATTTTATAAATTCACTGTCACTACAAATAAAAGTTAAAATGTCACTAAATTTCATAAGATTTTCACTAATTGCAGCTATAATTAATATAATACCTAAAGGAGGAGACATAATAATACTTACTTTAGTAAATGCTATTCTGATTATATGTTTTATATGCTTATAAAAGTTAAATGGTAACTTTAAAAGGAATTTCTCTAAACATTAATGGATTGAATAAGCCGTGTAAAAGGGGAAGTTTAATGAGGTATATTAATCTGCATAGAGCCAACTTAATATTCCTTCAGGAAACACATCTCCTGAAAAAAGATATAGATAAATTAGCCACTAATAAATATACAATCTTGGTTAGCTCAGAACACACACAGAAAAAAAGAGGAGTGGCTATTTTATGGAACAAAAATATGCCCACACCTAAAATTATTAAGTCTTATAAAGATGACAAAGGAATGTTTTGCCTGGTTACAATACAGATTAATGGGAAAATCTATACATTGATTAATGTATACTGGATACCAGGAATTGGCACTAATACAGTGAAATATCATCTCAATAAGATTATATCATTTTCTAAAGGAGATATTATTTTAGCAGGAGATTTTAACTGTATTCTACATGAAAAGATACTACTACTATAGGAAAAGGAAAATCACATCTAGTGCAAAACATTTAAAGGATTTCATTAATCTATATCATTTGAATGATATTAATAATCAGACAGATTCTAAATCATTACCATATACCTTTTTTCTAACAGACATAGAACTTATTCAAGAATAGATAGAGTCTTTATTTCTAACCAACTGGTAACTGACTTAACTAATTCTAAGATCATTTCATGCCCTATATCGGATCATAATTCAATTGTCTTTGAATTTATGGTAAATATTACTCATAATGTTCAGATCAAAAGAATACCTGCATACCTAACCCAACTAAAAGATTATAAAGATTATATATTTACAGAGGTACAACATTTTTTGGACTTAAATACTACACCTGATGTCTCCATTATTTACATTTGGGATGCTCTAAAATCTTATTTATATGGACAAAGTATCAGATGGTATAATAACAAAAGGAAAACTTGGGACAGGGAATTAATAAACATACAAAACAAATTAGACTCATATAAACATAATAATAAGGAAAATATTATGGACAAAAAAGTCATTGAGGAAATAAACAAATTAAATGAGAAATACAAAGAAATTTTAAATCACAAAGTCAAAATAACATTAGAGAAATACAAATTTTTGTCTTACTCAATAAGTCCCAAATACTTACATAGACTTAAAAATAAAACGAAAAGGCTTAATAAACAAAATCACATCAAAGAAATTTTCTCTTCAAGAAAGAAGAATGTTTCTAGTTTACCAGAAATATTAGATGAATTTAGAAATCACTTTCATAACATTAACCATAATAACATTAATATGGAATCTAAAGACAGAATAAAGAACTTTATAATTACAAACATGAACAAAAAACTTAATAAACAACAAGCTGGATTAATAGATAGAAATATTTCACATACAGAGGTTATCACACAAATAAATAAACTTAAATTAAACAAAGCACCAGGTAATGATGGTATTATTCCTGAGATTTATAAAATCCTTCCTAAGAGTACCTATTCATTAATACATAAGGTTTTTATTTCAGCTCAAAATGAATTGATAATACCCCATCTTGGCAATACACATTTATTTCACCAATCTTGAAACCCAATAAAGATCCAACTAGTTGCACATCATACAGGCCCATTTCACTACTTAATGTTGACTACAAAATGTTCATGAATATATTTGCTGACAGACTAAAGACAATCATTCCAAGTATAATAGATATAGATCAGACAGGCTTTATTACAAATAGAAATACTTTTGATAATCTAAGGAGAACTTTAACTCTGATTGATTATGCAAACAGAAAAAAGAAAGATTTGACACTCATAAGCCTTGATATTAGTTCAGCATTTGACTCAGTAAGTTGGGACTATCTGTTTATCTTATTGAAGTGTACAAATTTCTCTAATACATTTGTGAATTTAATTGAACATTTATATAAAGGAACGTTGGCATACATTAAAATTGGAACATATGTCTCACAAAAGATACCCATATTAAAAGGCACAAAACAAGACTGTCCACTTTCACCATTGTTATTTACTTTAATAATGGAGCCTTAGGCTAATTTGATTAGGAACAGCAATGATATAGATGGATTTGGTATAGATGAAAATACAATATCTAAAATTCAACTTTTTGCAGATGATGTTTTAATTACATCAGCAGGGACAAATTCTTCTATGCAGTCATTATTTGATAAGATGATAGATTTCAAGAATATTTCAGGATTGATATTTAATGAAGAAAAAACTAAAATATTACCAATATACACAGGGAAAAACATTCTCACTAGTGATTTTCTTAAATACATACCCAATTCAGGTCAAATAACTTATTTAGGCATAATATTAACTAAAGATATTAAATCCATTATACATCATAATTATAGTAAATGTCTTCATAATATACAAACTCATTTCAATAGCTGGAATAATATGTTTTTTACCATGGAAGAAAGACTCACAATTATTAAAATGATAATATTCCCGAAGATATTATACATAATACAATCAATAATACTCCCACCTACAAAAATAATTATTAAGAAATTAAATTCACAAATGTTAAATTTCTTATGGGCACCTAATATACCTAGGATTGCATTAAAGAGACATACTAATAGTTGGTCTCAAGGGGGTATAGCATTTCCAGACTTTGATTTATACACTATCTCTTCTATTATAAAAGTTATAACATTACTAATAGATCAGTCGTATGTTGCAAAATGGAAGGAATATTGGGAATTAATTAGCATGCACTTCACAAAAATATCATTAACACACAAACACACTATTATAAACAATCCCATGTTATGGTTACTTAGGAGTTTTGCACCCTATCTATTACACCAAAATATATAACTAGTTGCCCATTAAATATTATTATTAGATATCGTAATTTCATATATACGCATCCTAAGAATAAGGAATGGAATTTTATCTTATTTCCCATAATATATACACAAGGTATTCTTTTATCATCCACCTCTGAAAGAACACTTCTAGTCACAGAGAATAATTTAAAGTATTGGTATCAGTTGCTGTCAGACAATAAAGTAAAAAATTTAGACTTCTTAAAGCAAGAATTTGACTTGAGAGAAACATGTTGGTTAGAGATTCAGACTTTTAGACATCATCTTGCTAACAAACTTGACTTAATGTCTTTAACAGTTAAAGAATCTGTTCCAATATTGATTGACTACTTGATACTAAATTTACAACAAAGGGTTTCTGATAAAGGTAAGCTCTCACATATACATAAAATTATTAGAGATGAAACCTATTATAGTTCAGATAATTACTGGAATTATTTCAATTCCATTAATGGTGAATTACCAAAACAACAAGATAAACAATATATATTGGAATCTGCTTATAAAACTACTTCTTCTATTAATTGGAGACTTTATACCTGGAAATTTTTACATAGATCTTTTTATACACCCCTAATGATGAAAAAAATTAACAAAAAAGATAACATATGTAAGAGATGTACTGTAGAAATAAATGCTGATTGGGCACATATGTTTTACGATTGTATAAAACTGAAGGAATATTGGATGTTAATCAATGATTTTTTACAGGCTCTTTTTACAGATAATTTCATAATCTCTAAATCACTTATATTATTTAACACCCCTGTTCCTAAATGTGTTAAAAAAGTTAAACTTCCTTTACTATGGTCAATTCTAGCAGTGGCTAGAAAAATAATAACTAGAAACTGGATTTCAGATACTCCTCCTTCATTTAATGAATTTAAAAATGTTATGATTGAAGTATGTCATATGGAACTAATGACAATAAAGTCAAGAACCATTAGGAAAACACCTTACTATAATATATGGGTTACCTTACAAAACTTTTTAAAACAGTCTTAGTTTTATTAGTAAGATGTTACAGTTTAATTAATTGATTTAATCTAGAGTGGATGTCTTTGTAAATACTTTAGTTGTTTTATTAGATGTTATAATTGTTTATATGTTAACTACTTGCATAAGATTGTCATAATATTTATTTTGTATGTTAAAATTACTAAACTTGTTTAAAAAAAAAAGCTAATAACATTAAAAGTATCTTCCATGAAAAGAAAGGAAAAATGTCTCGGATATAGGTGACATTCTTGATGCCTATAGAAATCACTATACGGAACATTTCCAAAAAGAAAATATACATATCAATCAATTAAATCTAGATGAAAAATGTTATAAAATAATTAAAACTAGATTTGCAAGCACCCATATCCTACAAAGAAATTACAGATACAATAAAAAAGGGTAAAAATAATAAAGTTCTAGGTATAGATGGTATAATTATGGAAATATATAAACTTTTTCATTCAAAGATACTATCTCTCTCTTCCATAAAACTATTATAAATTCAATCACAAGCTTTAATACCACCTTCTTGGAGATATTCCTTAATCATGACAATCCTAAATGAAAACAAATCCCCAAACCTCTGTACCTCATATAGACCTATATCATCATTAAATAATGACTATAAGATATTCATGACAATATTAACTAACAGAATGAAAATACCACTATCCAAAACAATAAATAATGATCAAACTGGATTTATATATCATAGACACACATGACAATATTAAAAAAATAATTTCTCTTATAGATTATTTTAATAAAGAAAATAAAAACAAAAACACTCATAATTGGCTTAGATATAGAAAAAGCCTTTGATTTCCTAAAGTGGGACTATTCAAAATCCTAAAGCTATTTGGATTTCCTGCATCCTTTGTTCATCTCCTAAAGAATATATATACAAATAATTTAGCGTATGTCAAGTTAGGTCCTTTAACCTCTGAATCTATACATATAATAAAAGGCACTAAACAAGGATGTCCCATGTCACCGATTTTATTTGCTCTGGCTATTAAAGTATTGGCAGATTCAATTCATAACAATATAAAAATCAAAGGATAGATGTTTATGAACAATACATTTCTAAAGTAATGCTATTTGCTGATGACATATTACTAACATTATACAAAAGAGACATTAGAATAATTAGATATATTAATCAAGTTAGTTTCAAATGACTTCAGGACTCCATTTCAATAAATCAAAATCAAAAGTTTTATTTTTAAATAAAAAAAAGAACTGCAGACTAAGGGGGATCACATCATAGGGAAACACGAATCTACCTTAAAATATCTATGAATTGAGTTATGCAAGGATAATAATGAATTAGTCTAAAAAAACTACAATAATATCATCAATTAAAATAATATCATCAATTAAAATCTCTGTGGAAAAATGGAATAAATAATATTAACATTTGAAGGTAGACTACAGTTAATAAAATGGTTTTACTGCCCAAGATCCAACATATAGCCTTGGAAATACAACTGTTACCACAAAGGAATATACTTAAAAGAAATAAATTTATGCCTAATAAAATTGTTATGGTTTCCCAAAAGAAACAGGATCGCTTTAATACATCATATCAGACCATGGAAACATGGAGGATTAAACTGTCCTGATATAGAAACATATATAAAAGCATCAATATCTAAAACAATCTCAGAATGGATAAGTCCAAATTACTCTGCAAATTGGAAAGAATTACTAACTGTAATATCAAGAAATTAATTTGATTTACAAAAAAATTTTCAAATAACTGATAAAAACAATTTGCCATGGCACATATGTATTAGTATGCAATACAACATAACTAAACACACTAAAATTCGTATGATTATTACATTGACTCATAAAGGAAAACTATTAATGTAAATATAGATTTAAAAATCTGGTTTAATCTTTTAACACCATTTATAGTCACAAAGAACTTTCCACATAAAATAAATAGAGAAATTATTAATTCCAGGGAACAGAAAGGATTTGTTTGTTACTCCAATGTATCAAAGAACTAAATGTTTTAGATATGCAAGTAATAAAAACAACATAAAAATTCCACAACAGTATCTGGCTAACTTTACAGCATTTTCTGTCATATTCACAAGATGTAAGTAGAATAATTAACAATTCTTCATTTAAAGAAATACCTATATTTTCAAAATACATATATGAAATCATATATAATGACTTTGACATGGGAAACAGTATTTCAAAATTTTACAAAATATTGATAAACTATAAAACACTCAAAACCTCATATTGGAAATATATAAAAAAGGACACTCAATACAGTTAACTGAAGATATTAAAACAAATATTTTATTCCTGATAAAATATACATCCTTTACACAATACTGGAAAGTTTTTAATTTGAGATGCTTGCACAGAGCATTCTTAACCCCAGACAGAATCAGTAAAATTAATTATTTCATAAAAGGAATATGTTGGAGATATGAGCAAGTACACAATGCAGATTGGAACCACATTTTCTTTGATTGTGTTAAAATTAAGCCATTTTGGAATGGTATTAATAACTTTCTACAAGCTTTTATTAATGAATCATTTTATTTAACTAAAGCTCTTGTATTATTAAATGTGAACGAAGGTCCTCATTTGAATAGGTCAAACATGTATCTAGTATGGACTATACTTGCAATTCCAAGGAAGTGTATAACAAGAAAATGGAAAAGAAACACAATACCAAATTCGGAAGACTTCTACAGTCTACCGAAGACCACAACATTATTGGAAATTAAAATTAAAGAACTAAGAATTTATCCAAAGCCATTTATCAACAACCCTTGGGGAGAATTATTATCGTTGACTGACACTATGCAATAATTGATCAGACACTCTGATAATGGACTGGGCATGCTTATAAAGTAACCATATACATTAAGATCTGTTATAGTGTCAGGCTAATGTATATAGTGCACAACTTAAAAAAACTCTTATTGAAACTAAAGCCCACAAAACTAGCAACTGACAACCTCCCAGCTGAGTACCTTAAAATTGCAGCTGAAGCCCTAGCATACCCAGTTGCAATCTTGATTAACCAATCTTTATCTGAAAGCTATGTCCCTTTACTATGGAAAATATCCCAAATTATCCTCCTCCTCCACAAAGGTGGGCCCTCCACAGAATTCACCAACTACCGGCCCAGAGCAATTCTGTCTCCTCTATCAAAAATACTTGAGAGATGCATTCACTCTCAAATTCTAAATGACCTCCTTATTAACAACCTCCTTTCTAACACACAACATGGTTTCCGACCATACCACAGCACAACCACTACCTTACTTGCTTTCACCAATACAATCTTTCAGCATAAAAGCAATGGTTATTTCACCTCTGCTACTTTCCTAGACCTATCTAAAGCATTCAACATGGTCTCTAATAAACAACTCATCACTGTCCTCAATACTCTATCCTTCTCTCAATCTGTCACAAACTGGTTCCAGAGCTACCTGACTGACAGCCATCAATCCATTGTTTGGCATAATGTTATATCCCCCCAACTCCCTGTCTCAATGGGTGTTCCCCAAGGATCCATCCTTGGACCCTTACTCTGTTCTATATTCACTAATAATCTAGCCTCTGCTATCAAGCAGGCCACTCTCATACAGCATGCAGATGATTCCACCATCATCTGCTCAGCCCACTCCCTACCTGAACTTCAAAAGACCATACAGGAAGCCTTTTCCTCAGTTGAAACTTGGCTTTCAGATGCACAATTAATACTTAACCCAAACAAAACAAAACTTCTCATCTTCCAACCCACCAAACACAATCTAAACACCCACCAATTTAATATTAAAGCCATTGACAACACCATTATCCTCCCAACAGACCACGCCAAACTACTTGGAGTTGAAATTGACAATAACCTCAAGTTTGACATCCACATCTCGTTAGCCATAAAAAAAGTACACAAAAAACTAGGAGCTTTATATAGAAATAAGCAATTCCTCACCAAAACAGCCAATATTTCAGTTGCAAATAGCCACCTTATCTCCACCCTATTCTATACCTCTCCAATATTTACCAACCTAAGACAAAGTGAGTTAGGTAAACTCGAAGCTTGCTACAACAAAATAGCAAGGTTTGCCACTGGTGCAAACTACTGTAGCCACCACTGCACCTCACTTACTGAACTAGGTTGGCTAGAACTCCCTCATCTTCTTCAGTGGTACCAACTTTCACTCGCCCACAAACTACTAGATCATCCTCTAAAAGTCCCCTCCCACCAAATTCTACTCCAATTCTATCATACCACCAGACAACTATGCTCCAGCAACAAAAATCAGTTACAGGTAACTAGAACCAGGAACTCTGCTGGAGAAGCTCTCTTCTACTCCATAGAAAAATTATGGAATACCCTTCCTCACACTATAACTTCTGTGTCATCACACACTAACTACAAAGCTGCTCTAAAATCTCATCTAAAAGAGCACTGGGCATGCCCCTGTAACAAACCTCTCTAACATCTCTACCCCAAACTCTCTAATCCCTTTCTTCCACCCCTCTAACTACCTCAGATTGCAGCCATATACATTGATTGTAAACCTATATTTCAGTCGTAATCATAGCCACTGTTATTCAAGGGTAATAGCTGCTAGCTCAGCTATTAAAATACTTGCTAGTCTTTATGGCACCAATGATATAAGTGTTGTACCATTTAACTAAATACTTAATTTCATTTTGAACTATAACTGTTTACTACTATTGTTAAACAAAACCTACCTTCTTGTAACTTATAATTAATTGTTGTTTTTAATTGTTTTTATTGTGGAGCTTTTCTCCCCAGGCCTCTGCTGAAAAAGGACCTGTGTCCAGTCGGATTTTCCCAGTCAACAAATGTAAATAAATAAATAATAAATACATATGTATAAATACTATGTAATTCATTCAAATGAATTTGAAAAAATAAAAAAAAAATTTTGAGAAAAAAAAAAAGAAGATAAAATGATGCCTTACACTAGCAAATTCAAACTAGTATAACTTACATTACAAGTTATCTATAATTGTGAAGGTCTCATACTGTAAAATAAGCTAAAAGTGTATTTAAATAGATATACTGCAAATAGTTGTAAATACTTTATGTAGCTGTGTGTCTGTTGTGTTACGTTATCCAACTTGGCATTATCTATAAAACTGTGTTCTGTTTTAGATGGATCTGTTATGCATTCTATACTATTGCTATGCACAATTATTTTGTTTTGGCCTACATTAGGAGTTTTAACTGTGCTTTTGCTTATTGACCCAGTTCGTCACTTAAAAGGGTATTTGGACCAGTCCACCTATCTAGTTAACATAAATAAATGAATCAACGAATGACAAAACTTAAACATATGTCTTTTTGGCATATAGGGCCTGCTTGACCTGTCTAGTTTGCCCATTTCCCTACATATTAGATAAATTGTAGAACCTTTTTGACCAAAATGTTATTTCCTCTTTTAGTAAACTACACCACAAAAAAATAGTCTTATATATATTCTGACATTCATAACCTTTTCTTTAAACAAAGTCTTTTATTACCAGGTTTTCATGTGCTTTTAATTTTTCAATGATGGAACCCATTTGGGCTCTGTCTACTCCTATAGCATGTTTTTAATATTTGTTTCATGGCTCAGGCTGCCTTCTTTCTTCAAGACTACGCATCCTAAGCTCTTTTAGTGCATTTTTGTATGTCAACTGAAACAGAGAAAGCAACATTTTATTGTCCATAACTGACCCTCTTATGTCCCATCTATACCCTTATGAAGATAGGACTTCCAGAAATGCACACATAACTCCAAATGGATTCAAACTATATGTGTATGCAAAGTGAAAGTAACTTTTATTTTCTGCAGGTCATGACTCTTTCTGTATATCATAGTATTTACTTAGCCATCCTTGCTGCTATCACATTGCTTACTTTAGGTTATCTGATATAACCAACCCAAGATCTGTTTTCTCATCTGCTGCTACCACCTACTTCCACTTCAGCACCTTTGCTTCTCCTTTCTTGACTTTTTGCTTCCTAGGGTCATTATTTACATTGTTTTACTGATCTTAAGCTATCAGTTCTTAAGTGATTCTTCCACTTTAAATCTTTTTTTATTTTTTGTAAACTTTTTGCTTGACAACCCTCTTAAATAATATTTTGATGTTAGCAAAAACAGGGGAAAAAAAGGACAAAGTTATCCATGTCCACAGGTCCTGTTCTAGTAACGACCTGGTGAACTCTAAAGTACAACTTGATTGACATTGCTGTCATGATTACTAATGTTTTTGTTTTTAATGGACTATTTCTATATGCTTGGATTCATAAACATTCATAGAAACCTGCTATATGACACAGTAACATTCCTTTTGAGTTACTTTATTGTGAAATGTGTGATGTGATGATGCCCTTCATTAAATTACATCATTCCTACTATTGCATAGTTCAAGAAAGCATAATGCACTTATGCCTTACTGTACTATGTAATAAAAAAGAATATTCCACTATGATATCTTTAGAGCTTCTGACTCTAGAATCATGCTTACAGACTTACAATTCCTTTTCCCTCTTTACTGCATTTAAGAACTTTGCTTTTTTCTTTTTTTTCCCCAGTTCTTAATTACTTGTCTTCCTCCAATATTTTATGTTTTAAATCCCTTTGACACTCACTCACCCATCATCACAATCCTTATTCTCACAAATAAATCCTCTTCTACTGCTGGCAGCTATGTCTCTCCCTTTCCTTTCTTCCTAGTTTTATACTTATCTTATCTGCCTACTTCTTACTTTTAGTTACAGCTTCTCACAAACACTATCTATTTCACAGTCCTCTGGCTATTTTGTATTGTTTATTTTCTCATTGGCATTACTGATGCAATATACATACTTGCACTGTATTAGAATTTGCCAATCTAGTACTATTATAAATATGGTTATGCATGTATGTTGCATCTCATTTATAGAAAGAGTGTCAATACTCTTAAAATCAGTGTACTCATGGCGCACTTCAGTTACACTGACCTCTGCGGAGCTCTGAGGAGCTGCATTTTTGTTTCTCATTAACGTTAAATATTTTTTCATAGACTGTACCTGGGAGGAACTGCATTGACCAAATTTATAAAAATCTTGAAGTACACCTACAAGTTTTGTGGCCTTTCTTTTATGGTACAATAGTAATAAAGCTGCTGTGTCTTGAAAATGGCTCTTTTGCACAGAGGTGTGCCATATCCTTGTAAGCTACAGAAGAAAATGTTTGCTCCTTTGCTATTCTTACCTATACCCAGATGCAAGCACACCTCCAAATGGTATTGGTGATCATGTAAAAATATGAGGAAAATCGTGTTGCCTTAAGCTGGCTATATGTTTTGACTGATGTAGTCCACTGTAACGTTTGTCAGATACATAAGTTTAATATAAATAATTTAAATATTGCTGTAAGAAAACCCTCCTATATTGCATACCTTATAAACAAAGGGATTATGTGTAAATTTAGGATGGACCATGCATATAACTCATTGAAAGCAACAGCACATCATACACATGGACAAAAACTGGAGTGTTTTGTTTTCTTTGCAAGTTGGGTAGCATGGAGCGCAGTAAGCGTTCAGAAATGACTGCAGAAAAATGCCATGTGACATCCTATAGTACAAACTCAAAAAATAATTATGCATGCACTTAGGCTTTGCCTTTGACCACATAAATAAACTTGGCATTGGTACACATCAATTAGCTTTGAAGATGTCAAAGCTATTAATACAATTAGACATTTTCAACAGGAAAGCATACTTGCCTCAAATTATTACTCCAGTAAAGGAACACCATATAGTGCAACACTTACAGGTTTGTCAGAAGTAGCTATGTTTCCATTCATGTACAAATTTGTAGTCCTTAGCTTACACCATTCAAATGTGTAAATGACAGAGTTCAGAAAGTAATGTTAGATTTTGACACAGGTTTGGTTTCAACGTGGTGTCACTCACTCACTATTATTTTCTAGCAACACTAATGCATCCTGTAGTACTGAAAGAGTTGTCCTTGTATTTATTTATTTATTTAACATTTGTTGACTGGGAAAGTCCAACTAGGGCAGAGTCTACTTTCAGCGGAGGCCCTGAGAGAAACACATCACACACGTCTTTGGAATGTGGGAGGAAACTGAAGTACCCGGAGGAAGCCCATGGGAATGCATAGAGGACATGCAGACTCTGTACAGAAGGCACCCCAGCTGAATATTGAACCAGCAACCCTATTGCTGTGAGGCGACAACCGCTGCCCCATAAGGACAACACAGAATAAGAACAATATCATGCAGATGATTTCATATTTGCGTGTCACACTGCTGACATTATGAATGCTATAAACCATCCCTGACTGAATGCCCAGAGGTGGCACTATATTATTTTAAATGTAAATGAGATATTAACAGAAGCCCCCATGAGCTAGAGGCACGGTGGAACCTGTATATATATATATATATATATATATATATATATATATATATATATATAGAGAGAGAGAGAGAGAGAGAGAGAGAGAGTGATCAGAACACTGGGCTAAGTCTAACTGTCATGTTTATCACCTAAAATAGACATTGAACAAATAATACATATATGGAATTCTTGCCCAGTTCTGTGCCTTCACTTGCACAAATGCAGTTCTCCACAGTGACTATTGCTGTGCACATGCTGATGCATGTGAGATCTGGTTTTGCCTCCAATTTCTTGACATTTTTCCAAGATCTTTCTAGAGAAGACATGCAGACAATGGTAGGGTAGTGCTCCGTTTAGAGCACAGAGATGGTGTCAGGATGAGTGGAAGATTTTTGTAGCCCTCCTTATGAAACATTACAGATGACAGCTTCTACAAGGTGGCTATACGAGGTCTCAGTACAAGGCTGAGGATTGGAATAGCTTAGCCAAGACTATCACTCATGCAACCTGGCATCACACACATAGGTGAGTGTGAGCAGTGCCATCACTGATATAGTGACTTAAAAATGAACTCCTTAGCCAATGGCAGAATATTATAGGTCCCAAGACAACCTCTGTTGTGCAAGCATATTGATCCATAACCAGACAATACAGTACCATCACTTGGCTACACAAACTAGTGCTCATTATTTTTTCTCTCACATGTAGCTCCTGCAGAGATTTAGGGAAAAAGGGAGGTGCAGCAGAAGAGACTGCAAAACCTCATAGAAGCATGGGGTAAGTATAGCTTAATGTATGACTAACTGTCATTTCGTAATAACACTGTATAACTCTGCACAGTCTACATTTGCAAATTGTACACACCTATACAATTAGCTCATGCAATATTGCAATAGCCAATGGTTAGTTAAGCACAGATGTCTGTAGGTTCAAATCCAGACAACAGAAATTACCACTCTGCATTATTTAATATTTAGTATGCATACTAAATAACATAGAATACCATACACTCAGTTCACATACTTATGTAATGACTTTTTGTAAATGTTATAATAGTGAGAGCCATGGAGATTAATCTCTGTTGTAACAGAAATTTATGGCCTCACAGTCAGCATGTCAGGATGTAAGAACTGTAGAAATGCTTGTGGCATATGTAGTAATTGGGACATATTATAATTACTTGAGATTTATGATCTTTTTCCCTTTTGTCTCCCTCTAATCCTTTATCTCTTTATATGTATATATATATATATATATATATATATATATATATATATATATATATATATATATATATGGATCTAGGACATTTTATCAAAAGATCAAACTTCCGAATCCATTTAGGGCGAGCATATTTACGCGAAAGTGCTTTTCACCGAGGAAGCACTTCTGTGTAGGTATGCCTGTTGCCGAGGCCGTACTGTGGTGCAGATAAGGGAAAATTCCCTTTTCCCCACTGTAGTGCGGTCTCAGAGGAAAAATATTAAAGTAGGGGGGGGGGGCAAAGCCTCCCTGCAGAAACGTAAATGTAGTGTTTTTTTTATTTTGTATTAACACGCTTTAACAAATGCGCTTTTTTGATGAAAGCACTTTTGTTAAAGTGTGTTCAGTGGTTATGGATTTGGACGTTTGCTCTTTCGATCAAACATCCTAGATCCATATATATATATATATATATATATATATATATATATATATATATATTTTTTTTATTTTCGATCAAACATCCAAGATCCATCTATATATATATATATATATATATATATATATATATATATATAGATCTAGGACATTTGATCAAAAGATCAAAAGTCCAAATCCATTAAGGGTGAGCATACCTACGCAAAAGTGCTTTTCACCGAAGAAGCACTTTCGTGTAAGTATGCCTGTATGCCTGTTGCCGCAGCTGTACTACAGTGTGGATAAGGGAAAATTCCCTATTCCCCACTATAGTGCAGTCTCGGAGAGAGAATATTAAAGTAGGGGGTTGTGGGGGTGCAGGGGGGGCAAAGGCAAATCCCCCCCTGCAGAAAAGTTAATGTAGTGTTTGTTTTTTTATTAACATGCATTAACGAAAGCGCTTTTTTGATGAAAGCGCTTTTGCTAAAGTGTGTTCGGTGGTTATGGATTCGGACATTTGATCTTTTGATCAAATGTCCTAGATCCACATATATATATATATATATATATATATATATATATATATATATATATATAGATCTACTTCACTTCGATGAAAACTCATTTCACCAAAACCAAATCAATGAAATCTCAAATCACCAAAAACACATTTGACCGAATCCCACTTCACTGAAAATAGTAGTGGCGGTGTATATGCCCTTTTGCCCACTGTAGTGCGATCCTGGAGTTAGTGTATATAGTTAGGGGTGTGTGGGGGGCACATATATTGTTGTTGTTACATTTCATTACATTTCAACAATCATTCCTAATACATCATGACCACCAGTACAGGGGGTTGTACCTGCCAAAGCAGCTTGTACTGGCATCCCTCCACAGGTGTCTGGATCCCTTCTGCATCATAGCTCACCAGCAGAGTCTCTACAACCACTGCCCTACTGGGCCAGTGGAGGTGGTGATTATATAATCTAATAAGAACTGATAGGGCTAGTGGAAGAGTAGAGATGATCCTGGATTGAATCACCAAATTGTTGCCCCAGTGTCTCAGGTGTCTGTGGCCGGAGACAATGGTGACAGTTCTGAGGGTGAGGAGTATTTTAGCAGTGTATGGATGGGGATATGCCTCCAAAGTCTCATAACTAACTACCTAACTCAAATTATGGTGTCCTCCACTCTTTTGTGTCCGTCACCATTCCAGTCTGTCTTGTAGAAGCCTAAAAAAGGGAAGCATCGAAAAACTATAGACTGATTAAGCCAGCCCCATGTCACAGAAGCCCCAGTGTGATACAGATGACTAGGGCTCAACTGCTAGAAAACCTGGCCAAGGAGGGATGGAAGTGAAAAGTCTTTGTACTACTGCTTCTCTGACAAGACAGGTACACCAGCTAATTCTGTAGGTTAGGCAAAGTTTGCTGGATGGGGGTGGGGGGGGCAGACACTGTCATTACAGCTATAGGAGGTAATGTCTGCTAAAGGGTGCACTGCATTCTAGGTCATGGCATGCAGGTGAGTACCACCTATGTTTTGTTCTGGTATTGTGGAGACAGCCAGGAGTAGACATGGTCAGAAAATGATTTCTGGTCCACTCATATGTCCAAAAACGTAGGTTTCTTCTTATAAATGAAAGAGGATGTGCCAGAGGGGAGCAGGTTAGTAAACAAAAAATCTTCAGATTGGTTACGGTCTGCCTAATAATTTGTATTAAGGGAAGGGAAACTGCTTCAGGTAGTCCACTTTTAGCTGCCAGAAAATTGTACATTATTTATCTGAACTGCTACATTCCATTAAAGCTGACACAACTATTCATCTCGTCTTTCTGGTCTGTTTACAAATGCTGGCAGTTAATATTAGGGCTAGAACAACTTGTTCCAGGAAAAGCAATGAAAGTATTTTAGCCCTGGTTTTATGTGCACTTGTATACTGATTTGGTGTTTGCTGCATCTAAATCACTGCAGACTGCAAGGTGTATTTAGAAAAACAGCAAAAGAAAAATGCCTGATGAAAGTACAAGTGTACCCTTCCAGTAAAAGCACATTTCATTAAAGAACATGACTTAAGGTGTAGAATGCTAACCAGTCACACTTGTCTTACTGAGTTTATTTAGATTGGGGTTCATAATGTCAACATTAAAGCAATGAAGATGTGCCTAATTCATCTGTCGCATGGAAGACTACTGAACATTTTTTTTATTTTTGTGAAAGAACAAGTGCTGTCAATTGACTTTGACAAATATGCGGCACCAAACAGTTGCAAGGTAGGGCACCAAACAGTTGCAAGTTAGGGCACCAAACAGTTGCTATATGGGTATCCTGGTCCAAGTTGAAAATAGGATTGTATTCCCATTAAAATATTATGATTCTTATTTTCTTACTTCCAGTTCCACACATTACAAAACCATGTCTTATATTCTTCATACCGTTATAAGATTGGAAGATAAACCCATAAAAGCAAGTGTATAGTTTCTGTTGTGTAGATTAGATTGCATGACTGAGCAATGCCCTACCCATTTTCTGTATGTTGTTAAAATTTAAATTTAAATATCCATGCTGCATAATATAGCATTTTAGCCATAGCTGTTAATGACTTTGCTTCTGTACCTCCATATGTGGCAAAGGATATGTTAAGACTGACAGCCATGATATTCACCACCAGCCATGGTATTATGTATTGCCTGCTGTTTATTAATATGGAATTGTGAAGAAGTAAAAATTACACAGAACGCAGCACTTATTTGTGTCTTAGTTAGGTATCCCACTTAGATCAAGTGCCTGTTTTCGGGAACAATATGTAGTTTAATGGCTTAACCAGAACCACAAGTAGGCAAATAGAGACTGAGGGGAATCAAACCCAGGACTACATGATGAATCACAATAGAAGTTCATAGACTTAAACCTTTGTGCTAAAATGTCACGCATTAGTTCTTTAAAACATTGTTCCATGACTTGGTATAACATCTTAGTGGATAAGGCCATCTGTATGATGTTAACTGGAAATTTAAATGATGTAGTTTCTTTTCATTTTTGAAAAGTTTAGCTGAGGACTAGCATCAGTGAATCAGCCAACAGCTGTAAGAGTCTGTGTCAGACTTCAGGATAGTTCCAGGCTTTACCTTAGAATCCTTCATGAAACATGATGCACCACGGTATAAACTCATAACCTTGAAAAAACATAGGTTCAAACATGCCAAGCATGCAGATAAGTGTAATAAGCCATAGTGTAAAAGGAAACCATACAGAATACTTGACAAAGGCAATGGGATTTAAAGTATCACTATTTATGTAGTTCTGACCTCTTGTGACAGAATGAGAAAACTAACTTAGAAATGCTTTCACTCTGGTCTTGCACAACTAGGCTCGGATTCCTTTGTGTGAGTTATTCATATGCCTTGCCTAATGAGTTGACTGAGTATGTGACAATGAGCCCGGTATTTTCCAGGAAAGTACAGTATGAACTGACTAATATGCATCCATAAAAATCAGCTCTAGGAACAGTGTTCCATTTAACAATATGCTACTAGTGGATTCAAGATAGAAAGTGAGGATTTATTTCTAACTGCTTTTCATTTTTTGCTCTGTTCGTGATGTTGTTTCTGCTTGAGGATGTTAAATGTTAAAACATTGAGAGTGCTGCCCTAGTATTGTGTTATACTTACTTTTAATAGATATAAATCTGTGCTTTCTTTAAGGGGGAGGGTTCCTTTGAAATACAGACTCTAGAATAGATGACATTGGACAATAGTTGTGATTTTTTTTTTCCCAGTGCTTTGCCGCTACTATCTGCTAACCACCCATTCATTCCCTTCAAGAAGTAAATACAGACTGAGATGGGTCATCACTCAGATACTCATCATGAGTGGTTCAAAGGTTTTCTAGGTTACACTCTGGTTCTAACCTTGCATATGCCTGGAGAGGTGCTGAGGTAGATGTAATGGGCTGCTCATGGAGGTCATCATCACAGCTCTGCAAGGGGCATTCTCTTCAAACAGTCCTGCCAATCCCCTCACAATATGAGTGGTAGTCTGTCAAGTGTCCATCAGTGAAATCACACCATCCTGTGTGCCTCCAACTATATGCAAACTCCTTCTCCTCGAAGATGGGAGTGGGTCATGTCCTTTACTCCTCCTGATTCCAGTCTCAGGGCCAGTAACTGAATCCAGATCACCTGGGTCACAGTTAAAGGTCCATTTCTCTGGGACATGGAGCAAGCTATGATTGAGGAGACCTGTTTTATTTCCATCAAAACAGATAGTGCCCTAGACAAAGTCAGGAAGGTCAGGATGTGCCAATCAAATCTGGATCTAACAAATGCATCTGCATTCACCAGAGGACTTTAAAAAGTAATTCATGCTCCTAACTTTACAGGAATATAGGCTTTGACAAATTACTAATAGTCTAGTTTCTGTACTCTGTGCCATCATTCTGAAGGCCACATAAGATACAAGACCATCTTATAATATTATGACATGTATTAGAAAAAAAGCATAGTCACAACATCTGTAGTATAAAATGTAAAGGATGTATAATCTTAATTAATTTCATACAATAAATGGTGTATTTTATTCATTTATGTAAAGAAGGTCATTAGTTTAGTTCAGTCTAGTCTCTCTATACTTTGCTCCATCTGCATCATTTGACAAAGGACATACTTTTCGCTTTTCCCATGCACTTTCTAGACACATTCCATCCGTTTTAGTGCATTCTTTCTACTATGTTCACTCTTCTTGCCAGTCCGTCAGCCCGGACCAAAACACATTTTCATTTTTTTCCATTATTCTAACAAACATTATGGAGTTTGATAGCATAATATTATAAAACAACTTTTAATTAATACTTATCTATGCATTTCCAGTTTGGAAGTTACTATTCCTTTAAAAAACATAAATAAGAACTACTTGCATTACAAAAGTGTGTGGGTTTAATTTAACACTTTGTTCCAAAGATGTCCTAATATATTAATGTGGACAAAAGCAGTTTGGTCAACTTAATTTTTATTGATTGAATAAAATCAATTTTTAGTATATTTTGCTGGTATTCATTATCTCTTCTGACTTCTACACATCATTTTTGCCTTGGTTTCTCATGATTTTTTGTGTGGAATGCCTTTTTTTGTTTACAGGGATGTTGTGCTCCTTTTCATCTTAACTAGGTGCTAGGGAAACTGTTAGTAACTGTCAGCCATAATTAACTGCTATGCAGCATTAGTAAGTGATATGAGTAACTATGAACTATATGCACAAGTAGTGAGTAACTGTGAGCAGTATGCAGCATTAGTAAGTCATATGAGTAGCTATGAACTATATGCACAGGTAGTGAGTAACTGTGAGCAGTATGCAGCATTAGTAAGTCATATGAGTAACTATGAACTATATGCATAAGTAGTGAGTAACTGTGAGCAGTATGCAGCATTAGTAAGTCATATGAGTAACTATGAGCTATATGCACAAGTAGTGAGTAACTGTGAGTAGTATGCAGCATTAGTAAGTCATATGAGTAACTATGAGCTATATGCACACATAGTGAGTAACTGTGAATGGTATGTAGCATTAGTAAGTCATATGAGTAACTATGAGCTATATGCACAAGTAGTGAGTAACTGTGAGCAGTATGCAGCATTAGTAAGTCATATGAGTAACTATGAGCTATATGCACAAGTAGTGCGTAACTGTGAGCAGTATGCAGCATATGAGCTATATGCACAAGTAGTGAGTAACTGTGAGCAGTATGCAGCATTAGTACGTCATATGAGTAACTATGAGCTATATGCACAAGTAGTGAGTAACCGTGAGCAGTAAGCAGCATTAGTACGTCATATGAGTAACTATGAGCTATATGTACAATTAGTGAGTAGCTATGAGGAGTATTCAACACTAATCAGTAACGACAAGTAGTATGTAGCATGCATATTTCATGCAGCAATTCAAAAGCTGTTCATTGAATATTTAAGTTTTTAAGAAATGTATCTTATCAGCTTTGGGAGTCATCCCATCAGTTAGGACTGCAACAGTAAAACACGATGAACATAGTAGAGTTGTGTACACAATGCAGATGTTTAAGTGTCACTGTTGCAGTATTCATTCCCTCCCTCCATCCCCTCTTGCCCCAAAGGTTGGAGTGGGCATTTTCCTCTCTTGATATAGGTAGTCCCCCATTCAGATTAGGTTCAAGCTTGCACTCTGGAATTTCCTGGGTTAAGTCCCTTAACCTTAGGGACCAGATAGGGTCTTCTTCTGTTGGGGGCAAGAAAGTACTGGGGGTCTGACTCCCTTTGTGCTCAAACATCTTGGCATTGGTCGGGGCATCCGCCGGCTCTGGGGGAGGAGGGGGTTCTCTGGTGGTCGGGCTGACCAGGGGCTTCCACAGTGGGAAGTCCCATCAGCTAGGACTGCAACAGTGAATGCACTTGAACATATACATTTATGCTAAGTGTACACAACTGTACTTTTTGTGTGCCTATGTTATTTTTGGTTGGAAACAGTAGCTGGTGGAAAATCTTGCATTTTTCCATATGCTCTTCCTTTTCAGATCTGGGAGAAAGGCTGAGGGCTGCTGTCTGGCTGTAAAGGACTGTCTTGCTCTGGTCATTTACACCCACAGATATGGGGAGTGAGGAGTTTGGGCGAGGATAGTGAGGCACTGCAGCCCATATGCCAGTAAGGCAGTGTGTTCTATCAACATCTACTGTTAGAGGTAAGTGGAACTTGGGTAACTGTACTTTTTCATTTAAGGTAAGGTAAACCAGTCAAAGTTTAAAGTTGCCAGGAAAGAGTGCTGTGTGAAAGTTTAATTTTTTTTTGTTTATATTTTATATATTTAATGCTGTTTTTTTGCAATTGTTCAAATTTTTTCAAGAGCTATAGATAAATGCCCACCACCCAGCTATGTATTCCAGGCAGTTTTACTTAACAGAAGAGCAGGACACCTATCAATAATATACTCAAAATATCTAGATATGAAAATGAACACCATTACAATGCCTGTTTATTTTTTCATTTATTTTGTCTTTCTTGACTGAGTAACAACCTAGATGCAGTTGCAGAATTTGTTAGAGACCGCAATGAAATAATTACATATATAATTCTGAAATGACAGCTACATCGCAAAGCTATTGTCATGCAGAGTTGCAGAGATTGAATATTTCATGCATTTACGTTGCTAACAATTCACAGGAGTAATAACATTTTCCATAGTTGTTTTTGACATGCTTCTGTATACATGGCTACCAATTAATAAAAGAGTAATAGAATATAAATGCAGCTTTACATACTTGTTTGACATGTTTCTATGTACCCAGTTATTAAAATTTTTGTTGTGATCCACGCAGTAGGGTGGTACAGGGTGATCTTCGATATTCCGGCGGAGACTGGATACTGTTTGTTTCTGAATTAAGAGTTGGGTGAAGAAGCTGAGGAGGAGGAGGAGGAGATCATAACTCTTCTAAGTAAGAGGGTAGCATTGCTTGTGCAAAATATTAATTAGGTACCAGTTAGATTAACGATAAGTTCCTGTTTCATATTTATATATTTGTAAAAGTTGTCCAATTGTATGAATGGTTCTAGGCCTATTAAATTCACTGATGAGATCACAAATATCTTTAACACACCTGAAAATCTGCTAAATACACATATAGTAGATAATCAGAAAACTTAAGAAACATCTGTTGTATGCCGCCAAATTCAGAATGCACAAATAGCCTAGAAAACACTTTCCTGACTATGCATCCATACTAAAACAAACAATTTTTTATACTAGGGAGCAAATTTCATCTGTCCATTGGATGAGGTACCATCTGTTTGAGTTGGTGGGTATGAAAAATCCCACTGCACTTACAGAAAAGAGTAAGGGAGAATCCCTGGTGCTCTGGCCAAATTTTCCTTAATCAGTATGGAAAACAATTTGGTTGTCTCCTGAAAAGAGACAATTAGCTTAGTGGGAGACACCCAGTCATCAAAGTGTAATTAAAAATAAATATTGACTGGACCACAATAAACTCGGCAAATCAATTAAACTAACAAACTCCTAACATAACTCACAATTGCTTCAGCTAGAAGAGATTAAAGAATTGGGAAAAAGAGTACAGTAGTTTAACACGGGTTCCTTTTACCAGATAGAAAGACTGTAATCACGAATACGAAAAGAGCAACATGGATTTTGCAAAAGTTGGAAACGCCGAACGTCCAAAATAGCGAAAATTTAAATGTTGAAGTATAATGGTTGGCCCATCTACGGTATAGCTCCGTAAGGTAAGTGCGTGATAGATAGATAGAACTTTAGGGTTAGGATGTGGGTTAAGGTAAGTGAATAGTTAGGTAATGTATGTAAGATTTAGTGTAGTGTCAGAAGTAGGGATTTATTTAACTGTGTGTATCTGTATTATTTATTTGGGTGTATGTCTGTAGGGGAAGTGTGCGGTAGTTACGGACCTTAGGGTTAGGGAGAGGTTAAGGATAGTGCATAGTTAGTTGTGTATGTGGTGTTTAGTGTAGGGTTAGAAGTAGGGTTTTGGTGCTTTACTTTAGGTTAGAAGGAGGGTTTAGTTATTGTACGTATATGGTTTATTTATTTTCTTTGGGTAGGTAGTATGTAGTGGGTGGTGGGGTTGGCTGACTATGACAGTTCGCTATTTTATTTTTAGCTGTTTAGTGCGTTTGGGATTTTCGTGGTTCATGTTATAAGTGTCAACGTTTAGGTATTCGAGTAAAGGGTTTTTCGATTTGGTAATATAGACCCATTTAACACACACAATAATACCTGACTCAATAAGTGACCATCACCAAATCTACATCTAGAACAGTACCAAAAATACTTCTCCCAAAATGATAGAAGCACCTATAAATTTTTTTCAGTGAAGATATTTTCAATGCACTACTTCACTACTCGGTAAGTTAAGCAAGCACCCTCTTACTTATCTATCATTAGATGAAACCACTATATTTCATTGTTACCTTTTTAAACAGTTAATGTCATAGCTCTCATTGGCTGAAAGAGTGAAACTCCCCAGCCTCTTCAGTGACACAAAAGACGTAATAGACTGAAGAACTGAAGCATTGAAAATATGGTTAAAAAAGGTATATAGAAGTGTAAGAAATCAAGTACAAGGCATAATAAAACTCTATATATTAAATTGTTACTGCAGCTTGCACACCAGCCTTAAAAACACAATACTTAATATTTCTGGAACTATATAAATACCGTTCTCAGACCTGGAAAGAAACATTAGCCAAATCCACTATGAGACAAACATGATTGCACTGAGGTTTGTACTTTAAACCCATGCATTTTATAAAAACATGCGCCTCCCTTATTAAAATTGGTGATATGACTCCCTGAACTACTCCACTGAAATTGTGACAGTGGTTCCTTCACCTTTGGCCTAGCCCTAACTAATGTTGATGTCACAGATAATCAAAATATGGGAAGTTACCTCCATAAAAAGACCAGTCACCAATGGTTCTATGCTGAGACCTGTCCTGTTTGGCATTTACCTTTCTGAAGTAAAAGCCAAAACCAAAGGGCTCTGGCTGACTAAGTTTGTAGATGACCACAAGCTAGAAGTAGTAATTGAATTCCCAAATAACTTAGCCACCCTGTAGGAAGGCTTGTCTCAAATAAATAACTGGTAACAAAATCATGGTCTGAAACTAAATGCCAAAAAATGCATTATTGTATCCTTTGGGACGTTACTTACCTCAGGGAACTACCATATTGCCAATAATATAATAATAAAAATATAAATTACGTTTACATAATATATATAACTTTATATATAATATTTGATCCAGTTATTCCAGTTTTGGGAACTTATGTGGAAAGTGGCCTACCTTCTGACCAACATGTGTCTGTTGTAAGAAAGTCCTTCTACATTGCACAGCTTTTAAACACATGGATTATGTCTGGATCCAGGGGTGTCATTGTCCTCCTTAACTCAGCCCTCATTAGGTCAGTCACTGAATATAGTCCCCCCTTTGGCATGTATCTGTCCTTACTAAAAGGATACAAGGCCTAAACAAAATGTCCTACATGGACTGACTCAAAGCCCTGTCACTAAAGTCTGTATTCTACAGACAGTTGAGAGGTGACCTGCATCTCGCGTGCAAGGTGTCTTCTGACCCATTACTGATGATTTATTGCACATCAGCAAGTCAGATGACATCAGAAATACTTGGTGTCGGGATCGAAACCAGGTATATTTTTGTAAAGAATCCTGCTGCTGCGGAACAGACTCCACATCTACATAAAATAAAGTTGATCCCTGTAAATTTTAATCACAACCTGGATCTATGAATGGGTAACAGAAGATTTACTCAAGGACTGCCCCCGTAACTAATTATTCTCATAAGGGTAATATATAATTATCCACCATGGGATGGGTAAAGCTAATCTATAACCAAATGGTCAAAAAGGGAAATTAGCCAGGCTTAAAATGGCCCTCAAGGGCAGCTAGCCTAATACTTTCCTATCATGTCAGGCAGTGATTGCCGCATTGAATGGAAAGAGCACTACAACGTATTACTTCATAAAAGATGTGTGAGGATGTCTCCATACAACCTAGGGTGGAAATTACCTTATGGCTGACTCAGGAATAAAAAGAAAGTTCACACATGGGATAACATTTGTTTAAGTGTTTAGTTGGGAGTCAGGGGTAGAAGAAGGGATCTCAACATGGTTTATCAGGAAATTAAAACTCAAAAAGAACACATGCTCAGGTATATGTAAAATAAAGGTGTTCTGAATACTGCCTCCTCAAGGAGCATTTATGAATATGAAATTATTTGCTTACAAAATCAAGACTATATATATATATAATTATATATATATATATATATATATATATATATATATATATATATATATATATATATATATATATATATATATATATATATATATATATATATATATATATATAATGTTAATCTGTGAAGAAAGAAAGTTAAAAAAATAGCTAATCAAGCTGAAATTGATGAAGTGTCGAAAACAACTTTTGAAAGCTGCTTCTATGAGGACAGAGATAAATCACTCCAAGTTCCCCATGTTTTTGTCCCTTGATACTGTATACAATGTATTATAAAGCTAAGTCCAAACAAGTTTGAGATATCATTCACCCCCTCACCCCACTCTCACATACAGACAGACACACTTCATGGAGTCAGGCTTATTTTCTCCTTCTTTAAAAAGCTGCATTTTAGCATATAGTGCATATTCTGAGAAACACACTCGTGTTCCTTTGCACTATATACATGTGCACCACAGGCTACCTTTTGGCACAGTTCTTTGGTGTATGCCCATCATGTTTAATGTTGGGTGTTTTCCTGAATAACTTTGCTGGAGGTTAATGACTACCACTCCTCTTGTCACATTGTTTGGATCACACACTTTTTTTCTTTACAGAGGCTTTACGAATGGATACTGCATTTTAATAAGCTCTGTAGTATAATTCTATCTGCAGGACATGGTATCTCACTTGAACAGGCGTTACTGGGCACAGTGTAAATTTGACCTTTTAGGTTGCCTCAAAAAGAGCATAAAGGAACATGTTTATTCATTGTGAGTTTCTAGTAGTCACACTTTCATTCTTTTGGATGTGAAAATGAGAATTGCATACTTGGATAATACTTCTTAAGGGTTACAGCTTCAAAGACAGAATTGCTTAATTTCATATGTAACCTCACAGCTGGATAAACAAAATGCTACTGACAGCGTACGTGTAGCTTAAGTGGTGCCTAAGATATTGTAAGTTGTTAACCAAACATTACAAAATTAATTATTAGTGTATTGATTGTGAGGTGCAAAATCCAGTGTTAAGATTACAAGTCTAATGAATGCTGCCACGTTAAAGGTTAGCTTATACTGAAACACTTGGCGTTTATTCTTATGTAGTAACACTTATGATTCTAGAGATATGAACATTTTTTAAACAAGAAATATCTTTATTAAATTATCATGTATGACATAGGCCATGTTACATTTATATAAATAACAATAAACCATACAGACACAATCTCAGCTGCAAACATTATATATTCCAAACTGTGCCAACACATTTATTTGAACTTTGAAGATATAACTTTATCTGTTCAAAAGTCTCAGGATACAACCAGTGGAAATTAAAATGTAACTTTACAGAGCTCCACAGAGGGGAATGAGTTAAGTGTTGCCTTTCCAGTGCCTCACCTGAAAGATTGCACAACATGGCTTCAATTACATGACCTAACATGCTTGTGACGTGAATGATTTTTTTGTTAATTTTAATTTAGTGGTGTCAACTTTGGTGCACTGCTGATAATCCACACCTTTGTTAGTTCCAGTATAGGAAACATTTATATGCATTTTTCTAATTTTATCAAAATTATGTATGTTACTTTTATAGTTTTCAAGTATTTACAGGAACATAACTATTCACCCTGATGTTTTATATCTGACATATCTCAAAATGGTAAAAGATGTATCTGTGTGTCTTTTTGTTATGTAGTTTAGTCTGGAGACATGACATTTGGAAACTGTGTGAGAAAGTATAAAACAGTTCAGACATATGAGTTTAAGCACTACAAATATAAGTTTTACTATAGGCTCAGCTTAACAAAATCATGCTGAATATATATAAATTAATATTGCATGCTCTAATAAAACAATACTGTATAAACTCCTGACAGAGTGCTGGAGGCATGACATTCCAAGTAAAGAGTTAAACGTTTCTGGGATTTGAAAGCAAGGAGGCCTAATAATCTCACTATAAGGTACAAAGGTTTTAGGGTTCTGATCCTACACGTCATTTTTTTTTTAAATGTTCACATAAATACAAACTACATTTTGCACTGACAGATTGTCATTGTATCACACCAATGTTACTTTACCTGCTGAAGTCACAAAGTGATATTTTCAGCAATTATACACATTATATTTTATGACCTTTTCAGTGTTTGAAAAACAGTAGTAAATATTAATGGGCAATGTTATTAACAGTTAAAATGGTAGAAATTCCTATGAACTTCTGTTATAAAGGTAGAAATGTATATTACTGCTCAGTGGGGGCACCATTAAGAGAAAGGGAGTGAAACCTGATGTTGCCATAAATGCACAGCCCTCAGTGTGAATTTTCCTAATTGAAAGGGAAGGTAATTTTGGATGCTTCTCAGCACATTTAGGCTGACTTTTGAAATGCTGAAGGTATTAACCATAAATTCTCATAACATATCTGCCTAAAGGGGAACAGTCTGATGCACACATATCAGATACATAAAGTGGGGGACTGGTGAAATTGATGGTGGTTTTACCAAGAGTGAACTAGGAAGCATCGGGTATGTTCCACATTTAATACAATTTTTAGGAGATCAAAATGACTGCCATAATCCATATCTTCATTATCTGTAGGCAAGATTGTTAAAATTCCTTTCATATGCAGGCAAAAATGAAATTTCCCTTCCTATAACTAGCACAGAATGTAGCAGTAATAGTTTATTAAATTGGTATTTTATTTATTGCATGAAACCTGTTATTCATGATTTGTAGTAACTACTAGTTTTTTGCGTATTCATCTTTGAGGCCACACTTTGATAATTAATACTCTAAACATTCTATGGGAAAAGGGTTGTGAATGGATGAATGGACTCTATTGAAATGTTCTATATCAGAGACCAGTACTGAGTACTTGTGGTCACCTGGCCTCCCAGATTCACCAACACAGAAATGTTAGAGGTTGAAATGTAGGCTACAGCTATTCAGTTAATGAATTCTTGCCTTTGAAACACCAGTCTTACAAACTCTTTATTTTGGTGGGTAAGACAAACCAGACCACATAGGATCACTAATGTTCCACAAAGATGTTAATCTACTACAATCACCTGAATCTTGGCTGCTCAAATATCACAGTCTCTCAACAAGGGAGTCAAGTGTCTTGCAGCCTGCTTGGGCTGCCACTCGTACTAATGTGTTTGGGCAATGGGCTGCCACTCACACTCTAACTAATGTGTTTGGGCAAGATGCAGAGCTGTGCAGAGTGTGTGGAGGTGCTGCAGTTTGAAACACAATAAAAAAGGATAGGAACAACAAAAAAGTAAATAATAGTCCAACCACAGCAGGTAGGTTCCACAAATATAAAAGGAATAAAACACCAAATGAGAGCTTTCGTCTCAAGAAACAAGACTGCACTTTGCCCATTATTTCAGTTCAAGCAAAGTAAGTGTAGCAGACATGGGGGGGGGGTACAGTTTAATTTTTTGACACCAATCAGAAGGAAATTTATGTTTAGGGAGGGGAGAGTAAAGGTTTAGGATTAAGCGCTGATCAGGAACTTTAGGTTTTGGGGCTTAGGGAACAATTGTGGGGGTTTATGTTTACAGACTGGAAGGGAGTTTTAAGGTTATACAGCAAATGGGGACTTTAGATGTAAGGGACAGGAGGGGCATTTTATGGTTAGGCAGTGATCAGAAACTAAGTTTGGGGAGCTGGAGGGGTGTTTTAGGACTAGGCAGCAATTAGGAACTTTAGGTTTAGAAATAAGAAGGGGAGACTGACTCTTAGGGTTAGGGAATGATGACTTCAGTTAAGATTAGGGAGTGGGTGAGAATTTAAGGCTTAGAGTTAGGGGTCTGCTGGAGCTATACAGTTTACTGGGCTCAGTTAGAGGGAAGGCTATGTAATTAAGTAGGATTTACCTTGCTCCAGTATTCATCAATCTTGTAAAAATACTGGTCTCCTTCTGATTCTTTTTGAACTGTATTATATTTGATGACTTTCTTCAAGATAGACAACATTCAAAGAGGTTGTCAGTCAATGAGGTACTATGTACTCACTGTGACAGGCAACACATAAATAGAACGTTCACTGACAACAACCTGACTTGCACAATAATGTATAATATTGTTCATTCTCAAAAACACTGAATGTAGCATTTTACAAGTGTTTTACAGTATGAATCCAGAAAGCAGATAATTCATTAGTAATTTACTTTTATGTAATTTGAAGTTTTCATAATGCATCTATTTATGATTTCATTGTTTCGTTCGTTCAGTTTTGTTGTAGTGTGGCCTGTTTTGATGGATACAAAAGGAAAAGGTTCCACTTATAATCCAGAAGTTGAGTACAGCAAGAAAAATTATTTTAAGAAAGTGTATCCTAATGAGTACAGAAAATGTTATGACTGGACATTCCTGCAGAGGAAAAAAATGGCTCTCCAATGCATTGCCGCATATTTCACTTTAGTTTTTGCCTATAAAGTACAATAATTTGGTCAGCTATTTGTGGTCCTGCATTTTTGGGTACATATTACCATTTCATTATAAATCTTAATGTGTTGCTCTTTACTTTGGAAGTCCAGGTCTTGAGGTAAAATATGTTTGTGTGAATGAGACAAAACTGCCTATACTTGTAACACGTAAAATGCAGACTTACCATCAATATTGTATATAGGCCATTTGAAGTAATTAACATCTGGAAGTCTGCAGGCCTTGGGCTTTTTCTGAGAGTCCACGGTATTGTGATGCACAGTGCCAAATTACTTGTGTCTTAATCCTCAAGGCCATTAATGTATGTGCTATAACACCTAAAAATTAGTTTTCTCCACATCTGTCCAGGAGTAGTACTCCCCACTAGACATAATAAGGCAATACAATGAAACACATCAAATAATAGTAGAGAAATTACTTTAACAAGCAATTTTTCAGACCATAGTGCATTTCACAGAGCATTATTTAATTTCCAAAGTCCACCATCCCAAACTGAAAGAAAGACTGAATGCGTTTTTGAACTGAGTTTTTAATCTAACTTCAGACCTCTAGCCATTAAAGCACCAATAAGAAGCTACATATTAACTAAGTGCATAAATACTTCAAAGAGTATTTTGTATGATTCATTAAACAGATACTTGTGCCTGCTGAGATAATCAGTGACATTACTGCAGCTGTGTTACTCAAAGGATAACATAAGGCAACCGCAGGCTATAAATAGCAAGATGCCTTCATTACAACATCTCTGTTTGGAGGCTCAGTCACTCTTCTCAGTTTCTGACCAAGTATTGGTCACTTTACGCACCAGTGAAGTATTTTTAGGGAATTTGGCTGCCACAACAAGTGACCACATCCCTTTCCAGTTTTGAGTTTATCAGCCACAAAACATCCAATATCCTCCATTTTCCCCCAAAATCAGCATTTTGTTTGCAATATAAGAATTTCAATTTTTGTTTTAAAGATATCAAATTGCAGACAAGTTTAAACATTTTAGAAGATCTTCAAAATGCATAGTGCAATTTAAAATTAAGCAACCACTGTACACAGCTATTTACAGATTTATTTATAATTGTGTTTTGCCTTGTGTTTTCAGATATCTCATTGAAGAAAACGTGTTATATTAAAACAATCATTCTCTTTCAAATATTTTGGTCTCTCTTCAGTCCTTTGTTGCCTTCTCTATAAAATTATAATGTTATGTTCAGATGAAAAGCCATTACTAAGTCTGTGTCATATGTTGCTCCGAATAAAAATCCCAAATCAAAACTGCCTGAATAACGATTAGAAATGAGAAATCTAGTTAATGTATGCTTTCAATTATTTACAGTTACCATTAGACATGTAATATATTTTAGAAATATGTATTGGGCAGTAATGAATGTGTATTCTATATTACTTGTTTTATCAAAATAAATTGTTTTGGAAGACATAATCCCTGGGCTCTGAAATCTATATATCTACTTTTCTTTTGCTCAGGCTTTCTTTTCCTCACAATTCCATCTGCGTTTTCTATTGGCTCACTAGTAGATGAAACTTTATTCAAATACTTCTATTTGAAAATCAAGCTAACTAGTTTTGCCCCTGTTGTTGGATGTTCTATGCTCTTTCATCCTAAACAGATGCTGCCCAAAGAATTTCTTCTTAACATTAGCAGTCTTTATGGCTTTACCTACATTAGACTTGAACCTTTCCACTATAACACAGACCTGTGGCTATAATGAAATCACTTTTTTGTTATCCTCTGGAGTTTACAAAATTATTTAAAGTGAATGCTGCAAAATGGTGGCCCATTCTCAAATCTGACAGTAGATATTATGCTAAAAATTGTCAATATTTTTCTCCAATACAGAAATTATAGTACTGCTGATAGGTATGCTACAGGCTGCACAGAAAATATAAATCTGAAGTATTTGTCTGTTAATGCTATCACATTGTCTCATAGACCCACAAAATCAACTCGTGTTCATACATGCTGCTTTGGGTAATTCTAATATTTTGAGAGGAACACTCCTAATTTGTCTGCAGATTTGTATGGTTAAAGTACATCATCACTTCAACCTTTTTTTCTGTCATGTCTTCCATACTTTGGAGTCAAATCTTCTTTAACATTGTTACTACTCCATGCAATTGCTATTCAGATTTCTGTATTGTTTTGCAGTCAGTTCCCCTTAGAAAAATGGTGACTATCTGCAGAAACTGTTATGTCATCTTTGGGTTTCTATACTTTTAGCATACAGATAACATCTGTTTTCTTGCAGCATACATTAGTGTTTTTATCTTTGTTTCTGTTTTGTCTGGAGCCAGGACTTTTGGCATTGAATTTGTCTTATTCATGTAGTCTTTCCAGCTGTGTAAAAGTCTCTGCCATTCTAGTAGTATTTATTTAGTTAGTTATGTGCATTTGTTTACCAGGAAGGTCCACTAGGCTGAGTTGAGCCCATTTTCATTGGAAGCTCCACATGAACAATGGTTTACAATTGAATAGTAACAGCACCAGAGTAACACAAAGTCTTTGGAATATTTAAATGAGTAAAGGTGAGAATTTAGATATAACAACAAATGAATTACAGTGCAATATAAGATTCCAAATGCAACAGATATGGACATACATAGGTAATATGTCTCAGTTAGGCAAACTAAATTTGCATGCCAGTAGCTTAGGTTCTAATAACACAGTATGAATATTAACAGATTATGAGGTCAGAAACGTAAAGCATTTATCATCAAAAGTTTTGTTCAGTAGGCATTACACAACAGCGGGCTTAATGACGTTGCTGTGAGAGAAAAAAAATGAAAGTTGTAGATTGAAGGTTATGAGAGACAGGGCAGTAGTTAATAAATGTGAGAAGAGTGGAGGAAGAGGGAGTCAGGTTTTCAGAGGTGTGGTATTGGTGCATGTATGTTGCCATAAAAAGGAAAGATGTTGTTTCAGGTTTTTTTGAAGCCAATTGGATTGCTAAGGGTTCTGAAAGATGTTGGGAGAGTATTCCACAGTTTGGCAATTTTAAAGGAGTATAGCATCTGGCCAGCAAATAAGTTTGTTTTTTCTACTTTCCGGAGTAGTTGGTTTTCAGATCTGAGAGGTCTGTTCAGGTGGTAGTGTGTAAGTAGAGTGGTATGGGTAGTGTGATGGTTTGAAGATAATTTTGTGTGTTGTAATTAATTGTAGGTATGAAAGATAGAGTGGAAGTTCGAGCCAGTGTAGAAGGTGTAGCGAGGAACCGTATTTTTCATTGGTAGTGAACTTAGCAATTTCATTGTAGCAAATCTCAAGCAGAGAGGACTGGATATTTGTAAGAAGAGGGGCACCATATAAGAGGGAGGGTAGTAGAAAGGTAGAGGCAAGGGTTTGTTTAGTGGAACAGTTGAGGAATTGTTTGTGCCAATAGAGCATGCCAAGTGTGTTTTTTTGGTAGTGTTGTGTATGTGTTGAATGTTAGGTTTTCATCTATGATTATGCCTAGTAATTTAGTATGTGAAACAACCTCTATGGCAGTTTTATTTTGGGCCTGTATGGAAAATTCATTCTTGTTTAGAGAAGTAGCTTTCTTAGGGGGTGAATAGCATGAGTTTGGTTTTGTTGGGGTTTAGGGCAAGATGGTTGTTGGCCATGCAGGTCTCAATGGTTGTGAGGGTGCTTTGGGTGATTTATTGTAATTCAGATGTGGAATTTGCAATGCAGATGATCATTGAGTCATCTGCATATTGGATTATATAACCTGGAGTAAGGGTGGTATGAAAGTTGTTGCTAAAGATGTTGAAAAGAAGGGACCCCTAATATGTAGCCTTGGGGGGCACCTGTGGTTGCACTAAGGAATGGAGAACGAGGGAGTGCTGCCATTTGGTTGATTGTTGTCTATTTGTGAGGTAACTTGTGAACCAGATTAGGGTAGGGGTGAGATGCCTATGCTAGAGAATTTTGTGAGGAGAAGAGGGTGGGAAATGGTATTGAAGGCCTTAGTGAGATCAAGAAATAAACAGGAAATAATTTTTCCTGCATCTCAAGCCTGGTTAACTGTATCCATGAAGAATATGAGAGCAGGTGTTGTACTGTGGCCTGGCCTGAAGCCATGCTGAATGGGGTATAGAATTTGGTTGTGAAGCGGATGGTTGAGAAGTTGAATGTGGATGCATTTTCCAAAATTTTAGAGACTGGTAAAAGGATTGCAAAAGGTAAAAAGTTAGAAATGTGTATGATGTTGCCAGCTTTATGTAAGAAGAGAATGTATGCCTTTTTCCAGATGTTAGGTACATAGGACTCTTTGATAGATTTGTTAAGAAGTATGCTGATAGGGTAGGAATGGAGTTAACTGCTATTTGTAGGAATTTGAGGGTAGGTTGTCAGGGGCATTAGTGTGAGATTTGGGCTTAAGGAGTAGTTTTTTTATGATAGTAGTAGGTATGGGGAAAAAGGAAAAGCTAGGTAGAGAAGGAGAATTGGTGTTTTGAGAGGATTGATTTGGAGATGTGGGGTTAGTATTAGAGTTGATTTTGGGGAACGTAGCAGTGAGATTGGATATGGTGTTGATGAAATAAGTGTTAAAGAGAGTGGCTAATTCAGTAGGTGTTTTATCTAGATTTGGACAAGAATTATTCTTTGAAACTCAGTTTAGTAGGGAAGTAATGGACTGCCAGAATTTTATTTGAGTTTTGCCTGTGGTGACTTTATAGATGTAGGTAATGTGCTTTGTTGTCTTTAATAACTAGATGCTTTGCCTGTTTGTGGAGTTGCTTGAAATCTAGTAGATCTGGGGGGGGGGGTATTTTTTTCCTGCAGTTTCCATGCTTTGTCCTTAGTAGTCATGAGTTGTTTAATGGGTCTGGTGAGCCAACTGGCACGCTTAGTTTTTATTCTTTTTTGTTGGACTGGAGATAGATTGTTTAAGATCTTGAGAAATGTTGAGTTGAATAACTCAACAGCCTCATTGAAGGGAGGGTTTTTTTTGTGCATTCCAGTAGAGGTTTGATAAAGTTTCATTAAATGTGATTCAGATAAAGTGGGACAAGTTTCTTGTTAGCTTGTATTGGTGCTTACTTGGTGTTGGAGTGGCTTTATGTAGTATATAACCGGGGAGGTGGTCACTAATACTGTTGGGTAGCATGCCAGTGAAGGAGATATTGTTTGGATTGGAGACTAGGATCCAGTCCAAAATGGATCCACTGTCATTGTTTCTATTTGGTCTGGTTATATTGTGAATTAGTTGGGTAAAGTTGTACAAGTTAATGTTGGAGGTGGGATCATGGTGGGAGAAATCTAGCCAATCAATGTTGACGTCACCCAGGATGATTGTGTCATTTTCTATATTATTTGATGTCCAGGCAAGAATTTCATCTAGTAGAGGAATGCTATTGCCTGGGGTATGTAAAGGGTTATGATGCAGAGATTTTTGCAGTTGTTTATTTTTAGGAAAGAAATTATTATTTTGGCTGTGGAGAACAGTGAAATTGATTTATGTGACCATAGTACAGGTATTAGGGTGGAGTATTACAACACCTCCACCTCTTTTGTGGGGTTGATCTTATTTTAGGCAGGCATAGCCTTGGGAGAGGAAATCAATGTCTTTTATGTAGAGTTTTAATCATGTTTATGTCACTGCCATTATATCTGGTTTGTTGTGAGCTATCCAGGCGTGGAACTTTGGGATTTTGTTACTAATGCTTTGAAGGATCAGGGTTGTTAAATTTAATGATTTATATGACTTAGGGAAGTTAGGGGGAAGTGCTGGGCCTGGGTTTGGGTGTATGTCTCCACATTGGGGTAATTTAGAATAGTTATTTGGGTAAATAGTGGGTAGATGTTTCCATTTTTAATTGGTTTGGTAATTTAATGGAGAGTGGTTGTGGGTGTTGTTTTGTGGGGGTAGGATTTTTATTTTGGTGAGTAGAAAAATACTTAAGTGCATCTAGGCTAGAGTGTATGTTACAGTAGCTAGTTAATGGTAAGGTTTGTGTGGATGTTGTAGACGTTAGTTTGCAGCTTGATAAACTGTCTGGATAGTTGTTATGTTTGCTAAGCAATAGAAGCTTACAGAGAATGAAATGAGAATTGTGTAAGAGTTGAGGGATGTGGTAGATAGGGGATTATGTTTATATGTGAAAGAAGCTAATGACATCAGTGTTAATAAAAGGCAGAAGGCAGTTTGTGTATGTAAGATAGTTGTGGAGCTGCTGTTGAGTGATGTACTGATCAGTTGCCTAATTGGGGGTGGGGACTTTATGTGGGTGGGGTGTTAGAGATGGTAAGATGTACTTGGGAAATTGAGTGTGTTGGCTGAAATGTGAGAGAGGGTGGAGTTAAGCTACGAAAACATGTAATTGAAATGGGGGTGGGTGGAATGGGGGTATGGTAGAGGAGAGGCATAAGGATGAATGGAGTGGGCAAAGCTGAGCCACAAGAGGCAGAACTTTTCAGAAAACAAATAGTTGGAATGATGTACTTGCATTAACTATGGTGAGTGATAGAGCAGTTACAAGGAAAGAAAAACATTAAAGTTGAATCTGAGTTGTTTCTAGAGAAGGAGTGAAAGTGGAATAAGTGAAGAAAAGGGGTCAGTGTACAAAAGCTCAGTGCAGCTGTTACAAACTAAAAGAGAGTAAGAAAGATGTAGGACCAAGTAGTAACAAGGTTTCTTTAGGTGATAGTTAAATGTGGGAGGTGAAAGGAGGTGGAATCTGCAAAAATGGGGCTGGCAGGTAGAAGTGCATACCTCAAAACCTAGTTGGTTGCAATTAAGGTACAGTACAGTGGTGAGGTTTAATTTTTGGTGGGATACATATGTTAAGCAAGCAGTAGGCAGACTTGAGAAGCAGTCCTGTTTCTGTGGAGCTTTGATGGATTCTGGGTGGCCGATTGTCAGGGAGAGGGAGGCACCATCCTTAATCCACTACAGTAACTGTGAAATAAAGAAATGGATTGGAAAATTGAATTGTTTAGGTAGTCAGAAGTTTAGAAGGTTAGGAAAGATGGGAGCAGAAGGAGAAGGAGAAAGTGAAAGAGTAGTTAGGAGTTATTGAAAAGAGTGATAGAGAGTCAAAGAGAAAAGATAGACAACAGTAGAAAAATAGTCACGATAATGCACAGTAAAACAGGACATAAGGGCATGTAATTAAACATCAGCAAAAACTGTAGCAGGGATTATCTATACTGTAGGCAAGTGGAATTGCAGAAGGCATATGTTTATAACAAGATAAAAACACACTTAAGCCTTAGGCGTAATATTAAGGCGTAATATTATAGACACAATCTATAAATGCAGTATGCAATTATTGAATAAGAAAGGTAAGACTAGCAGCATTTAGGCGAACATGGCTAAATGAGGACCTTAAAATAATCAAATGATGTACTTGTACAAAGATTCTGATATAGTAGACTAAAACAACTCTGCAGTATAAAACAATATGTGAACATTATGGGATGCTTCAAAATGTAGTCCAACTATGGTTACTTTGCCTCTTTTATGTGGTACCCTGAAGTAGTAAGCTATGATTTCAGTGTCCATTTTTCAGTTTCTAAGAAATAGTTCTGCTTTATTTTTTACAGATTGCCTGTATAGGTATGTGATCAGTAATCAATACAAAATATTTTCCAGACAAATATATATGAAAATGTTTACAAGGCAATATTACATTGTCTTTCCACTGACACTGATCTAAGAGAAGGCAATTTATTTTTATATTGCATTTTTAATTTATGTTTGACTGCTTCCTGGCCTATTGAACTGGCATCACTCCTTGACAATGTCTCACCATTTGTGTCGAAGTATAATGTCAGTGTTTCTAAAGTTAAACCTTGTTTTTACTGTCATGTGCCTTTTGTTGTCTGTCCCCTCAAACTGTGTAGCCTTATCATTAATTCCCTTAACAGCAATGTTTTGTAATGAAGCCCCTAATTATTCACAAGCCATAGTTTGCCATACTTTGCAGTACTGCTTTAACTCTGGGCATGTGAGAGTACTTGCCTAAAAATATGAAGCCATAATCTCCAGTACAAATTTGTCACATTTGCATTTCTCATTGCTTGCTGTCAGTCCATTCTGTTTAATATTTCATATTTGTTTTGTGTCACTAGTAATTGTGATCATGATAGTACTATATTTTTCACACTCATTTTTTCTTAACATCTTGTGTTATATGGTGCACTGTATCCGGGGCTAATGCTAGAATATACACTTACAGATACAACTACTAACAGCGAGAAAATAAAAACAAAGCATAAAATTTAGTCCTCATCCCCATGTATCTTCTTAACCTGAAATTGGAATGCTCTCCGATTAAAATAAAAATAAGTTGGCATGCTTTTCTTTAACACAGACTTTGATGTTTATGGAAGTTTGTGTATACAAAATTTGTAATGGAAGACACTCATTTTTTCAGGATTAACCATTTTATGAATGCCATTTTGCATCTCCCATTTTTATTTATTATTTGTTGACTAGGTAGGTGGACTGGTCTACTGACACGCTGCAGCCATGATCAGGGCTCAGACAGCAACTGAAGAACATAATGCACTTGGAGACATGTAATACATATAGCAGGTCTGAGACATGACAGGCAATACATATAGCAGGTCTGAGATATGAGAAGTTTTGTTCTTCAGTGATAGGTTAAATGCAAGGGTGTTCCAGAGTGGAAATTATCCAGGCAACTCCTTAGGGAGAAAGAGTGCTCTCTGAAAGGATGTTTTTTTACTCTTATTGGTGGGCAATATCCTAGCTTTAGCATTTTCAAATAGAAGGCAGCTAAATAGCAAAGAGGTTGACTTGGGATCAAAAGGCCAATGGAGTCCCATTTTTAGGTTGCAGTGGAGGGTACATCTGTCAGCTATTAGAGGCATAGCTGGCCTTAGGCATAGGTCAACTAGGCAGCTGCCTAGGGTGTCGCTCTAGCAGGGGTGCTTTTCCAGTCTTTATTTGGTGTAGGTAGATCAGGATGGGGGCACCTGGTGGTGCCAGGGGGGCGCTATGGAGCCCTTTTGCCTAGGGCACCAGTTGATTTAAGGCCGCTCCTGATTAGAGCAAATCAGAAACTTTTGTTTCAGCTCTCTGGCTCTGAGTATTGAAAGAATAGCACATAAATTAATAATTAAGGATAAACAATATTCAAATTTTGGAAGGATGTCATTTTTCTCTATAAGAGATATAGATTATGCGGCAAGAAGAGGAATCAGTTTATAACCGAGTTTCAGCTGGGATAATACTTATGAAGTAATCATATCAGTACAAGTGGAGAAAGACAGTAAGGAGTATAGGGTGATGCCTGAGTATTTGGTTTGGTTATGAATTACTTGGGTCTATATTATATAAGTGAACGCTCAACATTGCGAATGCTATATAATTGACCCAAATTCCACGAAAACCCAAAATACCGAACAAAAAAAATTGCTGATCCATTAAAAAAAACCCACAAAATAAAGTGGGGGGGGGGCTATGCCACCCACACCTCCCCCACTGATATGGGGAGCTGTGCCCCCCCACAACCCCTACTTAAATATACCAAATCCGAGATCGCACCACAGTGGAAGAAATGGCAAAGTCCCAAAAATGGCGTGTCCTTTTGGAATTTCGACATTTCACTGAAACAAGTTTGATTAAGCAGCATTCGATATTTCAAGCGTTCGCTGACTTAATAGAGACCCAATTACCTTGCCCTGAGTGTCAATAATTAGGATCCGGGGGAGGAAAATGCTTTTTTTGTGTAATTACATTAGCTTTCTTTGGGCTTATAAGGAGTTTGTTGGCAAAGGTCCGCCGACAGAGTTTATAGAAGCTAGATTGTAGCAGGGCTTGTAAATCAGTGCTAGATTTTGTAGCTGCTGAAGGAAGATATCATCTGCATATAATATAAGACTGAGTATTGGTAGGTCTTCAGAGAAATCAATAATAATCAATGAGAAGAAAAGATGCCCAAGGACTGATTGCTGGGGCACATCAGCATTAAGGCTACTCTTATTAGAGAGCTAGTTATTGTTGTATACCTAAAATGACCTATTAGTATGGTCATTTTTAAACCAGGTGATAGTATTGTCCCCAGATTATGTTTTTTGAGTTTATGAAGCAGATGTTTATCCTTAACTGTGTCTTATGTCTGAGTAATATCTGACAAATACACCTGCTGTTGTAAGACTGTTATTTCTGTTGGTGGCAATTACGAGAGTTGTAATGGTACTGAAGACATTGTATCCATGTTGGGAGACTGATTAGAGACCATACTTGTTAATGTCATGTAGCAACTCATTATACAGCAACATTTCAAACATTTTTTTCTTCATAGATTCATACTAGGCTATCGGCCCTAGGGCCTATACAAGCCTAGTCATAACAATTCCCTGGCTATTTCTTCCCACAGTATTTACTTCCCTGGACCCCTGGCTAGCAGAGTGACTGACATGATCCCCGGGGTGAATTTCCTATCTCCCATCCAATCATCAAGGTTCCTTTTGAAGAGGGCCAAAGAGGTGCTCTACTTGACATGTATGGGCAGTCTATTCCAGAGTCTGGGGAGTCTCTGGGTCAGAAACCTATCCCTCCAGCATGTTTTGTTCATTGTGATGACAAGGTTTAGATCCCTGGAGCGTGTGTCTCTGAGGGATTGGGATTTCTTTAAGTGTAGCATGTCCAACAGCTCTGGGTTTGACATGGCCTTGTATGTTCAGCAGAGATTGCCTCTGAGTAGATGATATGCAACAGAGCATAGGTAGAGTTTGTTTAGATGGTCAGCACAGGACATCTGCTTTAGGCCTGTGATTTTTTTAGTGAGGTATTTCTGTGGCCTTTCCAGTTGTTGCAGATGTCTTGAGAGGTACATACTAAACAGGGCGTTGTATTCTATAATGGGTCTGATGAGGGATAAGTACAGTGGGACAATGACCTCCTTTTTTCTGGATGAAAAGTCGTTAATGATGAAGTGCGCCACATAGAAGGATTTCCTGATTGTTGTGGCGATGTGGTTATCGAAGGTGAGAACACTGTCCACCTGTGTCCCTAAGTCTCTTATCACACTTTTGGGGTTTAGTGTACTGCCACCTATGTGGTAATTATAGGTGACTGGACAAAGATTAGAGGTTGGTCGGTAATCTTGCAATTCCATTGGAGTGTGTACCTTAGGTAGGGAAATAATGGACTGCTTAAAGGAGGGACAACAATGCCATTAGTGTGAGAGGGACACTGTAAATTATAAGGGAGGGTTTTGGCAATTAAATCAGCTACTTTTCTGAAGAAAATAGTTTGGTATACTAAATTTCACTGAGGAAGAGTTTAAGTTTTGGCAGAATTTACAGATTTGTTGTGTTGTGATTTCAGAGAAGTAGAAGGTGATAGCATATTCAGTCAGAACTTTAAACTGAATGGTGCTACCATTGCTATATTCTGTGATAAGGAACTGACCCGATCAGAGGTTTCAGGCTGTCCACTATTATAGTCTGTTCTTTGCCTGCAAGGTGATCTGATGTATGTGCAGCTCAAGGTTTTATCAGCGCTTCACTGAAAAGAAATGAACAAGGGCTAGCTAACAGAGTGCCTTCTACAGTGGCCATATTGTTTGTAAACTTGGTGTTGTCTCAAGTACCCTAAGCATTTTGTGCTGATTAACTTTGTAAGACATATACTTTGTAGTACGAATCATTTCCTATAATCATTATTTTCTGTAGCAGAGATATTTCCCAGGCGTTTCTGTTATTCTTTAGCATGTACAGTACAACACAATACCGTAGATATGTCAGATACAGGCAGCTCAGACATAACAGCCTGCTTAGGTCCTATATTTTTGGGACCATAGAAAAGTGTCAGTTGCATTCTTGAATCCAGTCAGACTTTCACTGCTCTTTATTGAACTTGCCCATCAATTCCTTGCTTATCAATGCTCTGAAAATCAATTCATTGCTCTGTTATGCTTATTAAAAGTTTAGCCTCATTCACCTTGTCTCTTTTCCTCTGACCTTAATACCTCCGTAGAAACTCATCTTGTATTACTTTGTAAATGAGCATGAGCTCCTCTCTTTTGTCAGTAATTTAAAGAAAACAGACCAAAATCAGAGTCTATTTTTATAGGATCTGTCTTTTTAAATGCTGAACTAATTTTATAAATGCTGGATATCTTTACAGTCTTTGTAACATGACTTAAAGGAAGCCAAAGATATTGATCATATTCCATTTTAGATCTTTTAACCCAGGAACCTAGGAACAATATTAGGCTAGCAATCACAAGGATTGTAAGGTGCTTAGTCATATACACCTTTGAGTCGGTACTCTTAAAAGCTCTTGCCTCCCTTTTCAAGCACCAAATCATACTCGATTGCCAAATGGACCACAACTGTACACAATAAGCCTGGTGTAAATCTATATCTACCCATCCAGTCATCAAGGCTAGCCTTAAAGGCAGTCAAAGTAATACTTTGACCTGTAGTGGTAAATTATCCCATAGGGTAGAAATATGTTGGGTAGAAACCTCTCTCTCCAGTGAGCCTTGTTTATTTGTTAGTACAGATTTAGGCCTCTAGTTACAGCTGTTTATACAGTCACTGGATTTGCAACTTATGTGCCTTTTATCACATGTGAGAGATTTAATGCATTTTCTTATGCTTTCAATACTTTTTTGCATTTGTGTACATAATGATTGAAGCTTAGATTATTGCTAACCCAGATCCCAAGATCATTAAAGATATTTATTTCCTGTATTATCTCATCCCCTATTGTATAATAATGCTTGAGTGTGTTTTAAGCCTCGGGACATATGTTTTGTCTGCCTTGCTTTACTCTTCATGTTGTTAATATAAGCCCTAAAGTTTTTTGGGTCTATATTATAATAGTGAAAATCCCTTTAAACAAACATGAAAACACCGGCATGTATTGCGCGAACTGCGAATATGCCGAACGTACTAAACCGCGAAATACAAAAAGTCGAATCCCCATAGTCAGCCAACTCCACCTCCCACTACATACTGCCTACCCAAACAAAATAAATAAACCACATACATACATACACTAACCAAAACCCTACTTCTAACCCTAAAGTAAAGCACCAAAACCCTACGTATAGCCCTACACTAAACCTTACATACATTACTGTCTATGCACTTACCTTAACCCGCACCCTAACCCTAAGGTCTGTAACTATCGCACCCTTACCCTACAGCGATATACCAAAACAAATAATCCACACACATACATTTAACAAAACCCTAATTCTAACCCTACACTAAACCTTACATACATTACCTATCTATGCACTTACCTTAACCTGCACCCTAACCCTAAGGTCCGTAACTATCGCACACTTACCTTATGGAGCTGTACCTCAGACGGGCCAACCACGACACTTCAACTTTTTGGATTTTGCGGTTTAGTACGTTTGACATAATCACGTTTCGCGCAATACATGTTGGTGTTTTCGCGTTCGCTTAAAAGGATTTTTGGTATTATAATATAGACCCAAGTTTTTCATGGTCCTCACTATTTATGACATAACTTATTTAGCTTAAGTTCATCTGCATGTTGGCAAAGGAATACTTCAGGAACAGTGAGAATGTCAGAGAAGTAAATGCTAAACATGTATGGTCCAAGGACTGAGCCCAGTGTTACTCTGCTTCCACTGCCTGTAATACTACCTTTATTGACTCATGGTCAATCTGCCAGACTCTATTACACAATCAAAACCTATCCTATGTCCCAGAAAACAAGAATACCAATGTCTGACAGTTTATTAATTAGCACTTGGTAGTCTACCCAATCAAATTCTGATGAAAAATCAATTTATATGACATCAATTTGAATGTTATTCTTTGTGTCTCCAATAATATTAGTATAAAAATACTGACTGCACATGACCATGTAACATTCCTTAGCATATACATATGCATATATATTAAAATTCCCTACCCTTTTTAGCTCTTCCAGGAGATTCTTCAATGCTAAGTGTTCCATATTTTGTTCCTTACTAATCCTGTCCATCATAGTAAAAGATTTACTTGCAAACTTTGCCAAAGACGTGACACTTCTTTCACTGTGTGCTTTGTTCCTTCCCATCCTTTATTTTTCTTTAATTGTTTTCCAGTGGTTGCGTACTTAAACTTACATACATACATACAACTCCGGAAAAAACGTTGGAACAAAACTGTGTGTAGAATGTTGCAGCAAATACCAACGTTGAACGCTGCTACTCACAGAATACAGCAAAGTAACTCGAACCAACACTTCAGGAATGCCAAATAAAATTGATATAATATAACTCCAAAAGTTAAGCGCTTTCACTCGTAGATACAAGCTTCTTCAGAACAAGTGAAAAAAATATTATCTCCATTTAAATACATAAATTGGCGCCATAATTAAAATTTGGTTTTAAAGCTATGCATACCTTAAGTTTCACATTTGTTTATTTAATATGCTACGAAATCTAAGCTCTATACATAAAATAAGGCATGAAATAATGCAAAATTGCCATGTTCTTGTGTATTTGAAAAAACATGATTGTAAAATGCATAATTTTAAAAATGACATTACCTGTTTAACATCAGTAATGGTTTTACAGAAATAAAATCATTAATACCCGGTGGTGTTGTGGCAACAGTAAACAACTGCCACCACAGTTCTTTATAGGCTAACAAATTTTTGTTATTACCACCTCTAGGATTGTGGCTGACAGTTTCTAAAATTGCAAACTTAAAAGAATGCTCCTCACCACTTTTTAAAATATGGCTGCACAGTGCATTTTTTGTATCTTTCCTTTTTATACTGTACATATGGGAATATATTCTCTGTCTAAACTGCCTTTCAGTCTTCCCTATGTAATAGGTCGGACATGCTAAACAGATTGCCACGTAAACAAGCATAGTAGTTCTACACTATGGGGTGGGTGGTTCTGTTAAAAGCAATAAAAGCATTAAACGCATTCCTTTAACCAGATCCCCCTTCTCTCTTAACACCATAGTGTAAACTGAGACTATGCCACCGTAGAACTGAAATTAAAAAGCTAGAGGCAAATTAAAATAAATAATATAAGAACAGCTTATTAACACTTTACAAATGCTCATCTGCTAATCCATCTTTTAATGAAGAAACTGACTCACTAACAAAATGAATAACTAATTAACTAACAAAACTATCTGCCACCACACATCTATCAGAATAAATACTAATACATATAAACTAAAACACTTTTAACAAAGATCACTTTCATACCAAATAAACAATTCATCAGGTTTTTGTGTAAAAACACATCGTAATATGAATGAGCATATGTATAAATCTACAAGTGAATACCTAAGTAGGCTGAAAACCATAACTATAATTGGCAAGGTGGAAATACAGTGAAAATTTGTTAGAAATAAAAATAAAGCATTAAGGCCCTGGAGATGTATTCAAGTGTGGCATCTACATAAGAAAGCACTTAGTTGAATGAGTCGGCTGGTATGGCCCCTAGCCTATCCAACATAGCCCTAGGCCAGTGGGAGGACAATTATGTTTTTAACAACAGAGAATATATGCAACATATCACAGTGCATCTGCACTTTATTGATGACATCTTTATTGTGTGGAAAGGAAAGAGTGCTAAATTAGAAGATTTTATCAACTCGCTGAATCAAACCACCAGCTTCCTGCATTTCACATCTTCCCACAGCCTCACCTCAGCAGTTTTCTTAGATATGCAGATTACTAAAGACTTGGACCAAGGTAATATGTGTAGATCTTTACAGAAAACCTACCAGAGTAAACCTCCTACTACATAATAAGAGTATCCATCCCACCAGGACAAAATACAACATTGTTAAGTCCCAGGGCTACAGGGTGGCTTGGATCACCAAGAAAATGGAACCCTTCCTTAAGGACATAAATGATCTTGAAAATTATTTTTTTGGTGAAGATATATGAAAGTAACATGTTGAGAAGCACTCTGGAACCTATAACTGAAGTAAAAAGTACAAATGCAGCAGCAGTTAACAGTCTTTATAGGAGTGTGTTACAGAAATATATGGACAACAAATCCAAAGACAGCTGTATCTTGACTTTTACTGTTGACTATCACAGTATCATTAATATTATTAGAGAGAATTGGGCCATAATTGCTGAAAGCTCATATTTAATGGACATCCTTGAGGAAGCTCCTACCTTTGTATATAGGAAATCCATAAACATCACAGAGTTGAGTTGAAGGCAGGCCCAGACCATTGGATACATGCACTAAGAAGTGTGGAGCCAACTGTGTCTTTTGTCACCACATACAGGAGGGAGACATATTTTTCTGCCCTTATTTAAAGAAACCGATTAAAACAATGCAGGAGGTGACTGTAACTTAATGTATGTGGTTTACAGGGCAAGCTGCAAAGACTGTGAAGTATTTTATGTGGGGAAAATGCTTAGACTTAAAAGAACGATTTCTGGCCATCTTTCCGAAATTAAAGCTAAGTGCAAGAATAATGCACTGTCTCAGCACCTGCAGCTTCACAAAAGACACACTGGCTTTAAATTTCAAATTATTGATTGTATGGACCTTTTGGAAATGGAAGGAGACATCCATATCTTTAAGAAAAATGTGAACTACTGTGGCAGCTGAAACTGAACTCCTTTAGAAAACCGGGGTTTAATTATTATTGCTCCATAAAAAGCATACTAAAACTCAGAAAGCTTCCCAACTGTTTAAAAGATTATTAAAAGTTTGATATGAGATTGATTAATCCTGACATTACATGCTAATATTGTTAAAAACAAACATCAAACTTTGGAAATATTTTACAATGAAGATAACATTGGTGCTGTTTTCTGATACTCGAATGGACTTTCACTCATTCAAAATAAGTCCTTTCTTAGTTAGATGCCATACTTGCACAGATCCCCGGGGCCTTAATACTTTATTTTTATATTATTTTTAACATTTTTCACTGTATTTTCAATTGTTCAATTACAGCTATGGTTTTCAGCCTACTCATTCACTTGTAGATTTATATATATGCTTATTCACATTATGATATTTTTTTTACACACAAACCTGATGAAGTATTTACTTGGAATGAAAGTGATTTTGTTAAAAGTGTTTTAGCTTATATATATTAATATTTATTCTGATAAGCGTCTAGTGGTGGATCTTTTTGTTAGTTATTTAGTCACTTTGTTAGTGAGTTTCTTTATTAAAAAAATTTGGATTAGTAGGTTGGCCAATATAAAGTGTGAATAAGCTGTTATTATATTACATATTTTAATTTGTCGCTAGCTTTTTAGTTTCAGTTTTAAGTTAGCACAGTCTCAGTTTACACTATGGTGTTAATGGGGAAGGGGGACTTGGTTAAAGGAATGAGTTTAATGCTTTTATTGCTTTTAACAGAACCACCCTCTGTAACCACTCCCTTGCTCCAAATAATCTGATTATATATAAATAATTAATGTTTTTGATGCTTTTTATTATACCTAACTAGGACCGCTTGTTTGTGTCTTTCAATAAATATCAATTTTTAACTCAACTGTGGATGACCTACTCTTTTCTGTTTTATCATTCTGTAGTACAGTTTGATTTTTATTAGTGAGCTAGGTGCATAACATAATTCAGAGAGCGAACTTCACACCCTCTACACTGTGAAGTTTCTTCTTGGTTTGTTTTTGACCCAGTATAGGTTGCATTCTGGGTTTTCTGAGACTCTGAGGGATACCAAGGATTTTTCGCTTTGCTTATATATGATTTCAAGTCCTACCCTTTCCAATTCTGACAAAAATTTATACAAAATAACACTCTTCCATTATTTTCCACAAGATAGTAATCTTATGGATCTATATAACTCTTGATTTGCCCAATTCTCCTTTCTTTTTTAACCCTATTCAGTGTGTCCTGTACAGTTAACTCTATTGTTCCTTATTCATATATTCTTAGTATATTTCTGTCTTTTCCTGACAGTCACAAGCAGCCATTCACATATTTTCTGCCCTTCCTCTTCATTTCTGTACTGCTTGTATGATTTCCCTGCACTAAATTTGTCAGCCGTCACTGTTTTTACATTTAGCTACTGCCTCATCTGCTTTACCTTTTGATTTCTTATTGTACTACTTATTACCAATTTTTAGATTCCCATTACCAAATACAGCCTTATTTTGTATGCATTCTATCCTTCTGTTTGATGTTTCTGTGTTTTCGTGAGGTACCTTCTCACTATTTACCTATGTCACTCTGCTGAGTAAAATTAATAAACTTAATGCTGATAATAAATTCATTTCTTTCTCATTTGTCACTCTTTTGTCTAAGATCAAGTGTGGTTTATGTAGTATCTTTTTATACAGTAATCCTAGAAGCGTGTCAGTCTCTCATACATTGTACTTACATTTTAATAAATGATGCTATAAACTCACAATATAAAGGGCAACACTATATAGTAGATTAGATAGTTAAATAAGGCTCCCTATTAAAATCACGAAGGTCCACTTACCTGAATACAGAAACGTCGACACGTATATGTCAAATTGTGAAAACACCGATCATCCTGAAGCTCAAAATCCGAAATGTTGAATTGTCATGGTTGGCAGTACAGCTCCGTAAGGTAAGTGTGCGATAGTTATGGACCTTAGGGTTAGGGTGCGGGTTAAGGTAAGTGCATAGATAGTAATGCATGTAAGGTTTAGTGTAGGATTAGAAGTAGGGTTTTGTAAAGTGTATGCGTGTGGGTTATTTATTTTGTTTGCGTATAGCTCCGTAAGGAAAGTGTGCGATAGTTACAGACCTTAGGGTTAGGGTGCAGGTTAAGGTAAGTGCATAGATAGTGAAGTATGTAAGGTTTAGTGTAGAGTTAGAAGTAGGGTTTTGGTTAGTGTATGAATGTGGTTTACTTATTTTGTTTGGGTAGGAAGTATGTAGCGCAGTGGGGTTGGACAACTATGATGGTCTGAGATTTTGAATTTCGCAGATTAGGGCATTCAGTGTATTCGCGGTTCATGTAATAGGTGATGATTACATATTCGCTAAATAGGTCTTTTGCGGTTCTAATATAGACCCTTAAATAAGATATAGGCAGCTATTTTACTATACCATATAATGTTGAAGTAGTTTAGGTGATACAAGTAGCATACCAAACAATACTACTTGTGACGTGCATAATTTACACATTTCTAGTTAATGCTATTATCAACTCCACAATATGTAGTAAAATGTACAGAAGTTTATTAGATAGCTGTTTTAATTATTTATTTAATTTTTTAACTGGCTAAGTGAATGGGTCAAAGACCATTTTCAGCCATGATTCGGTCAAAGACACAATGACAACTTTTCAAAGTATTTTGTAACATGTTGCATTCAGATTCACTTTTAAAACCACATTTCCATTCAGGTTACATTATAACTAATACTTATAGTCTAATAACTACTACAGATGTGCTTTTACATGGATGTTATATACAGAAATCACTGCATTCTGTTCAAGGATATTAGCATTAATACTGTTCAGTAACTACTATAGTTATGCTTTTACATAACTGTTATTTACACAAATCACTGATTATATAAAAAATCTTGCCACTATTCATTTACATAATATACTGGTTACACAGATGTCACTGTGCATCATTATGGTTGCACTTTTCTGGGTATAGCATGATTTTTTAGTAGGATAGCTTAGGCATGAATATTCCCTAGTTCTAACCTATTATCTTATAACAACTGTACTTATCTGCTAGTGAAATATGCTTTTGGGAGCTTTCAAAACCGAGTTAAATTGTTAACATTTTGTATTTGCCTGGTAGTATATTCCATGCTACAGCTGCAGTTCTATATAAGGCCATTTCTGTTATCTCCATGGTATATGGGGGTCTTCATAGTTGCACTGTATGTAGTCTTTTCCAACCGTTCTTGGGGCTTCTGACTAGCAGTGTGTGTTTGTAAAAGTGGTTAACAGCTTTCATTTAATAGCTTCTAAGAAGCTTTTGCTTCACTTGACAACCATTTAGTTGACTGTATGGTATCAGGGTGGTCTTCATTCATATATGATTTTGTTCTCAGTTATTTGAAGGGTTGCATTGTTTTGTTCAGAATTTTGTCAAATTAGTGATAGGATATTCTCAAGCCATGAAATGTGGACATTTTTTGTTTGATACTCAGTAGTAAGCATGTAGAAGACCCTAGAGGACAGCTTTAGTAGTCTTTAGAACTTTGTCGCCCTGTTGTTCTACATATCTGCCAAAAGATAAATTGTTGCCCAACATAAACCTCAGATGCCTTTGTATTTCAGTTAAGAGTACAACTATCCTTTTTGTATCCTTAATGTTTAGAGGCTGATCCTGGGTGAGTCTTCCCTGAGTGTCTTAACATTATGATAGACATTTTGATATTAAAATACCCTCCCAGCCAGTGGTGAAAACACACTAGCTTTAGACAATGGACACTGCTAATGTTACACCCCAACTTCGTGTGTTAATAATGAGAAAAATAAGTTGTGGAGAGATGGATGGATGGATGCATTTAAATTCGTAGCAGTAAACTAGTTTCATATCTGGCCAGCATCCTTATTATTGTTTATTTAATGTATTGGTGATTTATTTCTTCTTCTAAACACAATATCATCTATGTACTATGTGCAGTTGATATGCAAGACCTCATAAGGTAGGCTATTGATAAACAGGAAAATAATACTAGGACTACAGCATAAAGTCTGGTACACCTCCTTTTATTGTACACCATGTGTCTAAGATAGCATTATTAAGGTATACTACAAAAGTCCTGAAACCACTGAACTAGAATTTGAACAAAGCCAATATTGCCCAACAACTGAAATAGTAGCTGGTGGTTGATGGTTTCAAAGGCATGTTTGAGGTCCAAGAAGTGACATTTGTAAGTAGTCCATTTTCCGTATTTCTATAGATTTGTTTAAAGTAGATAATGATGTTGGTGTACTGCAACCTGGACCTAATTTATGTTGTTTGTCAGTGAATGTGTCATAGTTTTAAATATATTCTAATATCTGCCTATAGAGTACCTGTTGCAGAATTTTGGCTTTAAGACAGCAGTGGGCAGTTGGCCAGTAGTCAGTGATTCTGGTGCAAGTAACTATTTCAGGGGGTGGTATTAATTGTTGGGTGGAATGGATTTGGTAGTTAGGGTGACACCAAATATATTCTTCAAAGGGAAGCTTACTATGGTACAACCAACTCAGTAATTTGAGGTGTATTTTGTAGAAATCTATATTGGAATGGTAGTCTGCTAAAGGTTTTAAGTCGAAAGGGAGTAGGGAATATATTCATTGGGGGGATGTAGGGTGGATGTGGGAAGGAAGTTAAATAATTTATTTGAGAATGGAAGGGGACTATATTGATCTTTAGATAACTAATGTTTTTTATGATGAACTCCACATTGGAGATAAGATAAATATTTTATTTCTGTTTGTTTCTAATGTCCTTCCAGAACCTGTTTTGGTTCCTGCAGTATTTTAGTTTGCAGAAAGATCATGTAGGTTATTTTAGTTTTACTGGTATTTTCTTGTATGGATGCTACTGTAACATAGAAGATTGTGAATGTTGTTAGATCTTTGACAGCTACAATGCTGCTCCAGTTTTATGAGTTGTAGTTCTGTTTCCTATAGGGGTTAAATGGCTTTGAGAATGGTACAGGTTAGTATGGATCTGGGTAGTAGTTTTCCATTTTTCCATTTCCAGGTAATAAGAACTGAACAATGACCACTCATTGCAGGTGGGATAGTTTGTAGGGCTGATAATGTATTAAATATTTTTCATATTTCTGCATTTAGGATTGAAGTTTTGCTTGTCATAGGTTTGAGACTTGTTCTTTCTCTCACCAACTGGGTCCTGCTAGATGTCATTTAGTTATTTTGCCATCTGGCTTTTCCAGTCAATGTTTACATCTCTTCCTGTTACTAAGTTATTTAATTTGATTTGGGATAGTATGGTGTTTAAAGTCTCTTGTATTTGGTTGACTAAAATGGGATATATTCTGTGGTAATAAATAGTTTTGTAATACCAAGTGTCTATTCGATATTCATTCAACTGTGACTACTACAACCGGTGTTAATATTACTGGTTATTAGTTTAGAGGATGAAATTGACTTCTTTGCTAACTAATGTTATTAAACCTCCCTAACTCTCTTAGTTGGTTAGCTGTCTGTGAAGATGTTATACTACTCATATATCTGTCCTTAACCAAAATTTAGTTGGAAATGAATTTTTGGGGTTATAGGTTATGCCAATTTGTTCTTAGGCTTGTTATATTTTATGCAGTAAGTATATTCTTATTTTTGCAGTTGAGACATGAGCATTTAGGTTCATAGGCTGATAGGGAATTACTAGGCTAATGACTGCATGGGGCCTTTTTAAGCAAAAGTCATGCTTTCCAAAACATGGAATCAAACGCCGTACCTTGTGCATGTAAGGTAAACACCTTAACCATTGTCTGCAATGTGTAGTAGAGAATGAACCTGGATTGTATTGTATTTCTCCTACTTGTCATATCAGTAGGAATATGCAAATAATAATAGTTTTTTGTGTACATTTTAAGATTAAAAGTCCACATTTTGATAGTCACTTTATAGTTTTAATTAGCTTTATCTGTTGAATATAGGACTGTGGGTTAATTGAATCATGAACTTTATGTGCATATGGATGTTACCATTAGGGTTTGTTTTAGTTGCTCTATTGTACTGTTACTTGCTTCGGACTCAGAGAAGGTATAAGCCAGTATTCAGTATCTGGATGGATAATAGTAAGAAATAAAGCAGTTCATATTTGTTGCTATTGCTACAAGAAAGAAAAAGTGAGAAAGAGAAGAATTCTTACAACTGCTGCTGTAGACAACAGTATTAGAGTGGAAGGGAAGGGATTTTGTAGAACAATAAAGTATAGGAACAGGGAATAAATTATTGGAACACAGTAGCTTTGGAACACAGTAGCTTTGATAGCTCATAAGTACAGGTACCTTACTCAGGTAGATGTTTATTTGATTAGTTGTGAAGATGATTATCAAATGGATGAATGAGATGTGGTGTGACTTGAAAGTGTAAAGCAAATGACTTGATTAGTTTATCTGATTGATTACAAGGATAGATAGTAGTTGGGGAATGAGACAGGGTATGTCTTTTTCTAGCTATAAAGGAAATTAGTCATTTGGGTGGGAATGGGCTTAGGGTAGAAAAGCAAAGCAAGGCCTAGCAAACTGATAATGTCTGAAGTAGGGTTGTTTCACCAAAGTGCTGCAGCTGCTCCCCAGAAAACAATATGTGGTGCCTGAATGTCAGTACAGGAAGAGGAGTGAACCCACAGTGCTGTAGTCTATAATGGTAGTTCTGCTGGGGCTATGACCATTATGCATTTGAAACACTTTTTCACATATTTTGATATTTCTCTTCTACATAAAAGCTATTTTTTTCAGCCAATCATTTCTTAGCTGGTATGGTGCTTGCTATACCACTGTAGAAGACAGCTTAATATTTAGAGAGAAATGCTTGAACAACAGTTAACTGTGCCCTGTTTACTTGCTAGTGAAAGGGTGAGTGAGTGGAACTTTGTGGATGTTTTGATTTTGTTTTAGGTGAAGTGTCTTGGGGGATCAACCACCACTACATCCAGTGATCACAGATAGGTAAACCACCATCAAATGTCTTTTCCTTACTCTTAGCAGCTGCTATCAGAGGCATTTTTTCAACACTCCTTAGGTCCTCTTTGGGAGGGAACAAGTGTGCTGACTTTTCTAAGGGAATTTCCTGTCCTTCATATATTATAACTGTTATGTCCACCCATGTGCCTGCCAAAGTATGATAGGCTAGAACAGTAAAATTTTGCTGTACTGTTCTACAAATTATATGTGGTGTTTTGCTATTAGGAATGACATGCTCTATGCATTGCATAAAGACCTTTGTTCAGTTTTAGACCAGACCAAAGTATGCAATGGCAGCCATGGAATAGTAGGAAAAGAGCAGAGAGTCTGAGATAGCTGAAGACTCCTGAGTTTCCTACTGTGGTAGGAATTTGGGGGTGCATGGAAACCATGTAGGTAATTTGTTATGGCATTTGTATAAGTGTATCATTGCAGAAGAACAGCTAGGCCACCAACCTACCTCAATGCCTAAAGTTGGGGAACAGAGTCCTGGTTGCCAAAGTAGAGCCTACTCTGAGCTCATAAATCTCAGCAGTGAACAAGAAAAAGAGGTTAGAGCTGTCCCAGACATATTTTATACCACCTACCAGCTGATCAGAACACCTTCCACTGCAGAGCTTTCTCCTTCAGATTATTCCAGTTTAATGAAATAAGTTGTTTTTCCTTTACTAGTTTTATGTGCATTTTAGAAGGGAACTCATTGTTAGACAGTTATCCCTGTTCTGTAGCCACTTATGTTGCATTGCAGCTATGTACCTACTTTGCTCATAGTAAGAAAACATCTGTAAACCACACATTCATTTCTGCTTCCTTAAGTACATTGAGTCCAGTTACAGGACTGCTATGTCAGGACTATAAGTAATTTATAAATAAGCTGCAAATCAAAGACCCATGCACTCTGTGTTAAAATGGCATTATGTATCACACACTGTAGTAATACATAGGTACCTTCACTAGGTGGACCCTGTTTTTCACAAAATCTCACCAAGATGGCACTGATATATAGACTGTATTTTATATAGCATGGACAGAAGTTATGTCAAAAATAAAAAAGATAACTGGGTGCACAAGACACAGGATAAAAAAGTGCCCAAACCTGGTAGGCACACTGGTGCCAGGACTGAAAAAAATGGCAGTGTAGAATCCTCAAAATACGAAACATTCCTCCATGGGGGCTAAGCCAGGCCCAGGGGGTGGATGGCCCCTCTGTTGTAGAAAGAAGTAGCAGCCCACAAAAATCACAAAAACTGATATGCCAAAGAAGAGCCATAAAGACAATAGAGTGGACTATTGCAGATAAGAAAGAAATGTATTGTTACTATTATGCAAAAAGCCCAGAATTTCCAAACACAAGCTATGCAAAAAGATTAAGATGGAAATTAGAGGATGGAAAAATACTTCCACAAGAAAAACTGCCAGAAGCCTCAAATAAAAACTTGTGTTCATTAACACAACATATTTGTGAAAAACATTATATAGACCAAGAAAGATTGATCTGGTTGGAAAAAGAAACATCTGAGGAAGTGTGAAAATATAAACAACAAAACCTACAGATTTTTGAAAAATTATAAAAAAGAAACATGGACATGGGAAAAAAAGAGAGATTTGATATGCTGCAATATTTAGGCAAAGTCGAAAGCCAAATTAATCAATATAAGAAGGCAACCCCAAAGATATTTGAAGAGAAATACAGGAAAAGGCATCCAGATATGGAAAATTCACAATAAAAAATAACATCAAAAAGATGAAATGTAGAAAAGAAGATTAGTAAAGTAGAAGTTAAAAAAAAAGAAGCCGAAGTTATGGAATGCCTGCGAAGTGAAAGATTTGGTGTAGAAGGTATAACACAGGTTGCATTACAGCATGATGGAACGAGCCCCCAAAGTAAGAAGAAACAGGCAGATCAGGAGACATCTGAAGACGAAATATGGACATGGGAAAGAAAAAGAGATTTAATATGGTCTAATATTTATGCAAAGGAGAAAGCAAAACTAATCAATCCAAAAAGAGCAGCACCAAAGACATCTGAAGAGAAATACAGGCAAAGGAATCCAGACACGGAAAACTTTACAATACAAAAAAAGAAGAAGACAGAGGAAAAGTAGAAAAGAAGATCAGTAATGGAGAAGTTAAAGAAACAGAAACTGAGGTTATGGAGTACTTGTGAAGTGAAGGATTCAGTGTAGAAAATCTAACTCAAGAAAGCATCACACCAGGATAGAGCAATAGACATCCAAATTGAGAAGAAACCAGTGGAATGGGAAACAACTGGGCAGTTGCTATATGAAGATATGTTGGAGCCTTCCACAGGAAACCAGTATAAACATTCATTTGAAGTTGGACAGCAAGGGAAGGAACAGGAAACTGTGGAAACGCTTAACTCAGTCAATGCTGAGGAGCGATAGATCAGTGAGTTCCCATATGACAGAGCAACGGATGACACAGGATGAAACTGAAGAGAATGTGCCACAGGAAGATGCTACAGAACTCTCTGTAGAATGCCCACATGGGATCACCCATTAACAACAGTTCAAAAGATAGATGTGAGGAAACCAGATATAGTGGTCCATGAAAAGAAGACAAAAGTGGCATTGATAATTGAAATCACTACAGCCAGTGACTACAGTATCTTGCATACAGAGAGACACAAAGTCATAAAATATCAAGATTTGCAAGCAGAAACAAGAGCAGTGTGGAAGAAAGATACCCAGATAGGTCCAATAGTAGTAGGAACAATGGGTCTTCTAAAAAAGAATCTACAATCATATTTAGATATGTTACCAATACCCATAACTCCATACACATTGCAGGAGTGCAGTGCTGGTGCTGTGAAGAGCACTTCTGGCTGACATCAAATATTGAAACAATAATAATTTCATGAACTTTAATCAAACTTTGACTTAAGAATGGGGTCCATTCCTCTCATGGTATTAGGAACCCAAAAGATTTGAAAAAATTAGAAAAAAAAAATAGGTAAGCATACAACAGACAAACTGAGTGAACAGAAGTTTCTTCATTGCTGCAAGTCTGGAGAGGAACAACATAATTAGAAACACTCAGCTTGAAGGCTTCTACTACCAACTTAACAAGACAAACAAAAACAGATTCACCTTTACTGCTAGCAAAGGACAGTAGTGAGGGAAAACTCAGTACAATGCTGCATCTCCCTGTAAAAGCAAGTATTGCATGTTACAGGTTACCAAATATGACCGCCTCTATTTGAGTCCTGTTCACTGATAGCTTGGGACAGAAGTGAGGAACAGCACACAGCAGGCATGAAGCAACATTTGGGTCAACTAAAATCTCCTTTAATTACTAAGCAGAGAATAACATAATCAAAAAGAGTATTGGAATAGTAGGAACGGGAGGAGGGAAGAATAATAGCTGTTCATTTTCTTACATGCTGCTCTTACCTGCTTGGTGACAAAAATTAAATGTAGGCATTTATGAAACTTAGAATTTTGATTCCAGGAGAATACAATGAAGTATAAGACAAAAAGATGATAGCAATTGATTTTGCAGTAAGTTACACTACTATTGCAAATGCAGAAGTACCACAGTGTACTTTAAATTACTAGGTAGCAATAAGCAATAATAAACAGCACCTTCAACATAGTGCCTACACTGTCTTCAGCTTGCCTTTGGAAAACACTATATTCCTATCAAAATGCAGTACAGTCTTAATATATTAAGCATCACAGGAGGCAGCTGAATCACATATACCATGCTCCTACAATTTTTGCAGCATGCTTCATCCTTGAATGCACATTGGTATGGCTGATTCATTCCAACTACATTCATTAATAGAGCATTAGGCTACAACATACAATATGTGCTCTTTATAAACCCTTTTAATGTAAAATATACAGTTAATGTGGTGCCTTTTCACCTACATGTGTGATTCCTGTGTTATGTGGTACTGGTTTCCCTAACAGAGGATGGGAGACAGAATTTTTAAGTTTCCTAGTGAGGCACTAATACGGGTACAGCTTACCTGTACACTGTTGATACATTTTAGACTAACCCATCCCTTTGATCTGACTGCCTCACATAAAACAATTGTCAGTTTAAGAATCTTTGCTTTGCTTCATATTTTTATATCAATCCACTTTTATATCAAAAAGTACTAAACAGTTTTAATTTTTTGATACAAACATACATTGCTTCTTATTGAGATTTTACTACACTTCATTTTTACTTTAATATTACTTTTATGGGAATTTTCATTAATGTGATGATTTTAAAGGATGTGCCTTTAAGGACTTAATTGCTAAGCAAACAGTTTATATAACACTGTTTGATGTGATATTCTTTTAGCTCTGAAGAAGTCCCTGTGAGTTTTGTATTGGGAACAAAAAGCTGTGTTTATAACAATTTATGCTAAATGTATTTTTATGCATATTCTGGTGCAATAAATACTTTATTTATAATACAACTTGTTCTGCAGTCTTTTCTCCTTTTCTTGTTGGTGTGCTTTGGTTGTTTGTGAAATTTATATCTTCCTTAATAACTCTTGAATAATCTCCACTACCATTCCTTAAATTCATCTCTTTTTAACTGGTAGGTGGGGGAGTGCCAGTGTCTCAGTTTTACTCCATTACCCTGCATTTTTATCTTAGTTGTTATTGTTGCATGGTCTGAAAAAGTTATTGGATGCATCTTGAAGCTTTCAATTAAATGCATATGTTCATGTGAAATATAATATCTATTTAGTCTAGCCTAGCCCAGTTATTGTAGCTTGGGAAATATTAAGCAAATTCTCTCTTGAGTTCCTAGTAAATTAATTCACATCCTCCATACCAAATATTTTCATAAATTTCTTCAGAAATCTACCCTCTTTTTTTATAGTTTGCCTTCTAGGTCCGGCAGATACATCCTCTCTTTTGCAAATCAAGTTTCATTCCACATCTATAAGCAATATTCCCTGCTGAAAAAGCTGATTATTTCTCCAAAAAAAATTCTTAAGTCCCATAATAGCAGTTTTAGTTTGAATATAAATACATGCCAGTTTAATCCTCCTCTCTTGCCAGTAGCATCTTACTACCATGAAATTACTATTGCTATCTTTTCCCCCTTCTATCACAGTTGAAGCTCCTGTAGCAATTAATATAAGCACTCCCCATGTTCTTTGTCTCTGATATTCTGCTGAATATCCATCCTGAAATCCTTTCTTTATCAAATTCACATGGTCACTTCTTTCAAATAAGTCTCCTGTAGCATTGATATTTGCATTTCTTAATATAATTCAAAACTCTTACCTTTTTATCTATATTCATGAGACCATTCATATTCCAAAATAATATGTTTAGTGCAGCCATTATGTTAAGAAGTTATTTATACTTTTTTTAAATGTTTATTTCCAGTGTTTGGTTACATGCACCCGGTAAAATTTGGCAGGTTGATCCTTTATACATATGTTTCTAGTCATCTCCATTGGAACCTATGTCATATTTTACAAGACATTTTGTTTTAATGAAAACCCTCAAACAAAAAAAGAAATATACCTCCAGAACACCCCCTAACCTATTAACTTAAAACAAACACAAAAAAACTATACACATTTTCAAATAAAAAGACTCTTAACCCACCTGATAGGAACAATTGTCCCAAACTTAGAGCTGCACCCATATACATTAATTAACCTAATATTAAGGTTATCTATGGTAAGGTGCATGCTAAAACCTGTTTACTTACACTAATTGCTGTATGTTCTTGTCTTATATTTATTCCTCTACCATATGTGAGAAACAACTTGTATGCTTTCAGAAAACATTAATTTTTAGCCCCAGGAAAATGTACAGTGGCTATCTTTAAATAAAACTAAATGAATGCATTTATTAGAACAGTGCATAAAGTATTTAGTTACCAGAAAAGCTGGTATCTGTTACTCACTTCCAATAATTTTAAACTTTATTTTTTTCTGAGATGTTTGCTCTTGTACCTTTTTAATTTTACATTTCTCTCAGTAAACAATGTGCAGACCCCATGATTTATTCCCTTTAGTCATTGAACATGGACACATAATATGTAGAGCTCTCCTCAGCTACAGATTTCTCAACTGACACTAAATATTTGCTTAAAGAAAACTATTCATTATATTGTGGTCTGTCATTTTTTAAAATTCACTCACATTCACAAAACTATTATTAGATTAAACCAAATGCATTAATACAGACATTCTCCTATGCAAAAGTAAAAGAAACATTTAAATTCTACATATATTATAATCCGTGCAAATTTTCACCTCATCCTCCAGCCCAACAACCCAGGACTAAAACCTATTGACATAAAAATGCTTCTGTCCAGCCTTTCTTCATTTTTACATTGTAATGCCTACATTTCGTAAAATTAAAAAAGAAAAAAGTACCTGTTTAGTATATTTATCACATACAAAACTCATTGAAAATGCTGTACTATACAACATTCAGTTTATACCATAAAATGATTTATACACATACTGTTAAGAACAAAAATGTTTTACTTACAGTTACTTGTTCCCTTTTCTCTTTTTCCTCTTTTACTGCCCTTTCAAACATCAGTGACATGAAGTAGGGTATTAGCCTGTCAGTCCCCCAAATTTAACAAAGTCAACAAAAATCCAATACTTCTTAAATACATTTTCTTGTAAATCCATATTTCTCAAATGTGATTGATGCTTTATAATCTCAGATGTATTCATTACTTTCAGTGTTACTGGTCTTCTTCCTGTTCATCTCCATCTCCCAACCTCGGACTCTGGTTCAAGTCCAAGGTACTACCAATTCTTTTAGTCAACACCTATGATTTTTTTCTGTCTCTCAATCATTTTCTTTTGGAACATTGGAAAAAGATTTCACTGGCAAAGTCTCTGTATGAACCTTACCATCAGAAGAAAGAAAAACAGAATCCCCCTTCTGTTTCATGGCTCAACCTTTGCTGGACAAACTTTTGTATTTCCCTCTTAACCTGTTCTGCATCAAAAAATAACTTTGATCCTCCAGGAAAAAAAAGTATTCTGAGAACAGCTTGATACAGTAGCTTAAAAATCACACCTGCCTCTCAACATTCCCTGATTTCTGGAATAAATTTGCTTGTCTGAATAGTGTACAGTAAATAATCATTTTCCATAACAATCTGCTGTCTCCAGTTTTTATTACTTTGCCCTTCTGCCACAGTTATGTCAGGATCAACACTTTCTGCTGGTATGATTGCATCTTTACTAATACAGGTCTTGGCTGCTTTTTCATGACCAGATTTGTAGCATACACATAATGTCCCCTTTCAATTAAGAAATCCTGCTGTGGAATACCATTCCAATTACTTATTTGTGCTTTCATAAAAGTAATACACTCTGTTCCTTCCAGTTTCTCTGGTACAACAGAAAATGCCAGGTTTCCTCTGCATGTTCTGTTCTCTAATTGCAATTCTTTGCTCTTCTTGAGCAGTCTCGTACTTGGGCAGCCTTTTCTTCATTTTGACCTCTGACCTTTGCAGTTGTATCAGTTCATCTAAATAGTTGTTTAAAACATATTCCATTTTCCTCACCTTTTGTTATTTCAATTGAGAGTCTCCTTCAATGATTCATTTATTTTATTCAGTATTGAGAACATTTCACTTATTTTATTCCTCTAAATTACTGGAAGCCATCTCTTGTACCAAACCTGGACCTAAAACTGCTTTTTGTTGAACAGCTGCAGGATCTTTCCCAGTTATTGTTTACTCTTCAACTTTTCTAGCTGATTTTCTTTCAAGCTCTCTACATTTTTCTTTGCTTGCATCCAGGCAGTGTACTTACTAGCCAATAGCTGAATTTTACTAAAACAGACAGAATTACTAGCCCTTATCTATCAGTTTATTTTCATGCTGAGATATCTAAAATTAAGTTGTTGGTCATATTTGAAAGACTATGCCAGTTATTTCTTATCTGAAGTAATTACTGAGCCCTACTTACAGTTACTGAATTTCCAAAACATGTCAGGCAGAAAAGGTGTAGACAAATCACAAGTTTGTATATCATAAGCACCAGGGCAGTACTTCTCTTGTAATTGTTTTGTGTCTCAGCTATTTGTTTTATATCTTTTCATGCACATTCCAGAAGCAAGTGAGCAATATCTCATTTGAATACTAATGAGTTTGTTTCCTGGCCTTGGGTAACTATCTCCTTAGCATAATTATCTAATTGCTCTTTATCATACTTTAGTGTCCTGGACTAAGAACAGTCATTGAACTTGTAAACACAGGCCAGGAAAGTTACATTTTCACATCCTATGTATAATTGCTGAAATTCCCAGCAGAAGGAAGGTAATATCTTGAGTTGCAAACTCCATATGCCTTTTGTAGATCTCACAGAAAGAGGTCTCAAGTTCACACAATCTTTTCATGCCACAGAAAAACACCCATGTTGAACAGATATACCACATGGAAAATTGTCACCAGTTCCATAATTTTCTCTCATTGATAATCACACACATTGTAGAATAAACTACATATACTTAAGTCTTTTAAAACATGCAGTGGAAAAACTAAGTGCAGTTCACATATTTGTTTTCTTCTGACTCAGAAAACAGTGGCATATTTATTCTGATATCACATCTTCAACTCCAGCCAGACCTCAAGTAAGTTTTCTTGAGATACCTTCAAAAGCAGTGCTTGAGATAAGAACGCACCCTTTTAGTACACTACCCTGTTCTTATTCTTGGCAAACCTTCTGCATTAGGATTAACACTAACAGTCCTATGTTGAATAGTCATGCTATAGGACTGCAATGGTAAACTCCATCTCAGAAAGATTTTATTTTTTCTGATTACTTTGTCTAACCACGTTAAATGTTTCCAGTGTATAACTGTGCTGAAATTCCTGCCAGACAGACAAATTTGAAGGTTTTGCAGAGCTATAACACCTTTTATACAACTGCAAAGTGGTTCTCCCTGGGCTGACGTCTACATCTGAACTACACTGTAGGGTGTTGTTCTTATTCTGAGGAAACATGGCCATGTATGGTCCCCTCCCTATGGATTGAAGGCTCTACTATCACAATAAATTATTGATTGCAGTTAGGACTGGTAAACAAAGAGGATTCACCTGGGTATTTTTAAATGTTCAGAATGCCTACTTACAGGTTAGAGTCCAGACAATTGCATCTGGTCTATTCTTTCTGATAAGGTGTGTAAGGGAAGTGGCTACATTCCTATAGTACCCTGTTGTCCCTATGAAAGCTCACACCTATTTTTTAGTAAAATGGATAGTCTTTGCCTGAATAGCCTGAATCTTACCACCACCCACTCTGTAAGCTAGATGAGGCATTTCTGACATACCTACATGACACTTGTTCTCTTTAATATTTAGCCTGCTGTTTTTTCAGTCTGCCAGCAACTTCTTAACATGTTGAATATATTCCTTATAGGACCATTAATCAACTGCAGTATCATCCAGGTGAGAAGCAGCATAATCCCCACTTTCCTGCTTTGTGGCCCAAAGGGTTAAATCCTGTGAATTCCTTTGACATCTCTCATTATGCAAAGAGACAATGGGGCAGGTGTCTGTTCCACTAATGGCTGTGTGTTTCATAGTTTCTTACTAAACTATTGACCCTTTAGGATCTTTAAAAATCTAGTCATGCATTCCCATGAAGTTTTTTAGCCATTGTAATTTAAATATGAATAACCCAGAGCAGGCAGAACATTTACATGTTTCCGTTTACTTAAGGGACAGGGGTGCTACTCCAGGAATGAATATGTGATTTCCAATCGATTCCTCTAGGCTGCATTTGACTAGAGTAAGAGAAGTACTTTTGTTTTATATGGCGAGGAAGATTATTCCAAAGAAGTGGGATTTACTGTGATACACATCTGTGCTTCAAACGTGTTCTATTTCTGATGCAGAACTGGTTAAGATCTCTTGAGTGGATGTTCATGCCAGCATTAGACTTGTGGACATGGAGTAGGTCTGAGAGGGCAAGATCTGTTGAGGCCCTGTACATGAGGCAGAGGTCACTGCTCAACCACCTATTTGAGACCTAGGATAGGGACAAGGCTTTGAGGCAATCAGTGTAGTTCTTCTGATCTTAGACCTTTGATTTTCTTATAGTGAGATAACACAGCTTGAATGCCCACAGTGCTAAGTGTTTGGACAGGTAAATGCCAAAAGGGGCATTATACTCAATGAGAGGTCTAATAAGTATCAAATACAGTAGAATGATCACATCACTGGGCCTGGATACCATACTCTTACTAATAAGCAAAGCAATGAAAAAGGACTTTCTTACAATAGTGGATATATGGTTATAAAAGGACAGTTCACTGTCTCCATAGGTTCCCAGGTCCTTTAAGCCTGGATTGATTTTCAGGGGTATGATATCAATGTAACAGCTGCAAGAGACATTGAATATGCCAAGGTATACTATTATAAATTGTTTGGCAATTAGTTTTAGTCTATGGTTTTGACACCAGTTAGTTGTATGGGAAAGGCCCTCTTGGATGATCTTGGTATCCTCTGGGGAGTAAATGGTAGCACCTAGGTTACAGTCATCATCAAACTTGGTGTGCCATAACCCCTTAACACTGTCTTTGACCTCTGAGAAGTAAATGCGAAAGAGAAGAGGCCCAAGGACAGAGCTGTTTAGTATGCTGCTGGTGTTGCTGGTTTTATGTCTTTTGAAGGAGATTGTGCTGATCACCCTAATTTTCTGAGTTCAGTTTGTGAATCAATTTGCTGTCTATTGAGTTACATACAGATTGACATGTAGCTGGGAGACTTTATTAATAATACGGAAGTCCGGAATGGTGCTGAAGACGTTAGTGAGATCTAGATATGCGGTGTGTACTTATTTTCCCTTACCTATTACTTCACCACCCTTCTTGCAGAAGTTAACCATGCTGAGTAGGCAGGATCTTCCCTTGACAAAACAAAATTGGCTTGGGTCAAGGGTTTAAAGGTAACTTGTGCCCAGGTTTATTAATTCCATAATGATCCTTTCCATAGCCTTACTAATGAGGCTCATCAGACTTATAGGTCTATAACTGACTGGGTCAGTTGACATCCCACCCTTGTGCAGGGGCTGACTATTGCTGTCCTCCATTTGTTTGGTACATAGCCTGTTTGAAAGGTGATATTGAATAATCTCTGTAGGGGGTGCTGATGGATCATGTTTCAGGCTAGAAGGAGACATCTAGGTATGTTATCTGGCCCCATCAAAGTAGTGTTGCTGGCCTTGGTCAGTAACATGAGGCCTTGTAACTGGGAAATTTTTTTGGGGGGGGTGTAGATGTAGGTATGTGGTATGGGAATGTTAGGGGGAGGGGTGAAGTTTGAGCTAAATTTATCTGCTAGTAGATTGGTCATGTCCCCTGGGTCTGAATAGGTAGTATTATTTACTGTTAGCTCTCTTTAGTGCTGGGCATTGTTTTGAGGTTTTTAACATGGTTGAAGATGGCTTTGTGGTTGCCTTTTGCCTGGGTATCTATTTTACCTCATTCCTGGCTTTGGTTGATTTCATCAGAGACAGAAGTTCCCTGCAATGTTTAGCAAGAGCTTTTTTGGCATGCTGATAATTGCATTTATTTTTACACGCAGTGCATTTTTGTTTCCACCTGCTGTAGAACTAGTTTATATTTGGGTTCCACCAGAGGAGTTTATTTTTAAATATGGCATTGTATTTACTTCAAGGACAGATGTCTCTATGCAGCTATTTACATAAGTATAGAATTTGACAGTAAAGGACTGAGCATACGCAATGGTTTCATCTGGCTGGGAGGGAATATTGAATTTAGCCAGGTCATCACACAGTTTAAATAGATTTACCTTTTCATAATCTCTGAATATTGAGTTATTGGAAGGTGCTTCTTGCTTCAGTCTTAGAGTAAATGTGAGTGATTTATGAATAACTTTAACTAGGGAGGGAGTTACAACTGATACAGAACAAAGCTGTCCTATATTGGTAACGACCATGTCCAGGATTTTGTCACCCCTAATTGAGGTGCAGGCCAACTGTTCTCGAGAGTCTGTATTAATGCAGTCTAGAAATCTCTGGGCATACATGTTAGGGGATCTATAACTCTCCCATTTTGTAGACAGGTAGTTAAAGTCCCCTAGGAAATGATGTGTGGCTTAATATATAAATGCTCAATACTCATCAGGTAAGAGCTATGGGCCAGAGGGGGGGGATAGAAGGGGTCTTATATTTGGCTATGATGCGATATGGGGATTTACCATTGACAATTTGGATGCAGGGGAGTTCCTGGTCATTATCCTGTCTCATGGAAATAATGTGGGACATAGGAAATACACCCTGGGGATCACTTCTGTGTCTCTGCTGGACAGTGGCACAGGAAAATAACTTTCTTGGGTGGCATAAGCTATGGAAGCTTGCTGGCTAGGCTTATGTAGCCCTTGGGCCAATAGCCTGGTACCTACCTATGAACCTATGAGACGGGAGTTGGCACTTTGTTTAATATAGAGGCACCATTGACTTTAGTGCCCTTTTCTACGGAGGTGTACCTAAATGTGTGGTAAGCATTGAAGCTTTGCACTGATGGATGGTGCTCTCTATGGACTTGTACTAGTTCTCCATGACAGTGCACATATCGATGCATTCCAGGATAAGGAGTGTCTGTAGGGAATTAACTTTTCTGTTAAGGCTACCAGCATTGAACAGCAAAACCTTTATGTTATCAGGATTCTGTTTTATGTTGGATGATTTTGTAGACTAACATTACATAACGTGGACAAGGAATAAAACTTAAGGCCAATAAACTCAGAAATACAAAATAAAAAATGAAGAACAAACGTCAGGCACCCTCAATTTATTATAGAAAACACAGTATCTTAAGCGCTTTCATTAGAGTAATCTCTAACTTCTTCAAAACAATTAAACTAACATTTAAAACATCTTATATAGTATACTTAATCCATCACATAAATAATCTTAAAGTTCTTAAAGAGCCATGGCAGTAGCAATGTTTGATAAAACCTCATACACAATATCTAAAAAAAAACTACATATTAAACATATTTATATATATATATATATAAATATATATATATATATATATGAATATATATAATAACTGAAATAATATTAAACAGGGTCGGACTGCAAAAACTTTAGCTTTTAATCTAAGAACACTACTTATAAAAATAGTTTCATTTAGACTTGGAGGTTCTGTGACATTAGTCCTTAACTGCCACATCAATTCTTTATATTCTAACAATAACTCATACAGACCCCCCCCCCCTCTGGTCTAGCTGAACTTTTTCTATTACATGTTTTGCCAGGGTGTTTTTGTCATCCTTTTTCAAAATGTCATATTGGTGTTGATACACCCTTTTCCTAAAATTGTTCTTGGTCTTACCTAAGTAAAAAGATGGACATTGCTGAAAAATGGCCAAGTATATCACATTATTACTAAGACAGTTACGTTTCCGGTAGAATCTAAAAGTACCCCATCTTGGAATAACCACTTTGCTCCCCTCTTTCATGCATCTACATTAGTTACAGTGTCCACATTTTTTCATATGTCCCAATGTCTTCTCTTTCTTTGGTCTTTCTAACATGTTTTATAAACAAAAGATCATTTTTATATACTATTTTGGGTTTGCTCCCAACCATTTCTAAATATTCATTTTCACTCCTAATAATTTCCCAGTTATGATAATTTTTTTTAATAGCATCACAATGTAAATTATAAGGTAAAACCTTGTGAAAATAAACTCCCCCATGGTTACTATTTACACTCAATTGACTCACATTTATTCCCAACAAAGGAGAATAAATACCTTCATATCTCTTTCTTACCACCTCATCAAAAATATTTTCCAAAAATAATAATGGATATCCTCTATTTCTTAACATGTTTCTCAAAATCCACAAAAAACACACACTGCACCAAATGATGAATTTCAGGTAGTCATCCAATAGAGGCTGTCCAATTAAAAAATCCACAAGTCTCAGCCGTTCGCTTCAAAAGTTTATTAAAAAACACACAGCACAAAAGATATCGGATTAAGCGCTTTCATCTCTTATCCAGAGACTTCATCAGAATCAAATACCTGAAAGTCCAGTGCTAGTGGCATCCTTGTCAGATAAAACAGAGCATTGTGCACAAGGAATAAGGTTGTTGTCAGCACCTTGAGACCCAGGGCCAAACTCCTCCTGTGTTTCTCAAAATCTCTACTTGTTCTATAAACCTATGGTTTTCACTTTCCATCCGGGCCGGTCTCACCAATTGCCCTTTAACCAGTGATTTTTTTCTGATGGATGGGATGGTGACTATCAAAGTGGAGAAGTGAGTTCAAGTACATAGGTTTCCTATAAATGTTGGAACAAAAAACCCTTGTTTCTTTGTCTTTGAATATAGTAACATCTAAAATAATATTAAAAAGGCCCAGTACATTCACCATTGCATCCTATAGTTAGTGTTTTTGAAAACGTGTGTGAAAAAGATATAAGGAAGACGGTGGCGAAGAGGGCCCAGTCTAATACACATAGTTTAACTTTTGATAAAAAGACACTTTTGAAAGAGATCAGCACTAACAAGGATTTTAGGGTAATGAAGCTGGACAAGGAAGGGGGCCTAGTGGTGATGGATACACATGAGTACATTAACAAAATGTTATTACTTTTATTTACAGATACATATGATGAAGTATCAGTGAATGAGTTAAACATTGCCTACCATAGAGTAGATTTGGTATTACTGGACTTGATGGCCAATGGCCAGTTATGTACTGAAGAATATAATTTTTTGAAGGAATCCCACCTTAGGACCGCCACCATATTCAGCATTCCAAAAACCCATAAATGTATAGAGGACCCACCGTTAAGACCAACTGTAGATGTAAAAGGGCCAAAAACCTTACCCATAGCTAAATTCATTGATGTTTACACCAAACACTTTTTGAATGTTTCTTCTTATCAAAAGTATCGGATCAATGCTATTCTGATGAATTGTGTTTTGTCACCATAGATGTATGTGACTTATACTCTGTGATCCCCCATGATGAAGGAATTGAGATGTTTTATAACTTCCTATGTGAGCATCCGAAGATTGATCATGACAAGGCATTAACCATGATTATCCTTATGGAAGTTATTCTTTCCAACAATTTTATTATTGTTAAGAATCAATTGTTTCAACAACAAAAAGGTGTAGCCATGGGTGCAGTTTGCACCCCTACATTTCCCAACATTATTTTGGCTCAGTGGGAGTCCCAATGTTTCTTTAAATCGAGATTTAGTGATTGCTGGACATGTATTGTCGATTTTTGGACGACATAGTGATCTTTTGGACGGGTGAAAAACAAAGACTGGAGGAATTTTTTGAGTACTTGAACAATAGTACATCTTTTTTTAGGTTTACAATGGAAATGACAGATGTTAATGTGCACTATTTAGATGTTGCTATATTCAAAGACAAAAAAAAGGGGGTTTTGTTCCAACATTTATAGGAAACCCATGTACTCGAACTCACTTCTCCACATTGATAGTCTCCATCCCATCCACCATAAAAAAATTACTGGTTAAAGAGCAGTTGGTGAGATTAGCCCAGATGGTAAGTGAAAACCATAGGTTTATAGAACAAGTCACATTGATAGTCTCCATCCCATCCACCATAAAAAAATTACTGGTTAAAGAGCAGTTGGTGAGATTAGCCCAGATGGTAAGTGAAAACCATAGGTTTATAGAACAAGTAGAGATTCTGAGAAACATGTTTAGAAATAGAGGATATCCAATATTATTTTTGGAAAAGATGTTTGATGAGGTGGTTAGAAAGAGAAATGAAGTTATTTATTCTCCTTTGTTGGGAATAAATGGGAGTCAATTGAATGTAAATAGTAACCATGGGGGAGTTTACTTTCACAAGGCTTTTATTTTGACCTTATAATTTACATTTTGATGCTATTAAAAACATCATTTATCAAAATTGGGAAATTTTTAGGAGTGAAAAAGAATATTTAGAAATGGTTGGCAGCAAACCCAAAATAGTATATAAAAAAGATCTTTGTTGAAAACCATGTTAGAAAGAGAAGACACTGGGACATATGAAAAAATGTGGTCACTGTAACCAATGTAGGTACATGAAAGAGGGGAGTGAAGTGGTTATTCCAAGATGAAGTACTTTTAGATTCTACCAGAAACTGAGCTGCCTTAGTAATAATGTGATATACTTGTCAGTTTGTCAGCAATGTCTGTTTTGTTACTTAGGTAAGACCAAAAACAATTTTTGGAAAAAGGTATATCAACATCAATATGGCATTTTGAAAAAGGATGACAAAAAATGCCCTGGCAAAACATGTAATTAAAAATCCGGCCCATCAATTTAAATATACATGTATAGAAAAAGTTCAGCTACACCAGAGGGGGTCCCTATGAGTTATTGTTAGAATATAAAGAAGTGACGTGGCAGCTGAGGACTATTGCCACAGACCCTCCAGGTCTAAATGAAACTATTTCTATAAGTAGTGTTCTTAGATTAAAAGCTGAATTTTTTGCAGTCTGACCCTGTTTAATATTATTATAGATTATTATACATATTCATATATATATATATATATATATATATATATATATATATTTTTTTTTTTTTTTTTAATATGTAGTTTTTTTAAGTGTTTTAGATATTGTGTATGAGGTGTTATCAAACATTGCTACTGTCATGGTTCTTTAAGAACTTTAAGATTATTCATGAAGAGGTGTGTCTTGTAGAAGCATGTGATGGATTACGTATACTATATAAGATATCTTAAATGTTAGTTTAATTGTTCTGAAGAAGTTAAAGATTACTCTAATGAAATCGCTTACCGTACTGTGTTTTCTATAATAAACCGAGTGCGCTTGCCATTTATTCTTCGTTTTTTTATTTTGTATAATGTCGACAAGGTTTTGGTCAGTATATAAAAGCTCTGGGGAGATAGGTGCAGGTCATCTCTTGTGAAGCAGTTTGGACTGTCAGCCATCTCCTCCCAGGCTGATATATACTGGACCCACATTGAATGACACTAGAAGCTAAGCCAAATGTTGAAATCCATAATCTTTTATTTATATTGCGGCATTACTCTCAGTGATGATAAAATGCTGATCAAGGCTAGGTTCCTACTTGCCTCTGATACATATTCTGAGAGCTTCATCATGTCTCTCTTTATATAGTCCAGGGAAGTACATTTCAAGTCATTTACTCTCACATATGCTATGACTATGCCATATGTGTACTTATGATGCAAGAACTTGAGCGCATGTGTTATGTGGCAAATCCTGTCTCTTAAGAGGCAACTGACCCTGATCCTCTCTGCATTGCCTGGTGAATAGTGCATTAGTGTGTCTCCCTATGGAATCAACTATGATTAAGATGTTGGATGGTGTTGAGATTTGCCTTATGGGACTTTGAGTTGAGACACTATGAGTCTTAGATGAGTATTTCATGATAGGTGCTGCCTGAATTGAAGGTTGTTGACAGTACTTGTTTCTTGGGCTACTCTTAGCAGGCCTTTGTGATTTTTGGTGCGTTAGTTTAAAGAGCCTCAGCATAAGTAGGTCTACCTTTTTGGTCTGTATTGATTGAAATATGTATGTATAATGTGGTGTTGTGTGTTACTGACAAATGTTTTGCTAAATGTGGTGATCTTATGAGACCTTTGCCTCCAGAGCCATTATATAACTACATCTCTCACACTGTGTCTGTACCTTTAATTAGTAGGTAGTTGTCAAAAAACATGAGACAATTGCTGCATTGTCCGAGAATTCCTATTTCAACTAGCAGTCTACAGAGACAGTTGGAAAGTGTATGCCCACGGTTCAGATGCTAACTGGCATGGGCTGTGGTGGGAATAGTCTCATTGGGGTTTACTGCATTTTTACGAAAGTGCTATCTGAGTAAAAAGACCAGTTTTAGTCTACTCACGAAGAGCAACATGCCACTTTGTGTGAACTAGTGGCTTGGTAAAGAGTGTGATGCAGTAAAATAGCAGACATTTATGAAACGGCTCATTGCAATTCTTTTAAAGTAATGCTTTTAAACATTGAAGTTAAGCAAATATGCTGCTGTTCCTGCTTGTAACCTGGATTACACACATCACTGCAAGTTAATAGGAAAGAAGGGGACAGTGGTTTGAAGGGGAAGATCGATGATTACATTTGTAAGCAGATATTGAACCTGTTAAGGTATATACATTGTCAGTAAAATGAAAAATGCTGACAACACAAAATATATAAAATGGGCCCAGTGTGTGTAAAGCAAGAGATTCAGCCAAGCTTTCAGGTACAGGTCATTTGCGTGCCTTGGTAAAGAGTTTTGTTTATGAGTCATGGGTGAATTAATCTCTTATTCCTGTAAATAAACATGCAATGAGTTATTTATAGATTTTAATTTTGAAATAAATCAGAAGGTTTTGCAACCTATGTTTTTAGAACGTATCTTTCAAATAGTATTAAACTGTTGGCAACTTAGCTACAATTTCCATTACTCCGTATTTGCTACATGACAGTGTAGAGCAGCTTGAACATCTCCTTAAAAGTTAGTTGCCTTCAGGCAATTACATGTTAAATGTTATCCAAGGAAATTCTGTATTTTAAATCATTTTTCTGAAAAGCTAATGAAACTCGTTGACTATTTTAAAAGATCCATTGCACGGATTCTGTGATTATAAAATGTGTTGCTTATTTTTATGTAGGTTAACATCACAGCTTTCATGACTGAAGAATCCTTCCCTCATACAGTGCACATAAAATATTATTACAATAAACTACTCTGACAAATAGAATTATAGGTATTGCTGTGGTCATCAAATTACAAAACAATTTGCAAAAAGTCTGTTGACACTTCAAATGTATATAAAAAAGTTGCTTTAGTAGCCTAGTCCAGTGGCACAGAGGAATAAAGGCCTGATTGTGTCATGAGTGGCTGATGGAGTGGTAAAGAGGGATAGGAGTGTAGTCAAGGATGATGTGCCATTAAGGGAGGTGTGGTTCGAAGTGGGGCATTGCCCTCAAACATAACTGATGAGTACAGGAGGCTGGATTGGGAGTGAGCTGGAACAGATAGAAACAACCCCTAGGCTGGAAACAGAGATGGCAGAGACCCAGGATACCAAGAGAACCCAGAACCAACCCCAGCAATACTGTTGTAAGTCTAGGCGTAAGAGATAAGTTGGCAGATCCAGTATGGTCATTGGATATTGGGGGATGAGCCAGTTAAAGGATGTCCCAAGGGGGACCAAAAAATATTTAAAAAAATGACTTAGGAGTTTTCATTTGTCTTCCCTCTCATCATAAGGAGAAGCTCATTCAAACATCACAATTCATAGCCAACTAATAAGCTTATCTGTAAAAGTATCCGTGTGACAACTGTAATTATGCTGACAGTGGCCAGTTTTTGGAGCTGATGTGTTTTAGAATTCCTGCACTTTATGTTGTAATTGCACTAGTGTGCATTTTATTCAGTCAGTTTCACTGAATCTGTTCCAGATGACTGAAATTAAATTGACTTAAAACCAGTTCATTAAATCATCTTCACTGAATCCTTTCATCATGGAAATCATACCAAGTAGGCCATGAACCTATTCTATGAAACACAGCCAGCTGTACCACAAATGACTAGTAAATTTGAAATTAGTTCTGGAGGTTTTAACATATCAATAGCGCTTGTCCATTTCAACGTTTGAAATGAAAAGCGACATAAGTGAAGTATAGCACTTTGATGTGTTGCTTCACAAGAATTTTGTTAAAAAAAACAAAATGCTAACCAAAATATGAAAAAAAACATATTACAGGGAAAAAATACTTTGATCATTACAGTGTGTATAGTGCAGACATTAAGGAATTGTTAAGAGTCAGTTCCACAGGCCAGTAGATGGACTACAGAGGGAAAGTATTTTAAGTCAAAAACTAAAGAAATTAAAATTATTGTCTTTATATGAATTATCCTGAAAGTCTTCTTCTTCTTCTTCTTTTGGCTGCTCACGTTAGGGGTCACCACATCAGATCAACTGTTTCCATTTCTTCCTGTCCTTTGCTTCTTGCTCTGTCACATCAACCACCTGCATGTCCTCTCTCACCACATCCATAAACCTTATCATAGGCCTTCCTCTTTTCCTGTTACCTGGCAGCTTCATCCTAAGTCTCTTTTTCCCAATATACTCTGCATCCCTCCTCAGCACATGTCCAACCTAACCTAATCTTGCCTCTCTGGCTTTGTCTCCAAACCTTCCAACCTGGGCTGACCCTCTAATATACCTATTCCTAATCCTGTCCATCCTCGAGCAAATCTTAACATCTTCAACTCTGCCATGTCAAGCTCTGACTCCTGCATTTTTGTCAATGCCACTGTCTCCAACCCCTATAACATAGCTGGTCTCACTACCCTCTTGTAGACCTTCCCTTTCACTCTTACTGGTACTCGTCTGTCACAAATCACTCCTGACACTCTTCTCCACCCACTACATCCTGCCTGTACTCTCTTCTTCACCTCTCTTCCACACTCACCATTACTCTGAACTGTTGATTCCAAGTACTTAAACTCATCCACCTTCCCCACCTCTACTCCCTGCATCCTCACGATTTCTCTATCCTCCCTCTCATTCACACACATATATTCTGTCTTAGTCCTGCTGACCTTCATTCCTCTTCTCTCTAGAGCATATCTCCACCTCTCCAGTGGCTCCTCCACCTGTTCACTACTCTCACTACAGATCACAATGTCATCTGCAAACATCATAGTCCATGGGGACTCCTGTTTGATCTCATCTGTCAACCTGTCCATCACCATTGCAAATAAGAAAGGGCTCAGAGCTGATCCTTGATGTAATCCCACCTCCACCTTAAATGCATCCATCACTCCCACCGCAGACCTCACCTCTGTCACACTACCCTCGTATATATCCTGTACTACTCTTACATACTTCTCTGACACTCCCAACTTCCTCATACAATACCACAACTCCTCTCTAAGCACCCTGTCATATGCTTTCTCTAAATCCACAAAGACACAATGCAACTCCTTCTGACCTTCTCTGTACTTCTCCATCAACACTCTCAGAGCAAACATCTCATCTGTAGTGCTCTTTCCTGGCATGAAACCATACTGCTGATCACTAATCATCACCTCCCTTCTTAACCTAGCTTCCACTACTCTTTCCCATAACTTCATGCTGTGACTGATCAGTTTAATCCCTCTGTAGTTACTACAGCTCTGCACATCACACATTCTTAAAAATCGGTACCAAAACACTTTTTCTCCATTCCTCAGGCATCCTCTCACTTTCCAAGATTTCATTAAACAATCTAGTTAAAAACTCCACTGCCATTTCACCTGAACATCTCCATGCTTCCACAGGTATGTCATCTGGACCAACAGCCTTTCCGTTCTTCATCTTCTTCATAGTTATCCTTACTTCTTGCTAATCCACTGCACTTCATGATTCACTATCCGCACATCATCCATCCTTCTCTCCCTCTCATTCTCTTCATTCATCAACCCGTCAAAGTACTCTTTCCATCTGCTCAACACACTCTCCTCACTTATGAGTACATTTCCCTCATTATCCTTTATCACCCTTACCTGCTGCACATCTTTACTAGCTCAGTCCGTCTGTCTAGCCAATCGGTACAGGTCCTTTTCTCCCTCCTTAGTGTCCAACCTTTTATACAACTCTTCATATGCCTTATCCTTAGCCTTCGCCACCTCTCTCTTTGCCATGCACCACATCTCCTTATACTCTTGTCTACTTTCTTTATCTCTTTGACAATCCCACTTCTTCTTCGCCAACCTCTTTCTCTGTAAACTCTCCTGTACTTCTTCATTCCACCACCAGGTCTCCTTGTCCTCCTTCCTCTTTCCAGATGTCACACCAAGCACCTTTCTAGCCATCTCTCTCTTACTAGCTCTGCTGTAGTTACGCAGCTATTCGGTAACTCTTCACTGCCACCTAGTGCTTGTCTTAACTCTTCTCTGAACATCACCTCACAATTACCCTTTTTCAATTTCCACCATTTGATCCTTGGTGCTGCCCTCACACTCATCCTCCTCTTCTTGATCACCAATGTCATCCTACAAACCACAATCCTATGCTGCCTAACTACACTTTCCCCTACCACAACTTTACAGTCTCCTATCTCCTTCAGACTGGCCCTTCTACATAAGATATAATCCACCTGTGTGCATCTTACTCCACTCTTGCATGTCACCCTATGCTCCTCCCTCTTGTTAAAATACATATTCATCACAGTCATGTCCATCCCTTTTGCAAAATCCACTACCATCTGACCTTCTGCATTCCTTTGCTTAACACCATACCTACCCATCACTTCCTCATCCCCTCTGTTCCCTTCACCAACATGCCCATTGAAATCTGCTCCAATCACCAGTCTCTCACCCTTGGGTACAGTCATCACCACTTCATCCAACTCACTCCAAATTTTTTCTTTTTCATCCATCGCACACCCAACATGTGGAGCATATGGAATAACAACATTAATCATTACACCATCAATTTCCAGCTTCATAAACATCACTCTATCTGACACTCTTTTCACTTCCAAAACACTCTTAGCATACTGTTCCTTCAGGATAATGCCTTTGCCATTTCTCCTCCCATCCACACCATGATAAAACAATCTGAAACCGCCTCCGATACACCTAGCCTTGCTCCCCTTCCATCTGGTCTCTTGCACACATGATATACCAACCTTCCTTCGGTCCATCATATCAGCTAGCTCTCTCCCTATACCAGCCATACTGCCAACATTCAAAGTTCCAATATCACAGTCCTAGCCTTTACCTGCCTTCGGGCATGCCTTTCCCCTCTTCTCCTCCTTCAGCCAACAGTAGCCCAATTTCCGCCAGCACCCTGTTGGCCAACAGTACTGGCGGCAGTCGTTGTTAACCCGGGCCTCGACCGATCCGGTATGTATTTCTGTTATGTTGTCTGCATGTATGATTTGGCAAAATTTTATGCCGGATGCCCTTCCTGACGCAACCCTCCCCATTTATCCGGGCTTGGGACCGGCACAAAGAAATGCACTGGCGTGTGCATCCCCAGTGGCTGGGTTATCCTGAAAGTCTTATTGATGAGGTAAAAATTAAGCTTTTGATCAAAGAAATTGGCTTTATTTCAGAGTAACACAAGCCACTGTTTATGTAATTAATTTATTTAGCATTTATTTACCAGGAAAGTGTGTCTGAGCAATAGACCCTTTTCAGTGGAGACCTGGAGAAAAAAATCTCCACATGGAAATTTGCATTACTAAATTCATACAGACTGTTAGATATTTACAGTAGGAAAATGTTGAAAGCTGAGACAAATATGACATTTATCTATCTATTAATGATTTTCACAGATAGAAAGCTATCAAAGGGCAAAGTTGATTAACATGATTTGTGAATCTGTACCATATGTCAGAAGTATAAGAGCATATATTGTTGCATTTTTACATGCAGTCAAAATAATTTCTTTTCCAGTTACTTTTAACAGAACACCATGCCAGTTAACACATAGCAAGAAGATTTTTTTTGCAGACAAGAGAGTTATAAATTTGAAAAGTTTGTCCGAGACACAAACAACAGGAGAGTCAATAAATGGTTTACACAAATAAAGACAAAGACAAATTTCCATACTTTGGTTGCTAGCAATGTAGATACATAGCATCAACCTCCAATGTGCTTAATATTTTTGCAGGCAAATCCATTGAGGCTGGAGGAAAATATATCAAATTACTATGCACAATATTTTTCATGCAATGTTTTATTCCAGAAAAAAATGTTAGAACTTTGAAGGAAAGACCCTAGGATTTAAATAAATGCTTACTGTCTGTGCTAAATGACTAATACAGGTTGGTCAGTTAGTGTAAGGGTAAGAAAATGTGACCGATATGGCTGCAATGAGAAATGCCTCGTTATCAAATCATTCCATGTCTTTGAATCGAACTCTAGCATTGGCATTGGCCATGACCTCATTAGTGTTTTCCCTAAAGGTCCATCCATTGCATTAGCAAAAGTACAGGCTTTGTAAAGGATATGATAAATAAGGCTTTTTCTGGTGTGCTATACAAACAGTCAGCAATGTAGGAATATTTTTTTCATCCTAGAACATATTAAGGTAAATGCTGCGGTAGCGTTGTTGCCTCACAGTAAGATGCTGTCCGGTTCGATTCTCAGCTAGAGCGTCTTCTGCGTGGAGACATGCCTGAATGGGCGTACCTTCGCTGAAGGTTGTGCTTCAGGGCTAGTAACTCGGCACGTAAAAATCAACTACCAATCATTAGCGGACCGGAGTTCCGCTGTGGCAACCCCTAACCGGGAAAAGCCGAAAGACACAACAACAACATATTAAGGTGAATACAACATAGTGGAACATTAACATTGAAATTAATTTAATTGAAAAATAACTTTGAATATCCTGATATTAATGGTTATTCTAGTTTTAGCTGTTTTATGCAGAACAAACCATTGCAATATTAATTCTGTGGTGGTTTTCATTTGAAATATGTTTTTCGCAGTGTAATAATTTATATTATACTTGAAAAACCACTGGCTCTGTTCCTGCACTAAACCTGACTAAACTTCTACCCCACTCTATCTCCTTACTACCCCCATATCTCTCTCCCTCTTCGCTGAACAACTATCCCTTCTCTCACTTACTTCTCTCCCTCTTCTCTGAAAGTTTGCTTAATCCTTTCATATCCTTTCTTTTTTTACTTGACTCCTACTTTTTCTCCCACTTCCTCTCCCTACCACCTTTCCCTGATTTATGCTTCTCATTAGTTTAGTTTGTTTATAGGAAATGATATCTCTTCCCACTTGTAAATAGTTTTTGTATACTAACTTTTTTTATTGTCTCTCCATTTATCCTGGTGATTTTCTTGTATATTACTTCAAATGTATGTTTTTTTGTATATCTTGTGGAGCTTTTCTCCCCGGGCCTCTACTGAAAATGGAAATAATTCCAGCTAGACTAGCCCGGTCAACAAATGTAAAATAAAATAAAATAAATAAAAATATATTTACTAATTAACATGTAAATAAATACTTAACCAATGAACTTTGATATGGGTCTTAAAACAATGACATTATACTCCATTTAAAAGGAGCAGATTGTGTTTTAAAATTTTGACTGAAGTTCTTACATTTGAAATGAAAGTGCTACACATATAAAATAAATGTTTTAACTAGTACGCCCCCATTTGTGTTTTTCTTAGCTTTTTAGAAATATAATGTGAAATACTAGGAAACAATAAATACAACCAATCCCAATGTTTTAACACCTCAAGGTAATTTGTATCTGTTTGCAGACTTAATTTTTGCTCCTTAATGTGTTTCTTCTATTGTCATTCCTTGCGTTGAGCGCAATTATATCTTTATTGCAATATAGTGGTTACTGCTCTTGGGAATATGCAAACAGTACTATTACAATGTGTACAACATGACTTCAGGAATGGAGCCAGAATTTCAAAGGTGGTGGCAATTTTGTTTATATATTGCTTCACCCACAAATTTTGATTTTGAAATCTCTGATTATGAGAAAAATATAATTCTTCTGGAATTATAGAAAAGCAAATGAGTTTATCCAGTCCTCTTTGCCTTATTTTGTGGTTGTTTTATGGTATTTGTTTCATACCTAGCCTGGGCATTGGAGAAAATCTAAATGCCACATTTATTATCTTGTAGAATACATTTAAAACACTTACCATTACTACAGTTCATTTTAGTAAAACATCTTTTTTTCATCAGTTAAAGGAGTAGACTCTTCATTTGCACAGGTTTGAAGATCTATGTGGCAAAACCCCAGAGCAATGTTTCTACTTTATTCATTTTCAACTCTCCTTAGCAATTTTCCCATTTCCCTATTATCCGAATTTTTTTTTAAATTGGTGTTATTCATTATTTATTATTTTACTGCATCTTCGGCTGGTATAATGTCAGCTAATTTCATCATCATTCTTAACTTTAATTAAATGGCATGCAACATTGTTTTATGGCTGGAAACTCAGATTTGTTTTGTTAAAAAACACACCATCAAATGATGAGTTTTGTGGTGCTTAGTGGTATAGATTTGGACAACTCAACTCAATATATAACTCAGAAAAGTTACCAACTCATTTTTTCTAGTGGTAATTGTGACCACAGAATGACCTAGGAGTTGAAAAGATTCAAGGAATCAAACTATTGCTTGTAAGCATATGCAAAACTTTTAGCAGATGGATATTACTGGTATTAAAACAATGGACAGCATCAAACTTCCATCCCAACAATATAACATAAAAACAATCAAAAAAGTCAAATTAATTAATAGATGGTATTAAATACCCTCTTACAGCATACATTACACAAAAGGGAAAAGCATAAAGTGTAAAGGAAGGATAAATTCCACATCAACATTTGAAACCAATTTGTTATAGCAATAGAATCTCTGTTTAAATGAAACAGAAGGTTTAATCTGTTTTTAATAAAGTGCCAACATCCATGTCTTTTCTCTGTTTCCGAAGTATTTTTAAATAACCTGAAAACATATAAGCTTTGAACTGTTTGACACTGAGGTTGAAAAACTTTGAGACAGTGTTTGCTTGCAATGTATTCTATGTAGTAATAATGCAGTAATTGACAATGGCCCAAAAGATCATGTTGCCAAATCATTTTATGATTGATTAGAGGGTAATTTATAACTCTTTCACTGAAAAAGCCAACAAAAGCTGAGCACACTCTGGGACTGGGAATGACACTCTCCAAATAAAACAAAGAATCCAGACAGCCAAAAATCCCAATGAACATAATTTTATTTAAAACACAAAAAACACCTTGGTTAAGTGCTTTTCTGTCATGTGACGTGACTTCTTCAGAAACGTAGTGGAATGTAACACAGAAAAGATTAAAAAGCTGAATGAAACAGCTGATTTAGAAGCACACCCACCAAACTAATCAATCAAATGTCATTATACACAGTGGAAAAACTAAAGAGGCAGCTTAAAATGCGTATCTGATGGCAGAAAATAACTGATCTGATCGTGTATAGTAAAAGCAAGTAACAAAAACATATATAATTAATGTCCAAAATTGAAATTAAGATTTGGAAATAAGTTCAAAAACAAGCCGCTCTTTTCTTCAATTCACTAAGAATGGAAATAGTATCATTCATTCCAGGGAAATTAGCCGCATCAAGTTTAATTTGCAAAAACATTTCATGATGCATTCAGATTTCAAGATTTCAAAGATTCAAAGTAAATTTTATTGTCATTTAGGGCCACATGTGTAGTCTAAATGATATTTCATACATCAGCTCCTTCTTGAGAAAGCAAAACAACACATACAAGTAAGGAATGAAGAAAACTAACATGATGTGTTGACAATTTCCAGAGAAAGTAGATGCTTGCACTTGTTTGAGTATCATGAATTTAAAATTTTTGAAACCCTTGCAAATACAAAAGTGTCTGGCTAAAGCACTCCTGTTGTCTTTACTTTGGATGCTGTAAATGTGTTGGTAAATCCTTCTATTTAATGCATTTTTTGTTTTACCAAAGTAAAATTCTGTGCAGGATTCACAAGTTGCCAAGTATACCACTCTTCTCAGAGTGGCAGCTACATCTTCCTCCCCAATTAGCAGAACTGATATTGCCTGCTAAAACATCTTCAACATCAGAATTTATGAAGTGACATTGTCTGCAGTATCTGTATTTCGCAGTAATTGGCTGCCCATCATGTGGCTGAATCAGCTTCTGTAAAATACATCTAATGTTAAACTTATTTTTAAATGTAAAACAGGTGGCTTTGAAAACTGTCTTTTTATATTCTCATTACATTGAAGAAGGGGCCAGTTCCTTCTCATAATTTCTAATGTATTTCTGGCATCCAACGAATAATGGAGAGCCATGTTGTTTAGAATTGAGAAGTCAGTGTTGTCATCCCTGGCTACTAGGTTGAGACCATTCTTAATTATAGGTGCATATCTATCATTCCTACCAGCTCAAATCTCATTCTGCACCTTATTTAAGGGCCACTCAGGATAGTCACAACTAAGTAGCATTGATTTAAGCTCATCAAATTGCTGTAAACAAGTAGAGTCTTCAGATGTGAATCTTGATGTTCTGATGAACTGACTTCTCACAATCCCTTTCTTCTGGTGAAAGGCATGGCAACTTCTAAAGGATAAAAAGGCATTGCAAAAAGTAGATTTCCTATAAATCAGTGTAGCTAGATGACCTTGTGGTTGTTTAATAATCTTGATGTCCAAATAACAAAAACAAAAAAATATAACTAAAATATGAAGAATATCAACAAGCAGAGAAAGCAGGAAAAAATATTTATTTATTTATTTAACATTTATTTACCAGGAAAGTCCGACTTGGAACAAAGCCAATTTTCAGCAGAGGCCCAGTGAGAAATGCTCCAGATGCATGTCTTTGAATTGTGAGAGGAACCCAGAGCACCCGGAGGAAACCCACACAAACACAGGGAAGATATGCAGACTCCACACAGAAGGCACCCCAGCCAAGAGTCGAACCAGAGAACCTCTTGCTGTAAGGCAACAATGCAAATGCTGCACCATTTCGCCGTCCGAAAAATACAAAGGAGTAGTAGTCAAATAATAAAAAAAATCAGACATTAGGAATAAAAGAGAGTTTGAGAAGGTTTTAGGTGTTAATTCAGTTGCCAATAACTGGTTGTCCTAGAGAGAAGGAAGTATTTTTCCAGTTTGAAAAATTAAAATGTTTTTTTCACTGTATACAACTGTTATAAGCAAAGTGTATGGAAACAAAATATGTTTATTAAGACCAGTCGGATACACTTTAGATTCAAGTACTGCGATTATTTCCTCTTATCAAATGTCTAAACATTGAAGTACATGTACAGTATATTCTATATAATGTTAATATTTGCAATACAATGTTTAGACAAAAGATTGGGCAAAATTCTGCAGCACAATGACAAACATTAAGGCTGAAATCTAATAGCACATTTAGAAGAAGGAATGACTCACTATTGATCATTTTATCTCTAATTACAATATCAGGATTACCAAATTAGGGTTTGACCAAATTGTGCTAGATTATTTAAATCAAATTCATTTAGGAGTGTTTTAAATCTGTAAATTATATAAATAAAACATTGCGCTTTCTGGAGTTTGCTAATATTCTTCCAGTCTAAAGTTAATAAATACATATGGTTAAAGGTACATTATGTCATTTTTTTTAAAACCAGATTTTAAGCCAGGTAGGTGACCAATAACTAGTTTGGTTAGGATGATACATGGTTTGCAAAAGTCTAGCACTTTTGTTAAGAAGGACTATAATATGCTGAAAAGTTTAAATCATCTGAATTGCTTAGTGACTGAAAGTTTATAGTAAGGAGTTATAACAGATTTGGTATGGAAGACATATTTTCGTAATGTGTTATGGACAAGTTTGAAAATATAGATATAATTGAGAATGATGAATAAATACAAATGAAGAGATAATATAAAGTATTGCTTTTAATTATTGAACTTATAAATGCTAACAAAAACTTAATAACATTCCACCTCACAAGATCCTTCTGAAGATTCTGTCTAGGATTCAAGTTGCTTTGATGATATTATGCATGTAAGGTAAATCTGGATATTTTAATTAGGACATATTCTTAGGAAAAGTATAATCATGGCTAAGTAGAAGGTTGATACATTTAATGAGATCAAGTTGATAGTTTCAAGGTACAGGTAATGTGAAATAACCTATAAAAGTTTTGAGAAATCCATATTAAGAAATTTAAAATAAAGAGTGTCATCTTGCAAAGACAGTGAATGCATTCAGAATTCCATTAACTTTTGGAAAATTATTACTATTTGTTAAACATAAAGTTTGTATTCAAGGTTCAAATGTAGTTACTGAGAAAAGGGTATGGAAAATGAAAGCCTTGGTGTTCTTTATAGCAGAACCTGAACAGGAACCATTGGCATATATAGTGATGTAGAGTGATTTAAACATAGACTTTAGAGAAACCCAACTTCTGCAATGCTAGAAAAAGAAAGGGAAAGATCACTATATGAAATGCTTTTGTGGCATCAATAACAAGAACAAAATTGTATAATGATGGTGACTAAAAAGAAAGGCATCAGCAAGTCTATTGTTACAGTATGTCTTACCACCCATTTTGTAATAATAATTATATATACAGTGAGATAATGAATGTTATGATTTTCTGGATTCTTTTATTTAATGCTGCACCATATATTTTTGATCACTAATAGTTTACGAGGGATAGTTACTGAGATTTAAATAATCAATATTTGGCTTGGGATTTATAATAATAACCAGAATACTTCCAATTTAAACAAAATTAAACTTTTCTACAAGAACTTTGCTATTCTTAAAGATTTTTAGTTAATATAAAAAGGAAATTGTATCAGTAGCTTCAACTTGTATAAAATTATTTGGAGTAGAAAAATTAGTGGGATTATGAGAAAGAAAGCTAATATTGATAAATTATTTTATTCTGTATAACATTATCACAGCAAATATCTAAATACCTAGATAGAACTTGGGTCACCTCAGCAAAGATTGTTGTAACATTTGCTTCAAACAAAGAGACCTAGAAATGTAGAATGGCATGCAGTTTTGCTTGCAATTCTTTAACTTGTCTACCTATCATATTTAAACATTTTCACATTTTCTCTTTTTTCATACAACATTGTTTCTTTTTGAATTTTCAGTTTTTTGAAATGTGTAGCTTGATATCTGTTATTTGTACTTTAAATACCACTTTTTCGATATTGTTGTAAGCTTGGGAAGAACTGATGTCATTGTGAAGATTGTCTAAGGTTTCAGGAACAATGTTTTCTATTTTAGAATGGATACAGAATGAACAGACAAATGCTGAGACATAGCTATACAATCCTTAATAACTTTTGTAATCAAGTGAGACATTAGATTGAAATTATTGCATATCTAGGCTTTATGATAGGCTGAAATAAGGATGATTGGTATTAGTCGTGATATAGTAATCTGAAAGGATCCACTAACTTGGAAGTACCAAATAAATCTACTGGGGCTTTAGTTGTATTAATACTGATGGGTCTACCTGAAAACATTGAAAGCCCACAATACTGAAGACCAAATCAGAAAGATGAAATCATTGGAACCTTACTTTGGCGAAAAACTGGATCAGTGAATCCATTCCCATGGTAAGTGACCTGTTGGCCAACAAGGAGAACTTTGCCCTTTTCCCAACTGTAGTGTGATCTTGGAGTTGGTATATTTAGTTAGTGGATGTGGGGTCATAGCCCCCTCATCTGGGTGGGTTGGGGGATGGTAGAGTTTCTTTTTTGTTAGTTTTGGTATTAATGGTTACTTACCCTGGGAAAGGATTCACCGATCCGGTCTTTTGCTGAAGTAAGGTTTCAATGATTTTGTCACAATGATCTGGTCTTTGATACTGTGGGCTTTTGATGCTTTGAAGTAGACCCAGTACTGACATACTTGATTGTATTTCTATATTTTCTTTTATCAATGAGTTTTTCCATCTCCAGTATTAATTAAATAATTATTCTTGAAATGGCTTAATAAAGAAAAGAGCAGCTGAGTTCAGTTTGACCATGATGAGAACATACAGGCACAATGGCACGTTTTTTGAATGAAAAGTCTTAAATGAAGTATGACAGTGTCTCCCTAGCGTATCACAGTGGACCAGCTCCAGAGCTACCAGTCTGAAGAAAATTTTTTTTAACTAGGATGATAATGCCCAGCGTATTGGTATCCTGCTGTAACGATTGCATAAATACATTTTTTCTAATCATTTTTTTGGGCTACAAAATCTCCACCTTACTAAGAAACCACTGAAAGCTGATGATATTAATGCTCTCCTGTCCAGGTTAGAGTACTGACCACCAGGCATTTTCATACCTTCTGCATGAAACATAATTGTTCTCCAAAAGTCAGAAAATACAGTTCTAAGATTGGGCATCACTGTTAAGAAATAACAGAGGACAAGCAGCTACCACATACTGCTAGAGCAACTTTCCTGTTAGACATACATACTTTTATATTCGTACATGACAGAGTTAGTGCCCCCATTAAAGAACAAGTATCAATCAGGTGTTGGTCTTAAGCAGTTAGAAATGAGTAGTACAACACTGTACAGGGTGCCATACATATATACATACAGGGTGACATGAGCAGGAAGGAAGACGTGAAACAGTACCAAGAGAAGGAGGGATATTAGTAACGCTTAGGATGGAGGTTATTGTAGGAAGAAAGATAATCATCAGGGAGGGGACATTCTGACATCAGGGAGGGGACATTCTGACAAATGAGAAATGTGGGCAGACAGATGCAGAACGAATGTACAAAAAGAATGGGACAAGTAAGGTTAATACACCACAACAATTCATCTGCATATGACAAGCATACTATACATAAAACCAATATGTGCATGTGTGTGTGTGTGTGTGTGTGTGTGTGTGTGTGTGTGTGTGTGTGTGTGTGTGTGTGTGTGTGTGTGTGTGTGTGTGTGTGTGTGTGTGTGTGTGTGTGTGTGTGTGTATCCCAGATGACTGGAGTGATCAGTGGAACTGTATTTAAGTTCGGTTTAGGTAACTTCCTGTTCATTGAGCCTTTAACTGACATATTAACCTGGTATACACTTACAACAGACCACCCCACTGTCCACAAACCATCATTAGCCTCCTTTTTTCCCATTTTTCTACATGGGGTTGGGGTATCGTGTTAACTGTCACCAACTCTCTTGATTCAGTGCCACACTCCTGCCTTCTTCAACACTTATGCCTCACTGTTGCAGATCTTCTTTCACACAATCCATCCAACTCTTTGCTGGACATCCTCACTTCCTCTTACCTTCTTCCTGTCTGTCCCAAACCTTCCTCACCAGATTGTCTTCTGCTTTCCTACACATGTGCCCAAACTACCGTAATCTGTTCTCTTTGATCTTTTCTACAGTTGGAGCTACTTTGGCTTCTGCTCTTATGTCCTCATTTCTTCATTTCTCCCACAGTCTGCATCCTACCACCTTTCTCAGGCATTTCATTTCCAACACCTTTAACTTCTTCAACTGCTCTGCCTTTATTGCCCAGGTTTCTGTACCATACGGTAGTACTGATCGCACCACTGTCTTGTACACCTTACTTTTCAGCTTCTTTGGCATTCTTCTGTCATAGACTGCACCTGATACTCTATGCCAGTTGACTGTACTCCCTCTCATTCTAACTTTGACTTCTTCATTCGGACTACCCTTCTCCTCAACCACCCTTCCCAGATACTTGAAGCTGTTTACCTGTTCCACATTTTCCCTTCTATCTCTATTCTCAGTGTCTTCTGATTTCCCCAATTTGCTGCCATTACCACTGTCTTATCTGTGCTTAGTTTCATCCCATGTGCCTTCAGATTTGCATTCAATTCTCCTATCGTTTGTTGACGTTCTAGCTCAGAGCCTGCCTAAACTGCCACATCATCTGCATATAGCAGCTTTGTTGATCTGTCCCCTCCAACCTGTTTACTAATTCAGTCCATCACCAGTATGAAAAGCAGTGGGCTCAGAGCTGATCCCTAGTGTATACTCACTCCCACTGGGAACCCCTCTGTGAGGCCAAACACTGTTCATAGTTGAGTCATTGGGTCCTTGTACATAGCCTGCAGTAATCATACCAATGTTTCTAGGACTTCAAACCACCACAGTACTGCCCAGATTAGCTTTCTTGGGACCTTGTCATATGGTTTCTCAGAGTCTAGGAATGCCCAGTTGGATACTCTCCTCATTTCTAGCTTCTTCTCAAGTATCTGTCTCAATGCAAACATCGGGTCACTTGTGCTGAATCCTGATCTGAATCCAAACTTCTCATCTCCCATCTTACATTCTACTACTCTGTGTAGCCATTTATCAATCACCATTTCCAGAACTTTCATGAAATGTGATAGGAGTTTGATGCCTCTGTACTGCCTGCAGTTGTGGATGTCCCCTTTTTTCTTGTACACTGGCACAAGTATGCTTATTCTCCAGTCATCTGGGATACACCTTTCTCTTCACACTGCTATTAGTACCCTTAGGAGCCATTTCTCTTCTATCTCACCCAGCATCTTTATCATATCTGCTGTGACCATATCTGCGCCTGCTGCTTTCCCTGACTTCATCTTACTTAGTGCTGTTCTTACTTCTTCTATGGTGGGCTCCTCTTCTGCTCTCACCGCAGACTGTTTCTGGGGCAGTACAGCTTCTGTGGGGATTTCTTCATTCAGAAACTGCTGGAAATACTCCTTCCATCTGCCTTTGATGTCCTCTGTATGGGTGAGCAGGTTGTTGCTGGCATCCCTTATGAAGGGTGTCTGATTATCTTCTTTGTCTTTCTGTCTTTGCCTTGCAACCTGATATAGTTTCTTTGTGTCCCTTACTGAGTCACTTTCCAGAAGCTGGTACAGTGCCTCTGTTGACCTATTCTTTGCTATTGCAAATTCTTTATTAGCTTCTTTGTTAGCCAACCAGGGGTCCTTCCTAGCCTGGTCAGACTTTTTTCTATCTCCAACTTCTTCCTGCACTCCTTTCTTTTGATGACTTCCTGAACTTCTGCATTCCACCACCAGCTTTCCTTTATGTACCTTATTTCCATACCTGGCTCAGCCACATATCTTTTCTGTAGTCCTCATGCTGTTTTTAGGAGGTCTATATTACATAGTCGAAGTTTTGTAACTTCGACTACCATATGTACAAATACATATGTCTGAAGTTACGGAACTTCGACTATGTATAAAAACATAAAAAAAGGTAAAAGAAAATAAAAGGTGATATGCAGGGGAGCAAGCCCCCCTGCACCTACCACACCCTCCGTTTTTTAAATATACCAACTCCGAAGTCACACTACAGTGCAGTAAAGGGAAAATTTCCTTTACTGCACTGTAGCGTGACCTTGGAGTTGGTATATTTAAAGAGTGGGGGGTGTGGAGGGTGCAGGGTGGCTTGCCCCCCTCATTACAACCCTCAGGTATGTTGTTTTTCTTTTTCTATATTTTTTCCCATTCGAAGTATGACTACTTCGAACTTATGGTTTCGACCATATCACGTTCAAAGTTGTCATACTTTGACTATGAAATATAGACCCATTTTTAGGCGCTGCCATTCTTCTTCAACTCCACCTATTTCCTCCTCTTCTTGAGGTGCTAGATCCCTGAGTAATTCCTTGAACTGTTGTACTTTCTCAGTCAACTTCCGGGTCTTCAGCCTAGTCTCTGTTGACCTTAGAGCTTTCTCTGACCACTGCTTGCAGCTGATTGTGGCAACTAGTAGTTTATGCTGTGGACTGACTGCTTCACTGGGGATGACTTCACAATCATGGATTCTACCCCAGTGCCTTTTCCTTACTAGGTGGAAGTCTACCTCAGTTGCATGTTGACTACTCTTGTATGTGATCTTGTGACTGTCTCTCTTTCTGAACCATGTGTTGGCTACTATCAAGCCATTTGCCAGAAAGAAGACCAGAATGGCTTCTCCTTCTTTATTTCTGTTGCCCAACCAATGTGGACCCAGGTAGTTCTCATATCCTGTTCTGTCTGTCCCAATATGTGCATTTAAGTCACCCATTATCAACACCAATTCATGTTGTCCTGCTTTATCTAGTAGGTCCTGCACCTGCTGTCTGAATGCACTCTTTTCCTCACTATCACAACCCTGCTGTGGGGCATAGGCTGAGATTATGAATACTGCCCTACATTACACTGGAGTCTGACTGCCATGAGTCTGTCATTAATTCTGTTGATATCCTTTACTACCTTCTGAAGCCTCTCTCTCACCACAATTCCTACACCATTTCTAGCCTGCCCTCCACCTGAGTAGTAGACTTTGGATCCCAAACCAAGTGGCTTTGCTGCACTACCCTTCCATCTCATCTCTTGGATACATAGGATGTCCAGCCTCCTCCATATCATCATGTCATCCACTTCCAAGTTGCATCCTGTCAGTGAATCTATATTAAGATTAGCAATTCTCAGTTCATGTTTGGCAGGTCAGTTGGTTTTACATCCAGATTTCACTCAACAGAGCTATCCCAGATAACCCAGGCTGGGCAACTAGACACTGGCCAGCCAGTAACTTATTGACCCAGGGCTGCTGGGCTTTATGGCGGGCACACACTGGCTAATAGGAGCACATATACCTCTCCCGCCATTAGCAAGGGTCCCTGGCGTGGGTCAGAGTAGGCCGGGTCCTCAACCCACTTATCACCGGTAAATACCCATGCCCATTTTTGGTGACATTAGTCAACATGACTGTATCACCTAGAGCCATATTTTACACCATCACATGGCTAGCCCTGCCATGGTGTCCAGTGTGTGGTCCATGTTCTCCTATCTTGAGGATAATGCTTACCATAGTAGATGCCCAAAGCGGTTGGTCTGTACAAGTCTTCCCCCCATAGGACACCATTTAGAGTCTGTGCTGCTGCCCACAGCTCTATTCATTGGTGAGTTTTGAGATGGAAACACTCACCATAATTTTGGACATGGAAGAAACCCCACAGAGACACAGGGAGAAAATGCAAACTCCAAACAGGCATCTGTTGGAGGTCAGGATCGAACCTTGTACCTTGTGCATGTGAGGCAAAGACCTTAACTACTAAGCCATCTTGTCTCTTCCCACTGCCCATAAAGCTTTCTCAAAAAAGGGGGGCTTATCTCTCTGTCTTTTTTACCTTCAGTATGGCACACACTAATACCAGTCATCAAGTTTATTACCTCATATATTTATTTTCAAGTCCCTTGTCAAATCTCTCCTTGATCTATAATCACAATACTCCAGGTGTAGCTTTAACTAACATGTCTCTCTTTGTTTTGCTGCTGTCGAAGGCCATCAGAAATGATACCTGTCATATTATGGATCAAGACACTGATTCTCCCTTTCTATACACGAGTTTCTACTCTTCTATTTTTCTATAATCCCCAACTGCTCTAATATCCTTGTGTTGTTATTCGATGGCCCTACACTAATCACTTTCACCACTGTACCTAGTTCCTGCAATTCCCTACCCTCATTTATCTCTTAATACTTCACCTCTAGCAGCCTACACATACAGCTTGCATTCCACAGCATTTTCTGAAAATAAATGTAAAAAGGAAAATATAAAAAAGTAACTATTTTGCGAACAATAAATCCTACTTAAACTGTACAAATTGCAATGTTATCAGTATGAGGTGTTATTTGCAGTGATAATAACCAGTGCTTTATATTATAATGCACATGAAACCAAAATTATATGTTTTGTTAAACTTTCACAAACAGTTTGCCATGTCTTGGAAACTGCATGACATAGCTATATATTGCTAGACCATTTGTGTTAACCAGGCAACAGCTTTCACATGACAACAAGATATTCCTCTATGAGTGCTTATATATTAAGATATTTACAGAAATATAAAAGTGTATGTTTAATTGTATAATTCGCAATATAAATACCACTGAATATTTTCCAATATGTGCCAGTTTGAAAGACAGTTTTCTTCAACAACATATATGATTTCACCTGTTCTCATGCAACAGTTTTTGTAAGGCACTTGTTTGTGATGTATTAAGTACATATGGAAATATTGTTTATTTTTATAACTACTAACAGGAAACTTCCGTATATCACATATAGTGTGATATGAATGGACAGTGACAATGAATTTTCTGGTCTCCCACCATACCATATCATACCATACCCCTCAATAACATGTAGGGCTTTCAGTTATGAAACTATAAACATAGATATGAAAATATGAAAAACAAATGATGAACAGTGATTAATTTCTCCACTGCAAGACATCCTAGATCAGTAATCTTAGTATCATTTTGTTAACAAGTCCTTGCAATTTCTAATATTGCATGTTATTAGCTGATAATTCACTTAGTAAATGAAGCCATTGCCAAAAGTTTGGGATGCCACAGAGAGCTATGGATGTTAACTAGAAGTATAAAAAAAGATTTATAGGCTTGAATGAGTTCTACATTTTTATAAAACTTGGCATTCTGCAAAGAGGAGGATATGGAACCGACATTAATATTATTATTTTAAGGAGGTTTACTCTGATCTCAACTATAATGCCCTACTCAACTTTACCTAATAAATTCAGCTCTGCCTCCTGAAGTTATTTCTACATCATGCTGTCATGTGACATTCTGTGGTTTATCGTATATGAACTAGCATTACTTTATGATATAGTTTTTTGCATATGAACTGTTACTTCACTCCATCTTCTACTAGTTTATTTATTTTTGCTCAATTTCCCTTTCTCTCAAATTGTTACCCTCCCTTAATATATCTTTTCCTATGAATTCTGTTATTCATCATTAAACTTTCTATAAAATGTCTCTTCCTAAATGTTTCTCTCTATATTGTTTATGCTTCTGCTCTATGTCAGGTGTACCGATCATCCATTATAATCCCACAAGTTAAATGTATTGCATTCAAATTTGTGGTTGCCAATACTTAAACACATCTTAGTTGTCTTACTTTAAACTTAATTACTATGCATGCATTCTAATCAAATGTAAACTTATAATGTGGCTATAGTTATGAGTACACATTATCACCATCAACCCCCTTTTTCCTATCTTCTACATGGGTCTTCATGTTGCATCAACTGTTACCATCTTTCTCAGTTCAGTACCATTATTCTACGTTCTTCCATGTCATACTTGACAGTTACAGGTCTTTTCTTATGCAATCCATACATCATTTTCTTGTATGCCTACTTTTTCCTCTTACCCTCATCCAGTCTCTCCCAAATCATTTTCATTAGATTGTCCTCTGCTTTCCTGCACACGTCCATGCTACTGTAATCTGTTCTCTTTGACATTCTGCGCAACTGTAGATACTTTGGCTTCTTTGAAGTCCTCATTTCTTCATCTGTCCCAGAGTACTCCTACCACACTTCTCAGACACTTCATCTTCATCACCTCTAGCTTCCTCAACTGCTGTGCCTTCACTGCCCAGGTTTCTGTACTATGCAGTAAAACTGGCCACACTACTGTTTTGTAAACCTTACTTTTCAGCTTCTTTGGCATTCTTTTGTTACACACTCTCTCTGATACTCTGTACCAGTTAGCTGCAGACCCTCAATTCTAGCTTTGACTTCCTCATCCAGACTTTCATTCTCCTCCAACATCTCTCCCAGATTCTTGAAACTCTTCAACTGGTCTACTATTTCCCCCTCCTTTCTCAATTTTCAGTTTCTTTTGATTCCCCCATTTGATGCTGTGATAACTGTATTGTCTTTACTCAGTTTCATCCTATGTACTTTCAGTTGTGGACTCCATTCCCCTATAATTTGCTGATGTACATTTATTTCTTTGGTCCCCCAGGACCTCATTTTTACTGGCACAAAATGCCACCATATCCATGCCAGGTCTGCCTCCAGGTTTTTAGCCTATTCTCTGTTGAACTTAAAGCCTTCTTCAACCACTTCTTGCAGTTAATTTTGGCTACCAGTGGTTTATGCTGTGGGCTGACTGTCTAGAAGTGTTTCTACTTTATTCCTGTTTCCCCCACCTGTGTGAATTCAAGCAGTTCCATATACTGTTCTCCCTCTCTCTACCTGCATATATGAGCATCCGGGTCCTCCATTATCAATACTAATGCATGTTGCCCTGCTTTATTTATTAAGTCCTACAGCATTTGCCTGAATGCAGTCTTTTCTCCACCATTACACTCCTGCTGGGGTCATAGGCTGAGATTATGAATACTGCTCTATCTCTGCACTAGAGTCCAAATGCCATGAGTTTACCACTAATTTAGATGGCATCCATCACTGTCTTCTGAAGACTCGCCCTCACCACATTTCCAATACATTTCTAGTCTGCCCCTTGAGTATTAGACTCTGGATCCCAAACTATGTGGCTTTGCTGCATTCCTCTTCCATCCTGTCTCCTGTATATATAGGAAGTCCAGCCTCCTCCTCCACTTCCAAGCTGCAGTCTTTAGCTCATGCTTGTCAGGTTGATTGGTTTGACTTCCAGCTTTAGCTCAGAGCTATCAAGTAACCTAAGCTGGACAACTGGTCACTAGCTAGCTAGTAGCTTATTGACCCAGGCTTGGTGAGTTTTATGGCAGGCACACACTGGACAAAAGGAGCACATACTACAGGATATGTGCCCAAAGAGTGGCGTACAGCAACAGTGGTCCCTCTCCATAAAGGTGGTGCCTCAACGGATCCTCCCATAAGCCTGACTAGCTTGGTCTGCAAAGCTATGGAAAGGATCATCATGGACCTCATAAATAAAGATATTGGGGACCTACAGACACTGGATCCTACCCAGTTCGGCTTTGTTAAGGGCAGATCCTGCCTCTTAAACCTGGTTGATTTCTTTGAAACAGTCACCAAGGCCATTGGGAAGGTGGTCCACACAGCCTACCTGGACCTGGCATTATAGATAAGCTCACCAGCTTAAATATAAACCCCTATGTCACTAGATGGATTGCAAACTGGCTCAAGGACAGAACCCACATGGTTAGAATTGCTGGAGCCATGTCAGACTCCAAACCAGTTACAAGTGGTGTCCCACAAGGCTCAGTACTGGGACCTCTCTTGTTAGGTATATATTTTCGCAGGTACAGGCCAACAAGGGAGGACTGTGGGCTGATCAAGTCATAGATGACTGCAAACTTAATCGACTCTCCAGCCGACACAAGCATCCTCCAAAAGGGCCTCATAGAAACAGACAACTGGTGCCAGAGCCATGGCCTCAAGCTAAATGCCAAAAGTGTATAGTCATCCCTTTTGCAAAAAAAAAGTGCCCACAAATTACCACATAGGTGGTAATCCATTTCATTTGACAAAAGTGGTTAGAAAAACATTTTATATAGCCCACCTAATCATGAAGGGATTCACATCTAGATCAGGAGGGGTCATGCCTCTTTACTCATCTCCATCCAGGCCCCCCCCCTAACAATGCATGCCTTTGGGATGTACCTTACACCAGACACCTGCAGCAACTAATCTGTGCCTGATGTATCAGAGGCACAGTATACTAACCTCGAAAAAGAGCAGAGTAAAAAAATTTAAAATCCTATAGGACCCTTCCACATTTAGCATAGTTGCCGGGAGTAGGCTGCAGTAAGCTGAGTCTTAAACCCATGTATCACTGGCAAATACCCATGCCCATTTCTGGCAGCTTTAGTCAATGTGACCAAATCACCTAGAGCCAATTTTTACACCATTGAGTGGCTAGCCCTGACACAGCACTTAGTCTGTGATCCATTTTTTACTGTTTAGACAATACTGCTCATCGCAGTTAATACCTAAAGCACAGTTAAGGGCTTCACAATTATATTAAAAATATTATTCTATTGTTTATACTTACTGATTTTTGAATCTTGTTGTGCAAAACTTTATATTAAGAGCTTTTATTCTCAGGTCTATTCTATGCATCTCCATAAAGCTTTCTTAAATAACAAAGGCTAAGAACACTGGCATCTCTGTATAACTATGCCAAGAACTTCTTTGGTACCTCAGAAACAGAATGATATGCGTGCCTCAGAGCATTACAAGACAACTTTATCTCCACGCTCAAAAGCCTTTCTGGACTTAAGATCACATAGAATGGGCTTTGCTAGAAGATAACCAGATTTTCTTATTGCCTACTATATCGGCAAACAGCAAACTGGATTTTTGTTTTATAAAGATTTTAACTTGGATGTGTCATTTGAAAGTTGCACAACATCCTGGTTTACTTTGCATTCATTAAGAGGAGTGTCCATTGATCTCAGTAAAATATAAATTGTATTAGTAATATTTCATATATATATATATATATATATATATATATATATATATATATATACACACACACACACACACACATACATGCACACATATATGATGTGGGAAAACTGAATTTTGTTAAAACCATCTTTGATCAATATCTGTTTAGTTGACAAAATTGTGTTAACTAAGCATGTTATCGACAGGTGTGTGAGATTGCACACAATTCTTGGGGTTGGTGAATATGCCCTTTCCCGTTATTCTGCAATCTTGGAGTCAACTGTGGGGGTTACAGACCTCCTCCCACATATGGATACAAGGGGGCTTGGCTTGCCCTCTGCAAAAAATTATGGTTTTTGCTGTGTTTTTTTAGCTTGAATGTTGCATGTGCTGAGGTTATGCTTGAATGTTGCATGTGCTGAGGTTATTGCTCGGCGCATTTGTATTAGCGTGTTGACATTCACATTTCTAATGTTTTGTCCTTGACTTTTTGAATGTCGGCATTTAACTATTTCTCACAAATTCAGTACACCCATACATGTGTGTGTGTGTGTGTGTGTGTGTGTGTGTGTGTGTGTGTGCATGCGTGTATACACTAGGCAAAACTAATAGTTTTCAGGTGTATCTTGGGAGTACTTTCTAGCTGAGTGATTTTCTGAATTACACAGTTTAAGTGGAGACTGAAGGACTCAAACCAAGGACTACAGCATGAAGCCCATTAGCAGCCTATACCTCACAGTCTGTAGGGATCTGACAAACAGATTACTGGTCTTTACCACATGGATAAATACTGCACACTGAACTACCAGGCAGATTACCTGCCTTATAATGGAGCACTGCTTGGGTGAATTCTATGTATTGAAGTGTCAGACATATTACTTGCCTATTAATGGAACACCACTTGGGCGAATACTATGACTACAGGCTATTTACAAAGTCATTCTACTGCCTACCAGTCATTCCCAAACATGGCAGTTTATATTTTCATATGACCTACAAGCCAACAATGCTTTGTTTTAGTTCTTTGTCCTTTGTAACATTTATTTCATGATTAGTCAGCATGACACACTCGAAGAAGTGACATGAGATTTATCTGTTGATATTGCCCAATTGTTCATCTTTAAGGACCTAATTAGAATCAGTTGTGATATCCACTGGATTTAACAGCCTAAATCAATGTTTACAAAGCTTTATATAGGCCTCTCATCAGATCCTAGCCCAGCACATATTTATCATACACCCCTTATATAATTTCCTGTCTAATGTCAAGCTAAACTTCAACATTTCCATCTCCTACTGCTATCAGACACAGTATGGGCGCAACCAGGCTATCTCTTCCAACACTACACTATCTTCAGTCTCCATTAGCACTTAACTTATTTATTTATGTACAAAGAAACTGCTTTCACAGAATAGTTTTGAAACTTGGTGAATGTTTTGATGGAATGAAGCGTGAAGAGTCAATGAAAAAATAAGAATTAGATTCGGTATAAATTCAGGTGGAATCAATTTGTTATAACTCTAGAACAGAGCTTAATTTCTGTAGTTTCTTACATATTGTATTTAATGGCTGGGTGAGGTTCTGGTTCTGCTGTATGTAGCTAACTATGCTTGTCAAATTTTCTGTCATGCTAATTCAGAGTATCTCAACATGTTAGTAAAGTGCGTTTGAATTGGTGTTAACCATCAAAACCCTTTTCTTGAGTGCAGGATTGGTGTTACTGATGTTAGTAAAGAATACCACATTTGAGAAAAAAAAACCTAGCAATTAGGTATGTAACTCAGACATTGCTCTTATGGCTAATGTATACAATGTGTGTAAAAACTCCAGCGTAACTCCGATTTTGCATACATTTTTACCTGATAAAATAGCATTATATATAATGGTACTGCTTGTGTTTTGTAGTAGTATATGCATCAGTTTACTGTAAGGTAAATGTTCAATGTTCATTCTCTCTCTCTGACCAGCTGTCATCATCATAGTATAACATTTCACAAAGAAATATTTAACTTATGTCTTTTTCTCATTAGTATCATAATGCCAACCCAGGGTGATGCATTCTGTGTCTATTTACATAATCATACTACATTCTTAGGCAAGACAAGACAATAGTGCCTATTGTTATAATGAAATCTTTAAATAAGTATTTAATTTCCATGATGTAGAAGGAACCCATAATATTAGTGGTGCGTCTTAAAGTGCAATACCTGCCAGACATGGTAAACTTTTCAACAGTGAATGACAAAGCGTGAGTTGGATGAATTAGCCAGATTCTGGTTTTATATTTTATTATTTGCAATCAGTAAGAAAACAAAACTTGTAAAGAGACCATTAAACATAGATATGCCAGTATGCATATTAGACTGTGTAAGTGTAATGGCTGCTTTGAATAGACACGGGACACTTTTTGTATGAAAGAATGCGACCGGTGCTGTCAGCTGACTATAGGTAAAGATGTTTGAAGTACCTTATCTGACAAGGATCAATGTATAAATTACAGGCATGTGCAGTTTAAGCCCAACCTTATGACACAGAGTAATAAAATGTTAATACTTCCCCAGTCAGCCTCATTTGACTAGTATCCCAGACAATAGAGGGATCAGGTGGAGGAGGATGAGAGTCAGCTACCAAGGCCAGATGCACATCTCTGAGGTTCGGTGAGGCCTCAGCTCACTTCATTGGTGCCATTTGCAGGACTGCAGTATATTGCCAACTGCAATGAGCCTAGTGATCCTACAGTGTAGGGGTGCCCCACTTCCCAGTTGGTTGGCATGTGTGATATCACACAGTATAATATGCCCAATCCAAATATCTGTAGTAGAGCTTACATGCAGTCACCACCCCACCCATTGAAAATGGCTTCCAGTTCCAGTTCACTTAAATGTTGTCCTGGAGGATCAAATAGACCAGAAGGCTTTCACCTCTGGGGACTTAAAGCATCAGTGGGATGGTAGGAAGGGTAAGAATAGATGCTCATTGTGGAGACGAGGGAAGAAGAAAAGAAACAGGCAGCTGACTGAATCTGTTGCTTATTTACTGCAGCAATTTATCTAGATTACTATTATAAAGCTGAAGGCTCCTTTACACATGAGACAAGGAGTCCAAGGAAAGCAATTAGGTCAGTGTGAAATGAAGGTAAACATTCTTTGTGGGTACCTTCACATAGTGAAGTCTGTTGTTTACAAAATACCACTCTTAATAAAATTATATATATATATATATATATATATATATATATATATATATATATATATATATATATATATAAACTGTTTTGAACACATTAATGGCAAAGATAAAAGTATAAATGAGGGTATGAGGGTGGATGCACAAATTCCAGTGTAGGTAAGCCAGGGCTGGAGCTATAAGTAAGACAACATCCTCAAAGGAAAAATAAATTTCTGATATACTGTAAGGCGCTTGTCCCAGTAACCATGATGTGGCAGAAGAAACAATATTTCATAAAACTTAAAAAAAAATAAATAAATAACTGGCCAAATAAGAGGCCCAGAAATACTTAAGTGGATCGGTGAGGATGAAAAAAAAATAATGTGTGTGTGTATATGTATGTATTTACAGCTACTACTGTGTATGTAGAACTGTCAACGTATCATCTGCTAATTTAAGATGCTTATTTGATCAAATCAAAACAAATCAGTATGAACATTATAAAATATTGGAATAACTAAAGAGAGCACTAATATGGGAAAGAGTTGTGAAATTAAAACTCACTAGATAATGAAAGATAAGAAACACACAGTAGAAGTAATAAATCCCTAAAAGAAGAGGCATATCATAGAAAAAGGGCATTGATATTGTGCAGTATTTAGGAAAAAAGTGATAACTGATAGGAATACAGGAACTGTAAAGATATTTGAAGATGTACTCAGGGAAAAACAAGCATGTATGGTAATACAGAAGTAGAAAGAACTGAAATGTAAGTCATTGAATAGTCCAGAAAGTTGCAAACCAAACCAAAAGAGATTTTAACTATGCATTACATGCAAACAACATCCCAGCTTGATAACTCAAAAGATTTTAGCAAACATCCCAGCTTGATAACTCAAAAGATTTTAGCAATGCCCCATACATAAAGAACATCCCAGCTTGATAACTCAAGAGATTTTAGACACACCCCATATGCAAACAGCATCTAAGTTTGACTACACTAGAGATTTTAGACAAGCCCCATATGCATATAACATCCAAGTTCGATAACTCTGGATTTAAGAAAAAACTCCATATGCATCCGACATCCAAGTCTGATTATCTAACAAAAGATACATATTCAAGAAATGACTGACAAGCCAAAGCAAGATTTTTTTTACAAGGGATACTTCACAAAACAAAATTTCATGGCCTTCATCAGGAGAATCATTTGGAAACTCAAATAGGGTTATGCAAATTGAGAAGGTGCAGGGAGCGCCGATCAATAAACTCTCCACTAACAGAATAATTGAAGAAATGATTTGATATGCTAACATATATGGTTATATATCTGTTCATTTGTTGACACAGACATTGAAATGTGTCCCATAGATGCATGCACATTAAATACCCCGTCCAACAGTATTCCTTAACAAAACAAAAACATTTCCTGCATCTCTCTCTCTCTCTCTCTCTCTCTCTCTCGGTTAAGCCGTATATTAAATAAAATACACTGATATAGTCATAGTCACAGGTTATAAATACTGGAATGGTTAAGCGAAAGACACTGAATATAGTACAGTACTTCAATTGTTTTTCTTTGTCATGTTTTGAAGCAATGAACAACTTAATTTAAAGACCAAGTAAAGAAAAAAAGGAGTTTGAACACAACTGTTGGTACTCTGTCCACATAAGAACTTGGCTATAAAACTAGCATCCACCCAACTGCTGAATGACTGTCTAAAGGTACAGAAGACAAAAATGCACTGAATGGCTATCATAGGATACAGAACACAAAAGTTAATGTATTAGAATCATTTGGTCAGGGGTCTATGCAGCAGTAGGATAATTATGCGTGTCATGTCCAAATTGAAAGTTCTCAATAGAAACACAATAAAGCTGTAATGATACATAAACCAATAACAGAGGTCACATTTGAAATGATAGGCGTGGAATAAATAGGATCTTTATCAAAGTTGTGTAGGGAACACCAGTGCATACCAGTTATTCTAGATTATGTTACCAGATTCCATCTTCTTATAGAATAGACAACCAATGCTAAAGTCATTGTTAGTTATTCTTACTTTGTAGCCAGGCTGGGGTACCTGGATTGATCCTGATGGATCACAGATTGTTATTTTATAGCAAATGGAATCTAGTATACTATATGGGCTAGTAAAACTGCTCATTGGTGTTCTATATGCAATACTATGTGGAGCTACTAACGAAGAGGGGACAGACTGTGATTTTTTTATGTCCTCTTTACTATAGGGGAGATTCCACAGTCCCCCCTGAGATTAGTCTTTGAATCACTATATTCTTTCCAACCCAAAAGACTGTTGATATACTAGAAGAAACCTACATGGCTTAAATGCCTAAGAAGATAGAAGCCAATTTGGTTTTAATATAAGAACATATTACCAAGGTACATCAAGGTTAAGTCCTCAATTATAACAGTATTGCAAGGGTTAGGAAGTTTCATTCTGCAAACTGAGTGATGGTTCTCATATTAAGAGTGGAAAACTCATTTTACCCAGTAAACAGCAGCCAAACAAAATAACAGAAAGAGGGGATTGAGTTGCTTAAAGTTCTACCCCTCATAAATTAAAACATGCAGATCTACCATGGAACTATTCTAAAGCCCTGATGTACATCGAAAGAATGGTGGCCTGGTTGTGGGACATAAATCTAATCCGCAGGTAATATGGATTTTTCCAGTTCAGTCACCCTGTTTAGATTGCACGAAGCTCTGAGATATGTTGATGATTGAAGGGAAAACTCTAATGATATCATTATGCAGCTGTGTACATAGGCATGAATGATCAGGATTAGGTGGCCATCTAGTTAAGGCATTAGTGTGCACATAGATGAATTAGTCATCAATGATCAGGATTAGGTGGACATCTACTTAAGGCATTAGTGTGCACAAAGACAAATTAGTCATCAATGATCAGGATTAGGAGGACATCTACTTAAAGCATTTGTGTGCACATAGATAAATTAGTCCTCAAAGATCAGGATTAGGTGGGCATCTACTTAATGTATCACTGTACACATAGATGAATTAGTCATCAATTATCAAAATTAGATGGACATCTACTTAAGGTACAAGCAGTACTCAGCTCTGATAAGAATTAGTGGCTAAAGATCCGTCTGGGCAAGAATGTGCTACTGGTCTGGAAGATAGTTTGTGGACAATGGCTTGTTAAGCTATAGGTGGAAAAGCTGAAGGAGAGCCAAGTCCAGTCTCAGCCACTGACTCAGATTCACATATGGGCCTTCTTTGAAATCTCGCATTACAGATAGAGGATTATATCTTGTTTTTGACACCCTGGCTGACCCTGCCACACATGTCTAGGGCTCAGTGACTTAAACATGAGAAGTAAACTGAGAAGATATATCCACCATTTTCTTTGTTGAAAGCAACACTTTGTTTTCACTTAGTCCTGGCCACATCAAGTTTTACGAAAGAGTTTGTTGTCAGGATGGCTGCTTCAGATGTTGGGAGATATACTGTTGACAACTGTTGGGACTTAGAAACATTCTGTGATACATTTAAGCTAGAAGTTAAGCAGTGTTAATATGTCATTGAAAGGGAATGGATGCTTACTGTGAGGGAATTTACTGAAATCAGGATAACTGGAGTTGATAAGTGTATGGGGCATGGATGCTTCCTGTGAGGGAATGTATTTATGTGCCTTATATGCTGTGTTGGACATGGCTGGGGAAATTGCGTATTCAGAATGTGGTATGTCTGTCAGTGTACATCAATGTGTGACTGTGTATGTGTGCCTGTGGAGTGTGCATGACTGTTTGCATGTGGTCTCTACATGTGGACATGGGAGAATAAGTGGAAGAAAGCCAAGATCTCTAGAGACTCTGCTCTAATTAGCCTCTGCTGTCTGATAGAGCTGCGGTATGTACAGAATGTGTGTGTGTGTGTGTGTGTGTGTGTGTGTGTGTGTGTGTGTGTGTGTGTGTGTGTGTGTGTGTGTGTGTGTGTGTGTGCGTGTGTGCATGTGCTTCTGTCTGTACATCCTGCTTTTTGCTAGGGTTCTGTCCAGAATTCTCTACCTAATGTTTCAGGATAAGTTTCAACTGACTCTAAATAAAATAAAGAGGAAATCAAAATATATACAGATAATATATGTATATAAGGCGAGTGAGAGAGAGAGAGAGACATAGATATAAATATAGATATAGATACATCTATATATACACACATGGGTCTGTGTCAGAAGCTCAAGTTTTCACAAACTCAAAATTCATATGGTCGAGACATTATGATTGAGTTTCCGAAAACTCAAACTTCAAAAAACAAAAACAAAATCTACCTTTTTTCTACATTGTTGAGATTGCACTACAGCAGGGAAAAGGTTAAATTCCCCAATCTGCAGTGTATCATGATCTCCATTCAAAAGCTTCAAGTTTTTGGAAACTTGAGCATGTCATCTCGACAATATGAATTTCAAGTTTCTGAAAACGAGCTTCTGATAGGGACCTGTATAATATGGTCTACTATCATTTGATTGGGATGCACTTGATTGAAAATCAAATGTTTCAAAGAATTTGACTGAAAAGCAAATGGCTGAAAACCTATTTGACTGAAACCGATTTCAGTGAATCACAAATGATAGAAAAGTGTAGAAGTGTATTCAGTGTGTGATGGTGCCATTTCTGAGAATATGATTTATAGGGAAGTGAGCCAAGAAGATTATGTGTGGATCGTGAATGCCCCTGTCATCTTGCACCCGTAAATTTATAGATGGTTGTGCTAGTGCACCAGCACTGATTTAATATGTATGGTGTTTTTCTTTCTCTGGTGGTTATACGGCCATGGAGTTACTATATATAATTAAGGGTGTGTGTGGAGGTGCATTTCTTTATGTTGAATATTTGCAATGATTTGTGATTCAGTGAAATGGGTTTCGTTCATCTGGGTTTCAGTCAGGTGCATTTCAAACAAATGAAAGTAAACTTACAGTATATGTATGTGTGTGTGTGTGTGTGTGTGTGTGTGTGTGTGTGTGTGTGTGTGTGTGTGTGTGTGTGTGTGTGTGTGTGTGTGTGTGTGTGTGTGCGCGCGCATATATATGTGTGTATATATATATATATATATATATATATATATATATATATATATATATATATATATATACAATCTCAAAAATTCTAGAAAAATGCATCCACTTCAAATTTACGTCTTTTTTGACTAAAAACCAACTTCTTACCCCCTACACAACATGGATTCTGACCAGGACATAACACCATAACAGCTCTACTCTCATTCTTAGAAACTGTCAATCAAGCCCAAGATTCTGGGAACTTAGCATCCACAGTGCATTCTGGGAACTTAGTATCTACAGTGCTCCTAGATCTCTCTAAAGCATACAATACTGTTTCCCATAAGCACCTTCTAAGTCACCTCTCAAACCTAAATCTCTCCCAAAACACTCTTTCCTGGTTGTCAAGCTGTCAGCTAGATTGCAGGCTTTAAAATGGAAAAAAGGTACCTCATCTTTCTTAGCCACTCCTACTGGAGTACCACAGGGGTCCATCCTCAGACCAATGCTGTTTAATATCTTTATCAATAATTTTCACTCTGTTACTCCTAATGCCAAAGTCATCCAATATGCAGATGACTCTACACTTGTCCGCTCTGCCTTTAACCTCCCTGAACTCCAATCTAAAACTCTGACTGCCTTCTCAAATACTGAGATCTGGATGTGGTAAAATCACCTTTCTCCCAATGCTAACAAATCTAAAATACTACTATTCACACCCTCAAAATCTTTCTCTTTTGACAAAAATTCCTTCCAAGTCTTTAGCCAAAGCAACTCTCCAATCAAAGTTGTTTCATTTGCCAAACTACTCGGTGTAACTATAGACGAACACCTCAAATTCGACATCCATATTCAGCAAAATATTAAGAAAACCCACGAAAAAATAGGTATGTTATACAGGAACAACCACATCTTCTCTACTTCTACCATGCGTATTCTGGCCTCCTCTTACCTCCTTCCCTCCCTTCTATATGGCACCCAGCTACTAACTAGCCTATCCTCTTCCATCACTTCCAAACTTGAAAGCTGTTATAACAAAATTTCTAAATTTGCCACCAAAGCCAAATACTTCACTGATCACTATGTTAACCTCCAATCCCTCAACTGGTTAGAATTCACAAATTACCTGCACTTCCTCCAGCTCACTACAGCACATAGACTAATATTTAATCCAACCAAATGCCCTGCTCTAACATCTTTCCCCCAAACACCCCAACTAGAACTCTCAGATCTGAACACCAAAACTTATGTCCACAAACCTAAATGTCCTGCTGGACAACTTCTCCTCTCCTTCTCTTTAGGTAAGAAATGGAACTCTCTCCCTTCCACATTAAGGACAATGTCAAACAAAAACAACTTCAGAACTTAGCTTTACACCTACCTCTCCTCCAAATGGCAATGTAACTGCATTCTCCCTACCTAGACCTCTTTAACAAAAGCCCCTGGGAGGGTATCCTCCTGAGTTCCTAAGCACCTTATAGATGGTTATAACCTTCTATAGTTAATTCCCATACGATCTCTCACACTCTGTAAATATTGTAAATAGCTTTTGACTTTAACTGTGTGAATTGCTTAAAATGTATCTGCATGATATTTTTCCACTATGGGCAATATTGCTCACGCTTTGTATTATTTAATATGTATTTGTACTTGTACTTTTATTTTTGTTGGACTGCTATCTTTACTGTAATCAGTTTCATGGAGCTTTTCTCCCCGGGCCTCCACTGAAAATGGGCTCTCTGGGCCCAGTAGACTTCCCTGGTAATCAGACTGGCAATAAATAAATAAATAATATAATAAAATGTATAATTCATTTTATATATATATATATATATATATATATATATATATATATATATATATTTATTTATGTGTGTGTGTGTGTGTGTGTGTGCACTTAAACACACAAGAGAGAAAGAAATAAGTCAGAACAAAGGTTTGTTTACAGAAAACAATGAGGCATGAAATAAAAGACCTGGGCAGTGCAGTGGTGCAGCGGTAGCATTGTCACCTCACAGCAAGAGGTTCTCCAGTTTGATTCTCGGCTTGGGTGCCTTCCTTGCAGAGTCTACATGACCTCCCTGCATTTCTGTGGGTTTCCTCCAGGTCCTCCGGTTTCTTCACACATTAAAAAGACATGCATCTGGAGCATTTCTCCCTGGGTCTCTGCTGAAAATTGGCTTTGTTCCAAATTGAACTTTCCCAGTTTAAAAAAATGTTAAATAAAAAAAATAAATAAATAAAAATACAGCTCACTTGGCTCTTTCAATTAATTCCACAAGTAATCTACAATATATATACTACTGTCTATGTAAGGTCATAGTCCTTAGAGGTATCTCCACAATACTGAGTCAGTCCCACACAACCTCTCCAACAAATAAATTGCTAAACAAAAATTACATAAGCAGGCTTTAGTAGGACTTCCATTCAACTTCAGCAAGAAAAGGAATATCTACAGTAGCTCCTATCTCTGACCCACATTGAACCTCCAGTCTGACGAAGTAACCTCCTGTCTGTTTTTAGATTACTTTCTTTTTATGCAAAGTTAATCCTTATTCTATGTATTTTTAAGACATGTACTTTAACACAAGATACATTTAAAGGCACGTTCCATCTTTTTTCACAGACAAGATGTTACATCTACCCCTAGTCTTAGCACAAAACTATCAGTGTTGGACATACACATGAGTTGTAAGACCTGGAAAACACATCAACATTCCTATTAGTCAGTGTTGATCTGTAAGTAATAGTACATTGAAATGGTTGTAGTGGAAGTGCTCTGCAGCATAATTTTGTATTTCCATCCTGTTTATTCACTCTTTGCACTGGAGCATGCTTGATCACCAGGTTAAAGTGACTACCTAGCATGTAATACTGTAATAAAGACCAGGCACGTTTCATAGCAAAGCACTCTGTATCTGTATCTGAATGCCTCTTTTCAGTATTGCATAATTTGTGACAGACATAGGACACAGGCTGCTCATGACCTTAACTTTTTTGGAACAATATTGCTCTGAAACCTTCTTCTGATGAATCAGAAAAATAAATTAAATATCTCAGTAAAGTCAAGAGTCACTAACACTGGTGCAAAGCATAGTATTTATAACTCATTAAATGTCTTGTCTGCCTCAACCATTGCACTTTGTATGAGCTTTCCCTTTTGTGAGACTTGTCAAAGGACAGGCAGTAGTTGCAAAACAGTACACATTTTCTGTAGTACCCATCCATTCAAAGAAAAGCCTTCACCTGTCTTTTAGTGAGGGGTATTGTCTAGTTTATTTATGGTATGTATTTTTCATAATTGTGATTTTTCTACCCCTTGCCATAAGGCACCGCAGATATTTAACATTCACTGTGCTCAATGTACTCTTAAAATTAACAGTCAAGCCAGCCTATGTATCACAATCTACATTTTGGTAAGTGACACTCCCAGTCCTCTGAATGGATGACCATGTCAACTAGATATGTTGCAGAATGTTCTTACCCAACACTCTCTGAAAGGGTGCTGGAGCTCTATGTAGGCTAAGCGGCCACACTGCATATTTAACTACATCTTTAAACATGACAAATGCTGTTTTGTTTTTCATTAGCAAATTTTCCAGTACCCTTTCATCAAATCTAATGTTGGTAAGAATTTGACTTTTCATGGGTTCTCATTCAAATTATTAATGAATGGTTGTCAAACTTGGAAACAATTTTATTAAAGTTTGATACTTATACCTGATTTAGGATCAAACACTACAATTCTTCTTTCACTTGTAATTTAAACGCCTTTTGAACTTCTTTTACTAATTATTTATTTGACTCTGGTACTTTGCTAGATCATGGAACAGCCTTCAGTCCAGCTTTTTTTCTATCTTATGTTCAATCTGTTTAGTTCTCCCAAGCATGTGTGAGAATACTCCTTTATTACAGAATAAAAATCATTATTTCTGCCTCTGTACTTTTGACAAGGACTCCTCTAGCATTACTTCAGGTAGAGATTCTCTGGTCTCTCCAGTATGAACTTTAGTTTGCAAGCTAACCACAGAACCGTTTCCTTCTCTCTATGGCTTTAGTGCATTAATGTGATACATTTGCTCTATCTGTCTCTTTCTTGGCTGTCTAAGCTTACAGTACACTACATTTAGCCTTTTAGTCCCCTCAAAGTTGCCTTGCCACTTAGCCAGAAATTTGTTCTCATGGAGGGTACAAATATTAATACCTAATCGCTTGGTTTAAATTGTCTTAAGGTAAGCATTCATATAGCTTGATTGTTGCATCACTTGGTCAGATAGGTCCAATGGGATCCTTGCTCTACCCCTGTTAACAAATTCTAAATAAATGAAGAAATACATTGGTTCTTCCCTTCATCTCTAGTCTCACTAGGAATATCAAACAGACCTGCCAAAACAGTTCAAAAGTTCAAAAAAGTTCAAATGGGGTAAACCTGACTGAATCTTACAATGCTTCTGTTGTTGCAAACAAAAAGTATGACAACATCCAGTTCCAGTTCTTACCATCTGCATCAGTTACCTTTACCTTTCTTATTTTCAGTGTTTTATTGAAACGATCTACTAAAATATTTATCTGTAGATGGTACGCTAATACTTTAACTGCTTAATCTTTAAACATTGATCCAGCTGAAGCAATACTCTTGACATAAGGGGCAGACCTTGGTCAGGAAGTATCTGTTTAGAGAGATGCCCACTCTGAATAACAGTACTCCATCTCTGGTATTTGCCGTCACATTAGCCTTGTGTCATGGTACATCTTTTGCAAATTTTGTAATATAGACCTTTATTAATAGTATGTAGTGAAGCCAATTGCTAGATTTTACTAGGGATCCTACAATATCCATAGTAGTATATTCATGTGTCACCTCTCCAAGAGGCATTACAGCCATTAGATTTGTAAATCCAGGATGGGTTGCAGTTTTCTGGCATTGTAGACAAGAAACCCATTATATTTTTTCTGTTTTTTTTTTTATTTTACCTGGCCATTATTTAGTATCTGGCAAACACTTTTCTTTTAGTTTTGTCCATCCACATGTGACCTCCTAACACATGACTAAAAACCTGCCACTGGAATTTCTAGTTTTTTTCCACAACTGGTAGTTCCAGATAAAACTCACCTGCTTTAACTTTTCCATTATCTCAACAATACTGTACAGAGTTCCTGTCTTTCAGCTTTCTCTTTTCCTTGACAGTAATTGGTTTAAAACTCTGCATTTTCATACCTGTCTTACTTTAACTGTTCACTGTCATTTCTTTATTCTGAGGGTCCTCGCTTAAGTCATTTTCCTCTTCTGTTTCTATCCTTCCAATTTTTATATTAATTAATTTTGCAGCTCTGTACAGATATCCATCTTCTATTCAATTTTACTTCAGGGTTTTATACCAGTTCACCTCCAGTTTCTGTGCTGACTTATCTTACAGTATTGGATTACTGCTGATCCCTTGTTGGGATAAGATTGTGGTAACACAAATAAAACTTTTTTCCCCGTTTAAACAAAGCTATATTCTAACCCTTGTGTTGCTTCTTTGCTAACGCTCTCCTTGTGCTTTTGAATCTGGAACTCTATAATAGTGTCACTATCTTACTGTCCAACCCACATTCTTACACCAGATGGGTACATCAACCTTTTGTTTCATCTTTTTATTATTAGGTGCACTGGCCTGCCACACTGTGTCTACAGTTAGCCCCCTTCACCCCATTTTCTACATTTTGGGGAAATATTTCTCCTGTTATAACATCAAGTAAAAGTCAGGACTCACAACTGCAAGATGCAAAATATTTCCTATAAATGAATTTCTAAATCTGTGAAAAAATATTCCGTTTTATCATCCTGGTGGACATCTGCAATAAATAAACTCTATAATAAAAGGAAAAAAGAATTGCTCTCCAGGAACAAGGAGCAGGTTCCTAATTGGAAGCAAGCTCTCCTTAGCCTGAACAAGCAAATAAGAGCACTAGTGAAACCTTCCAAAGCAAACTTTGAGTCAAAACTGGCCACATCTAAAGACAATCATAAGGCCTTCTTTACATATGTCAGCAATCTCAAAGGAAGCACTCAGATCTGCTCAGAACTGGTGGTCAAAGACACCACATACACAAAAGCTATAGATATTGCCAAGCTGCTGGTAGACAGGTTCAGCAAAAACTTCACCCTCTGTCCCCCCATCAGTATATCAGGACATCCCCAGCACCTGCCCCCCTCCCCTTATCTCTAGGCAGCAAGTATCCACTGCCCTCTCAAAGGCAAAAAATTCAGCCTCCATGGGACCCAATAACATTCCAGGCTGCATCCTCCATTTGGCTGGGATGAAGCCTGAGTACAGGCTGCATCCCAGCCAAATGGAGGCAGCCACTGACATCCCTTTGCACAAAGGTGGAGCATCCACTGATCCAGGAAATTATTGACCAGTCAGCCTAACTAGCCTCATCTGCAAGGCCATGGAATAGATTATCATGGACCTCATTAACAAGGACATTGGCAACCCCCAAACACTTAATTCCAAACAGTTTGGTTCCATCAAAGGGAGGTCATTCCTCTTAAATTTGTTTGACTACTTTGAGACAGTCACCAAAGCCATGGACAAGGGGAAGATAGTGCACACTCCCTATATTGTCCTGTCCAAAGCATTTGAGACTATTCCCCACTCAGGCATAATAGATAAACTCTCTCAACTAGGCATCAATCCATTTGTTACCAGATGGGCAGCAAACTGGCTCACTGATGGAACCCACCTAGTCAAAATAGGGGAAGCAACCTCAAACAGTAGACCCGTAATGAGCATTGTACCCCAGGGATTGGTCATAGGGCCTCTGTTGTTTGGGATATACTTTTCTGAGGTGCAGTCCAAACCAAGTGGCTATGGCTGACCAAGTTTGCAGATGACTACAAGCTAAGCACTGTCATCAATTCCTCTAGTGATGTGGACATCTAAGAGGGCCTCACCCTAATGACTGGTGCCAGAAACATGGCCTCAAACTGAATGCCAAAAAATGCATCATCATCCCCTTTGAGGAGAGTGACGTCCCCACAAATTATCACATTAATAACAAGGTCCTAAGCAGGCAATTAGTCATGAGGGACTTGGCCACCCAGTTTGATAGCAAACTGACTTTTGACCACCATATTGCCTCCATTGTATGGAAAGCTTTCTACATGGCCCACCTAATTAAGAAGGGTATCTCATCCAGGGACAAGGAGGTCATAACATCCTTGTATTCTTCCCTTATAAGACCCATTATTGAGTACAATGTCCCTTTTGGCATGTACCTCACAAAGCACATGCAGATGCTGGAGAGACCAGAGAGCTTCCTCATCAGGAGAATCCAGGGCCTCAATCATCTACCCTACACAGATAGGCTAAAAGCCCTGTCCATCTACTCAGTCTCATACAGACTCCTCAGAGGTGACTTCTGTCTGACATACAAAGCAATCTCAGACCCCATCTTGATGGGACTGCTGCACATCAGCAAGTCAAGCTCCATTCAAGTAACTTTCACGCATGACTTCAAGCTGGTCTGTGACATCACTAGGACTATCTGGCAGGACATATTTGTGTCCCAGAGACTCCCTCTTCTGTGAAATAGACTCCCTCTCCACATCAAGCAGAGTTCCTCATTAACACTTTTTAAATGCAACCTGGATAACTGAATGGGGAACAGAAAATACACCCCTGGGTTTCCACTTATGTCACTGCTGGACAGGGACATCAAGTGCTGACCTGTCAAATGATGGCTAAAGTCTTGGCTAGGCTTGTAAGGGACTCAGGGCCAATAGCCTAGTAACTTCCTATGATCCTATCATCCTATGGACACATATCACTTAGCTTGCAAATGATGTAACCTTTGACAAGGGTAATCATGTTTTCAGAATCCATTAAGGCTTGAACTTCACTCTAAGAATATAGCGCACTTTTGTTAGCTGACTTGTAACACTTTGACATAATGCCAACTTAAAAATCCTTGCTTCAGTCTTATAACATTCCATAGGAAAAGTTTAATTCATAGCATGCATGATCAGCTTTGACATTTTTTGTTACTGGTATATTCTTCAATATTATTGGAACAAAATGTAGTAGTTTGTGGCCCCTGTCATTTTATGTCTGAAATAAATTAACTCATTAATACCAGCTTTTTCACAGAAAATTGCACATTTCTTACAGCAATTTTAGATTCAGAAACAGGTGATTCAATTTTAAACAGTGTCTTTAATAAACATTCTACTAAAGTCACAAACTTGTCAGTGTCCTTGAGATCACTTTGTAACACATTTTCATACTACTAAATACTCCTTCATATCTGTACAGTTACAATTTCTCATGTTTTTATTTTAATGTTACTGACATTCTAACCATAGATTTAAAATATATTCCAAATCCTGCATCTGGCAATTATGGGTTTGTCAAAATAAAATTTCAGTTGTGAAATTTTATTACTTCTACCTCAGATGTCAACTCAAGTTTTTCATTGCCAAAAATAAACAGACTCCTCCATGTTTTTGTTGATTTTTAATGCTCCCTCTGTCAACTAGAAAGAAAGTAGTTTGGCCCACTATGACTTCCTAGTTCTCCTTGGAGTCATATATTTCATATGTTACTAGCGTGAACTCAGTATTATTCTCTTTGCTCAGTTTCTTAAGGACAGGTACAGTTATGTTGATTAGCCCTACCAGCTGTTTTAGCTGAACCATTTTTCAGTTAGTCTGCACCTTGGAGTCTATCAAGGCTTTTGACAAACATCTCTAATTTAGAAATCTCTTAGGAAAATTTAGGTAAAATAGCCCATACACTTGGCCGCAGAGGTATAGTAAGGAATGGTATTTTGGCTGGTCCGTGGCCAATATTGCCTGTGTACAAGCCACATCTGTGGGGTATTGTATCGAAGGCTTTTGCGAGGTCCAGGTAGGCTGTGTGGACCACCTTCCCCTCGTCAATGGCCTTGGTGACTGTTTCAAAGAAATCGACCAGGTTTAAGAGGCAGGATCTGCCTTTAACAAAGCCAAACTGGGTAGGATCCAGTGTCTGTAGGTCCCCAATATCTTTATTTATGAGGTCCATGATGATCCTTTCCATAGCTTTGTAGACCAAGCTAGTCAGGCTTATGAGGCGATAGTTTCCAGGATCCGTTGAGGCACCACCTTTGTGGAGAGGGACCACTGTTGCTGTACGCCACTCTTTGGGTACATATCCTGTAGTAAGGCTGAGATTGAACAGTAGTGCTTCCAAGTTACATCCTTTACTACTTAATTGGCACTCATTTTTATATCTAGCACTATAATTACCTGACTAAAATGTTGATATATTATATACAAGAACCTCTTTAGAGACACAGGAAAATGTTTTACAGAAATGTCACTACACACATACTGACATACCAAACACGCTTTGCTGTCTCTACTCTAAAAGACTCAATTTTGGGAAGTGACTGTAGAAAGACAAATACTATGCATTCATTCTTCTTTCATCAGCTTATTAAACTTAATGCCTCTCACTGCAGTTGTCAGCAGGAAGATAAAAATCACATTTTCCTGGCATAGTCTGTCATTAATACTTCTGTCTAAGTATGTAATGTATGCATTACGAACAAGTTCATGCAGCGAAATATATATATATATATATATATATATATATATATATATATATATTTATGTAGTGCCTTTTTCGCTCATAGTGAAATTTGTAGTACTTCATTTCATTTAAATAACACACATGAGATCTATTTTCTATTGTTCATAACATTTCATAGTGAACAGTGAGCCACATAAATTTAGAGAAAAATATTTCATAGAGGTAAACATATCCGTTATTACTTAACTTTGAACATGTATAAGACTTCATCATATAAATAGCAGTTAACATAATGATGCACTTCTTCTGTGAATATTTGGAAAATGAGTCTGCCCAGATTAAATAAACTGTATTTTAATAAAGATGTAAGCAGATGGAAAAGAAAAACGGAATACATATATATATATATATATATATATATATATATATATATATATATATATAAATATATATATATATGTGTGTAAAATACATTGTGGAACGCATGCTGGCATGTTATCTTAGGTCTACCCAGATTAGATAAACTGTGTTTTAATAAAGATGTAAGCAGATGGGAAAAAAACAGAATACAAATTATATATATAATACATTGTGGAATACATGCTGGTATGTTATCTTAGGTGTATATTCTCTTTTAATTTATAGTTCAGTGTACAACAGCACATGGATATAAATATCACAACATCCCATAGCATCACCACAAGCCAATACAGAATCTATAACATACCAAAGCATACACAGTGAAAGTAATTTTAGTCCTTACCAAAACTGTAAACCATTATGCACACAGTAAAAGTAATAAATATTTTTGAAGAATTTAAGCCCTTTCAGTACCTTATAATATGCATCAGTTGGCACATCATTGCCTTCTTCAGAATTCAATTGTTTAAACAAAACTTAATCCTAGGTGTATGAATTGCAGAATTTCTCTCCATTTAATAGTAGTTACAAATAATGCATTCTTTCAGTATTTGTCAAGCTGCATTTTTTCTTTTCTCCAGCTTCAACAGTTTAGAACTAAATGCCCAAATAAACTATGGAAAACATGTAATGTTCTCTATTATTAATTGAAGGTTTGAATAGTGTATAATTAACATATGCTGCTTACATCAACTTCAAAATGTAATATATCTATTTATAGCATGACCATAGGAACCAGGATAATGACTGTGCTCCCTATTGAACTCTCCCGACATATCAAAAATGTAGGAAAAAAAGCAAATATCAAAAAATCACTGCTCTCCTTTAAACTTTTTTTTGGAGGAGGGCAAGCTGCTTGCATCCAGATGTTTGTGTGCAAGGTATATCCTCCACCCCCTCAAACTTTATATACCAACTCTAAGATCATCATACTTTGGAGAAAAGGGAATACTCCAAGAGATGTCAGTCTGGAACCTAGTATGCAAGTCTGGATTCTCAGCAATTCAGGCTCCACATTATATGACTCGGTAATGTGGGTCCCAGTCTTTGAAATGGTTACCAAGTGACTGATGTTAAGGAGGCCTCAGAGAAAAACATAGCTTAGCCATCAAATATAAGTGTTGACATTGCTACAAAGCAGTATATCTAAGATGGAATATATTAAATTCCTCTATCAAATAACATAATTGACATACTTCTTTTTATTCTATCATGAAAGACTGAAAACTCAAAAGAGAGAAATTAATGGTCAATCAGAAAAGAGAGAGAATGACAAAGCTTTGAATGACTACTAGGAGCAAATCATAATACACTGAATACGTCTCTTCCACTAAAAAGCCCTATATTAATAAACTCCAACTACAAAACTAAGATCAAGTGTTGCCTTGGTAGTGATACTGTTAGGGAAAGGGTTTTTAGTAATGTAACGGGCATGGGTAGGGTTAGAGTTACACACATAAGTAGGTTGAGTAGGGGTGGGTAGCACTCTTCTTCTTCTTTCGGCTTTTCCCGGTTAGGGGTCGCCACAGCGGATCTTCTGTCTGCTCATGATTGGCAGTGGAGTTTTACAGTGTCGAGGTGCCAGCCCAGCGCCCAACCTTCCACAGAAGGCACACACATGCACACACTCACACCTAGGGCCAATTTAGAGGGTACAATCATACACAAGAGAAATTGGACACAGAACACAGACAACAAAAAATGTGCACAATACTGAATCTTAGTTACTGCAATGCTAGCTTGCGAACAGTTGCACATGCACACCAATTGTTATAACAGTCTTACACATCTTCACAGCCACCACTTTTTCATTGAAAAAATTATTTTCCTACACACTCCTACTTACCTACACTATATGAAACTAAATTCAACCATGTATCATTCACACAAATGAGCATTCACTTATTTGTGCATTATCTTTTTTTCTTTTTTTTAGACCCACAAAAACTTTTCAACCCAATGTGAATTCAATCTTTTGAGTTACAACCATTATTTTATATCAGGGCATCTCAGTAGGATCCTAGCAGCACTGCTTTCAGGATGTTTTCCAGGAAGTAACAGTTCAAACACCTTACACCTGCATTATGCAGTCTTACAGTGGGTATCTGCTATATTTAATGAATTTTACATCTTAAAGTCCTGACTGCTTAAAGACAAAGGGCATATTCATAAAGACTGGTAACTTCACTGCTCAGAGATTAATAGCACAAGCAGGATTTCATGATGCAGCCCACTGAGGATTAGGTATGCACAATTGCCAACAAAGAGTAGACCTGGTTGGGAACAGTGTTGCATAATAAAGCCATGTATTTGCAAAAATGGCAGTCAGTGCACAGCTGAGTAGTGCAAACTATTAAGGGTCATTTGATCCAGGGCCACTGGCATGCAGGTTGCATGCTCACCATCATGCTCATTCACATGCATATCAAAGCACAGCCCATACGCAATATAGGCAGAGTTGAGATCCCATATAAGAGCTATACAGCAAAGTGCCAACTATGTTTATTTTATAAATGGGAAGAATATGGGATGATAGAATAGTGAGAAAGAAGGAATGGCAAGCTAAGGAAAACACAAAAGGACAATGGGAAAGCCACAGTGACAAGTGGTGAATAAAAGGTTATTTGGGGGTGGGGCAGCTGCCTCTTTTTTTGTTTTGTTAAGAGAGGAAGACTACAGGAGGAGATAAGTAGGGGACAATATGGGTATAAAGGAGGTTACAGGAATGACATCATGGCACACACACACAAAGACATAGAATAGATAAAGATTAACATTGATATAAAAGGAAGAGTGAATACGGTGGAGATATGCAAACTGAGGGAGGAACTGGTGATATGGAGAATTGAACAACAAATAGTGAGGGTGAATGACACACAAAAAAGGAGAGCATCATGCCTGGGAACAGAATGGAATGACAAGTACCTGTCAAGCTGTCTCAGCAGAGAACCCTTCCAGAATTCAATCATCTCAATGACTGACATGGGGCAGTAGTTTGATAGCTCATAGGAGGTGCCACCTTTGTGTAGAGGAATAATGTATTACACTGTCCACAATTTGGGGATCTGAGCTTCTTGTATGGAGCGGTTAATAAGAACTCAGACAGGGTAAGTCAGGGACTCTGCAGCTAATTTTAGGAAATTAGTGGGTAGACCATCTGCTGCGAGGGTGGTAGGTTTTAGTTTTAATAGCAGTTTTTTTACCATGGAGGTTGGTACAGGTGAAAGTGTAAAGGAGGGTAAATCTTTGTTATCTGTGGTTGGTGTGAGCATAGGATTATTGTTAGATAGTTGGGTAGATAATGTGAGAATAGATTCTGTGAAGTGGTGATTAAATTGAGAAGCTATGCTGTCTTTGTTAGTCTTGGTGTTTGGGGCTGGGGTGGTAGTTTTGCCGGGTTTTAGAAGGGAATTGATAGCTTGCCAGAATTTTTGTGGGTTTTTGGAATGTTTGTTTTGGACATTAAGGAAGTAGTTTTGTTTATCCATTTCGAAGTTGTTGATATATTTGTCTATTTTGGCCAGTATTGTTCTTTTTACAATTCTTCCAGGCATTGTCCCTGGCTTTTAGTAGGGCTTTTGTAGCCCTATTTAGCCCAGGGGCATAGTTAAATTTGGTTCTACATTTATTAATGGGGCTATTGTATTTATAACATTTATAAAAGTTCTATTGAAAAAGTTAACTGTCTGGTCTAGTGCTAGAGTCTGTAGCTGGTGCCAGTTACATTGTTGTAGTATTCATTGAGAATTTGTGGATTAACCTTGTGTTCATCTCTAATTTCCTTACATAGTATGGGTTTGGGTATCTTTACCTGTTTATGAAGTAGGAATGCAGGGCAGTGGTCACTTAGTTCATCAGGTAGGCAGCCCACATGATCATTTTCTTTAGGGAAATTAACTAAAGTCCAGTCGAGAATGGATTGTTTTTTGTTTTTTTGTTGATTCTGGTGGGCTCTTGAATTAATTGGGAGAAGTCAAATAAGTTAATATGGTTTGAGGGATTGTTGGAGTTACATGTAAGTCAGTCTAGGTTTAGGTCGCCTAGCATGATAGTTTCTTGGGGCGGGTTGGTTGTAGCCCATTGCAGTATTTCTTCTATTATAGGTGTGTTATTACCTGGGGGAATATAACTGTGGAGTATGTTGATTCTTTTTTTGTTTTTAAGGGACATAACAGAGCCTAATGTTTCTGCATTCTGAAATTTGGGAAGTCGGGTGTTTAGAGGCTGGAGATTAAGTGTGTTTTTAAGTAGAACTGCAACTCCACCTCCCTTTTTGTAAAGTCTGTCTTGCCTTAGGATACTATACCCTGGGGTAGAATTTCATCATTTTGGGTGTTGGGTTTTAGCCAAGTCTCGGTAATAGATACTACATCTGGGGAGTAGTGAGCTATGAGTGCATGTAGGTCATGTAGTTGGTTGGATATACTTCTTGAGTTTAGGTTAATAAAAAGAAGTTCTAATTTTTGTTTGTGTGAAAGAAATTTGTTGAGTTGACCTGGGTTGGTGTGTATGTCTCCTGCGATTAGTAGCCATTTTTTGAGGAATATTTTGAGTTTTATAGCGTGGCCTAGGTCAGTGTGTACTCTAAATGATGTTTGTTTATTGAGAGGTATTTTGGTGTGTGTCTTGTGTATGAGAAATAGTGAGCTGTTTTTGAATAATGTGGAGCAGATTGCAATGTTCTTGTCTGTCCGTATGTGTGTGTAGGTATGTGTTGTGTGAAAGGTACTGTTTGGTGGTAGTGTAGTGTGTATGGATGTGGTATAGGCTAGGGTAGTGAGAGTTAGTAGTAGTAGTGATACTATGGCCTGCATGATTTGTCTGGGTGAAGGGAGAGGGGAAGGTTGCAAGTGGATGGGTATGTTATGTAAATGGCAGTGGATTTGTTAATTGATTGATGGTGATAGGCTGTTGTTGGTGGGGGTATGATTATGAGGGCTATAAGTGTAGGAGCACTGGGGGTGGGTTGGAATTGGGGGTAGGGTAGGGGAGCGGAGTGAGCCCGCAGGGGGAACGGAGCTGGAAAGAGCAAGAGAGGTGAGTACAGCAGTAAAAAGTATCAGCTGACTGGTGTTCAGTGGCTATATCAACAGGTTTTGATTTTACTGTAGGTGAAAATTAAAACTGTAGACTAACATTCAATATGGGCAGTGCAGTAAATAGGGAGGGAATATATAACAGATATAGAGGTGGTGAGGTAGTATTTAAATGTCTACCAACTTTGCTATGCAGCTTTTGGGATTTATGGATAAAAATGTCTTTCTACCCTTTCTGTTGGTGGATGTTACCACCTAGTGGTTAGAGGGGATATCAAGCAGCAGAGATAAGCAGAAAACCTTCTCAAGATACAATTTATACTATGTTAAAATGGGGGAGTATTAAGGGGGTCTGCAGTAGGCTGCTAAAGCTTGGACATGGAAGAGTCAACTAGCAATCCTAGGTTTTATATAAAGTCTATATTAATATGCTATTAGAAATATACATTCACTTTTATTTGTGCTGTAGGAGTTTTCTATGCAAAAACCTGGCTAGCAGGTAAACTTCAGGTGTGTCTTCAGGGATTAGCAGGAGGTAATTCCGTTTACTTTAGTGGCAGAGAGGGAGCACCCGGATATGTTTGTACTGAAAAAAGAGAGAGACAACATTGAGTTAGATAGTTAAAATGATGCAAATAAGAGGTCTTTGTAGTAGGATGCAATGATGCCTAGAATCTGGAAGGGAGATTACAACTGTGAGCAGTGAGGGGGGGGGGTCTGTAACTTCACTAATGGCTCTTTCCCTTTTTTGTTGATGAAGTCTAAGAGCTACAAATTTCTCTGACTTTGGAATTGTCAAACTTTGAGGTCACCCCTAATATCTATCTGCTTGATCAACCCTATACTGCTACCCTTGCCTGCTCTAGTTCCTGAAGTGAGGCCTGGAAATGCTCCCAGCATGCAACTGTGCAACAGTCAGATGGTGGAGCAGCAAATGAAAACATACCTTCTGGTTGTCAAGAATTCACTGCTGGAAGTCCATAACTTTTGCCATCAAGAACATTTTAAGGTCAGTCCACCATAGTGGGAAAATGCCCAAGCAATCCCCCTGAAGTAGCCCCATTAACAGAAGAACTGCAAATCAACTGTTCAAACGTGTCTCCCTAAAGTGTGAAATTAGCTTCTAGTAAGAAGAAATAGGGAATGATTCATGCCACCAGCTTAACAGTAATGGCTCATGCTCAGAAAATGTGTGAAGAGTGGAAGGGTCTCAAAAGACCTGACAAAGTGACAATGCTCCTGGGGGATCAATATTATATTGACACATGAGAAATAACCATACTGGGGAGTAACAAGTAAAGGTCAAGGGAGGTGTAGGCCCACCCCAAGAAGTGATGTGAAATACATCAAATATGTCCATAAAGTCATGATAGTTCTTTGTCATTATACATGTCAAGGGAGTGGCCAGAGACCTAGGGTCTGAATGTACATCAGAACCAGAGAAGACCATATTTTATTCCAACTCACCAAAATATCACATCCTCCTCAAAAGCACAGAGAGTCCCTTAACATACATCTCCTGATGAAGGTCCTGGAGGAAAGTAATGATTAATTAAGGTGATTAAACATACCCCTAATAGCCCTTAATGAAAAGAAAGTGTCCCCGTCTGTTGTGCCTGGTGTCCAGAGTTTTAATGGGAAAGATATTTCTAAATAATGTGACCACTCCCCTACATATACCATATATGTGTTGCACTACCTCACAACAGATATGTGGGAAAAACCAGGATAGTCAGTTTCACTGCATTTGAGTATGTTTCTTCCAGGAAAACTATACTAGAAGTATACATTTTCAAGACTGCTCTGATCCTAACACTTTTTAGTGGGTTAAACAACCTGTTAACATTCAAAGAGATTAATTTATAAGTCAGCATTAATCACATATAGGTGACCTACTACCACAGTAGCACCTGAGGATGTCAAAAACAATTGCCACCTACAAAAGCATATTTTAACCACAGGAGACACCTTATTGTTTCGAGTTTATATAAAAGTGGGTGCCTTAAAGCCAAGTTTTGCAGAACCTAAGCTATTAATATAGAACTGAAGTAATTTCACAAAAACATAATAAAATGAAGCAATAGTTAATTGTCTTAAACATGGTTTAACTATGTACAACATAGGAGTTATGGATGCTTCCATGGAGGAGATAGATAATCTCTGTTACAGGATGAGGATTCATAGAAAACAACATGTGCACAGCCAAAAGGGATGCCAGTACAAATAAAACAGGTCCATCAATGCACCAAGGATTGTGCACTGCACTCACTAAAAAACATCAAACAGATTAAGGTTTTTGATATTTATATGCCAACTAACATGTGTCAGTTCCTCCACTGCAGTCTGACCCACAAACCAACTTATTTCCACAAAAACATTATGTGAAAAAAAATAGGTAAACAGCAAGCAGATCTTGAAGAAGGGGGAGGGAGGAATCAAACAGCACTTAGCATTAAGGACATATACATTTCATATAGAATATGGAATGGGCATAACAGCACAACAAAAAAGAAATTCCCCAGCCCCAGCCCCAGCCTGCCTGGTGATAAATTAAAAGGCAAAGGCTAGCCTTCTAAAGACTACAAGGTAGAGCATAATATTCCCAGTTCTAATTGACAATCTTCAGTAGAAATGGACAAAATACTCAGAGCTGTCCTGTGAGTTCAGACCACTACTGAGATTTCACTTAGCTACCTTGTTTGCTTTAGTAGCTGCCTTCCTTCAATCTTAAAGTCTTTTTTTCAGAAAGAGAAGAAAAAGACTACCAGCTGCCCTTAAAATGCACCTTCAGTGTAGCTGGGTAGAGCAGGCATTTTGCAAAGTAATTCTAATGACAGAGCCTTTGTGCTGGGAAAAAGGTATTCCTTTAGCAACAAGTTTCTAATGAGTGGTCATTGTCAAACAGCATGTGAGCCCTGGTAATTTATCACTTTTCCAGGAGCCCATAAAGCAGTAAACCACTTTTCTTTTATATTGTAAAACAGGAACTAGACCAGTATAGGTCTAAGTACTTTAAAACATGTATCCGTTGGGAGAAACATTCTTTGGGCCTGTTTGATGACTGACAGCTCAAGTAGGATATCCAACAATTATGTTAGTCTGCCCATGATGAAACCCATGCAGTCATCACTCCCTACATATTCTGGTACCCCAGTAATCAAATTCTTCTGGCAGGCTCTCTTCTCCAACTTGATCAGTTGAGCTTCCATCAAATCAAGTTTTGACTAAATCCCAGCTATCCTCTACTCTGATTGCTCTTTTAGTGCAGAAAGAAACTGTGTACATTTTAAAATTTAAAACCATGTTTCCTTTTGGGCTAAATGAAGAGCTCAATTGGAAAGCATTATCTTGTTAAGATGTTGTTCAAATTGATTAATTGCATAATTATTTTATTGCTTGTGTATATATAGTGCTATGCTATGTAAGCATTTTATTCTCCTTGAAGGCTTTGGAGTTTTTAGTGTGCAATAAATCCTTTTGGTGGAGTTTGTGTTCGTTGTTTTTTCCTGCTTGGTTCCTGTTGTTCCAGTTTGATGCCTACTGATCCACAGTTCCACCTTCCTCGGATTTTTAGAGAGAATATGGAGGGGAGTCAAATGTCTCTGGATAATTTTCTTGTGAATCCTACTACTTCTTCCAATCCAGCTGATAGAGGTGAGAGACAAGTCCCACAAAGAGTACCTAATGAAGTTAACAGTATTTGGGAGAAGTGGGATGAAGACAGACGCTCCAGGCCCACTAATCCCTTTTCTGGTGTGGGTAGAAAGATATCATTGGCGTTGAACACAGAACATAAATCATTGTTTGATGAACTGGAGAAATTAATGTGGAAGGAAACCTCAGTTCATTATAACATTTGTGGTCTACAAAAATATGTTGAGACTGACATCCCTCTAACCCATTTGATCTGACCTTGGACACAGATACTGCATTTCATAAGAGGTGGGTTAATGCTGCCCATCAATGTGTAACTGAATGGCTGCACATTCTTATAGAACGGGATCAGTTAAAGCATAAAGAACTGTGCGCTAACATTAAAAAACTGTGTTCTGATCTAACTAATGCTGTTCCGTTGTCCTTGTTCGATGATTTTCTTAAGCAAACTAACTCTAAATTAAAAGAGTATGAGACTACTTTGGTTAATAGAAAAAAAGGTAAACTTCAGGCTTTCCTGTCCAGGACTGTTTCATCCAGGTGATAAGGAGGCTATACTTCGCATGAAGATGAATGGAATGATGGCGATTTTCCAGGTCTCCCAGCAGCTGAACAGAGGGAAGGATTTCGACAAACTTTTCGTGGGGACTCCTCCTCCTCCATTCCTTTGGCACAGGGACAAAAACGGGCATGGGAACAGTCAGCCAACCCAGGTGAGCAACGTTTTGGACAGGAGGGATATAAACGGGGAAGACGTTGATGTATGTACTGTTTCCAGTAATAATATTGTGATAAATTCTACTGAGTATGTTGTTAATCTTTCCAATTATGTGTTTAATGAAACTGAAATGTGTGTTTTAAATAGGGGACTTAAATTTGTCCCCATTATGACATACAAAGTGATGTGTTTTCTTTTGCTGGGAAGTTACATTTGAAATATTTCTTCAGAAAAGATGGCTTTTCTGTTCCTGAAACAGATGAAGAGAGTATAGATATTTCATTGGATAGCTTTTATTCTTGTATTTCTGAAACTGAAAATAATGCATATTATAGTTTTGATACTTCCAAGGTTCCTTCACAAAGTACTTTCATGCCTAATGTTTTAAATGGGGAGGTATGCCAGTTTGTCAGTCTAGTAAATCACTTTACTGAGTTAGCTCATAAAGAATTTATGAGCAACAGGTCTAACATAAACTATAACATGTCATCTCAAGAATGGAAAGCTTTATTAACTTTAAGCAGGATGGATGACATTGTATTTAAACCATCAGATAAGGGCAACAAACTAGTAGTCATGTATTTTTCTGATTATTTAAGCATGCGTATGAAGCATTTGTGTGATGTTAACACATACAAAGTTGTTAATCCAGAAGTTTACTACACATCTATTGATGAATATAAGGAGTTAATAAACAAAGGAATAAGATTAGGTTATTTTTGTCAGTCGGATGTTAAAAAAAAAGTTTCATGTTGAAGGCTGTAAAATGGCCCTGTTTTATTGCTTACCTAAAATTCATAAGAATTTGTACAGACCTCCAGGGAGGCCTATAGTATCAAGGTCTGTATATTTTTTACATAACCTGGGTGTCTTTTTACATAATTTTTTGTCTCCATATGTTATAAAACTACCCTCATACATAAGTGACGTTTTTGACTTTTTGGATAAAGTAAAACGTATTAAATTAAATCAAAATATGTTATGGGTTAGTATAGATGTGAAAAGCCTATATACAAGTATTATACACCAGTTTGGATTGGAGGCTATAAGATTTTTTCTAGGAGATTTCCCTGCTACGGAATATGTTATTGAATTGATACATTTTTGTTTAACTCATAATTTTTTTGAGTTTAATAATGTTTTATACCATCAATTGCAAGGTACAGCCATGGGGGCTTCATTTGCTCCCATGTATGCCAATCTATTCATGGGATTGTTTGAATTGGAAGTCATTTATAAGCATAAATTCTTTCATGAACATGTTGTTCAATACTTTAGGTACGTTGGTGATTTAATATTTTTGGTTGATAGTAATAGGGAAGAAATTATAAAATTCTTCAATGAGATTAATATTAACAAATATTTGATAAAATTTGATGGACTGAATATTGGACATGTTATTCCATTTTTGGATGTGGTATTAGATATATCTGATGGTAAAAATATTGTTACTTCACCTAATAAAAAATTTGAAGGGACATGCCAATATTTACATGGTACTAGTGGGCACCCTTCTCATATAATTAATGCTTTACCTTATGGTGAAATGTTACGTATCCATAGACTTTGCAACAGATCTGACATTTTCCATAAAGAAATAGGTTCTTTGGTTAAATCTTTTTTAACCCGAGGTTATAGTAAGGATATTTTGGAGAAAAGCTTTATAAGATTATCGACAGGAGTTAAACCCAGAGTTGAAAAATCTATTTATGATAGGAATAGCAGTATTATGGGGTGGGATATGATACGACAGAATGATCTAAGTGAAAATAGGGATAATATTTATTTTGTAACTACATTTGGTTGCTTTACCAAACATTTTCTTGATATAGTTAGCCGTTTTTGGCTTTATTTATGTTCTTTAAGGAATGTACAACAATGGCTAAATTTGCATATTAAGTTTTCTTACTGTAAAGGTAAAAATATAAAAAATTTTTTGGTGAAAGCCAAGTTTGTTATGTCTTCTTCAAAAATGCATAGTGAACCTGCTCGAGTTGGAACTTTCCCCTGTGGCAAGTGTAAAGCTTGTAAACATATTGTAACTAATTTTGAATTTATTAATAATGTTAGATTTGATAGCCATGTTTTTTTTAACTGTAATTCTGTGGGTGTTATATATGCTTTACAATGTCCCTGTAACAAATCTTACATTGGGGAGACAAAGAGGGCATTTAAAACTAGATTTTTAGAACATGTTAGAGACATTAGGAATTGTAAGAAGGATAGCCCTGTGGCAGTACATTTTTCAGAAGTTCATAATAAATGTAGTAATGGTTTGAAAGGGACAGTATTGGAACAAATTTGTGTGTCTTTGTTTAATAATATGAGTATAAAGACTCTTTTAGTGCAGAAAGAAACTGTGTACATTTTAAAATTTAAAACCATGTTTCCTTTTGGGCTAAATGAAGAGCTCAATTGGAAAGCATTATCGTGTTAAGATGTTGTTCAAATTGATTAATTGCATAATTATTTTATTGCTTGTGTATATATAGTGCTATGCTATGTAAGCATTTTATTCTCCTTGAAGGCTTTGGCCGAGACGTCAGAGAGAGTTTTTTTAGTGTGCAATAAATCCTTTTGGTGGAGTTTGTGTTCGTTGTTTTTTCCTGCTTGGTTCCTGTTGTTCCAGTTTAAATCCCAGCTATCCTCTACTCTGATTGCTGGAGTGACTTCTCTATCCCATCCAACTTGTCAGAGTGAAGTGTGGGTTTCCTCCATGACTGTCAGCCTTCTCCATGTATGTTTCCAAAGTAGTGATGATCCTTTGGATTTCTTGCATTCTTAAACCTAAAGAAGCTTTGAAGGAGGAAGAAGACCTTTCCGCGACATAGACTTCCTCCATCTTGTTTAAACAATTTTCCAAGTGTGACGCAGAAGCTGCTGTATCAGCTGGTTACTGGTCAATGACCCTTTTATGATTACTTTTTAACCCTGAATATCAAAAGAAGTGACAATGAGAAGCTTCAGGTAAAAGGCCGATGACACATACATCCGTAGCTGGTCTATGCAAAAACAAAATTGGGGAAAAATGCAAAGAATACCAGTTAGGGGAGAGCACTGTAAATGCAAACAAATGTGTATTCATAACAGCAACAATAGAACGACAGAATGTCCCAAAACAATACTGGTGCAGGACTCAGGGACTTCAGCACAGCTCGAACAGTGATGCTCCTTTATTAAATAATACAATATAGACACTCAAATGGTTAAGCGCTTTCATCTGTTATAGTACAGACTTCCTCAGAATCCTCAGAAATGTGTATTCATGCCTTTGTCCCAGTGGAAGTCCCCATAATGGTCAAAGTTTAAAGAGAATTGCAGAATCTGACAGTGATATGACAAGTAGGTGAATCAGAGATATACAGGTGCAATGCCCATATATTCCAACATAACGCACCTGGTCAGTAGCATGGCACAGGGTGACAGTTCCAGATTCATGTTTCAGAAATGTACACACCTTGTGTGACCTACATATCCAAGCATGCTGTTGATGGGCACATGGGTAGTATGATGCCGGTGGCCATTACTGCACTGTAAATTTGTAGTAGTGGAGCTCAGCTATAAAGATGCACATGTACACAAAGAACATACACAAAGCAGACTGGGCTTCATAGCATGGGATAGGATGATACAGCATTGCATTAACTGTGCATTTCAGAGAACATCACACCATATTGCCTCATTTAGATACTCACCTTGATACAAACCCTTAAATACTGAGGCTGATAGTGCAAACAGAATATTGTGAGAGACCTCACTATAGAAGTGGATACATTACTGAAACCATAATGAACTATAGGGAACTCTACAGCAGACAGTACTGGTAATATACATCATACTGCAAGAAAAATCTTCAGAATACGTGGCTGCCACATGGAGCTGTCACACTGTACTGATTGCTGTGTTTTAACACTGCAACAGCCCTTTATGGATGTGCTAGACTCTGTTGGGGTACAGGGAACAGACAAGAGATATTGCAGTACTTGGGGTAAGTGCTGGCACATTCAAACAGCATGGGAGCAGGCACTGCAGTCATTTTTACCATGAAGGAGAAACAGCCATTCATGCATCATTATCAAAGGCAAAACAGGTTGCAGTGCTTTGGTAGATGACTGCACAGTTCAGGGGAAACAGACATGACAGATGATGCACATATAGGGGGTGGGAATCTAGAAAAAGAACAAAAAAAAGCATGTGAAAGCAAACTAAGTCTGGTTTAATCAGATTAGTTCTGTTTAAAAAAATCTCAGTGCATAAACACTGTATCTTTATAAACATAACTTTATCATAAAAAATAAGAGAACACAGCTGCATTAAAAACTACAAGTGTATCAGACATGACATAGTATATGCAATCAATGGCAAGAAACATCAAATAGCTTCTAATTAAAGAAATACATGTGACTGTAATAAACCAGTCACACCAAATTAAAAAAATAAACCCAGAAAAATAAAATTCTAAAACACATTACCTAGGAAGAAAAAATACATTATCTTGTTTAAAAAAAATTTTTTCTTAAAAATATGAATAAATATGTAAATATTACATTTTAGTGCTTTAATTCTCAAGATGCTGTTAGCAGAAATCATACCATTAAGTCCCAGAGGCTGAGAAGAACTTAATAAAAGTTTCCAAAAAATTCTTGGCTTTCCAGTCTGTCTCTCTAATTGCCATCCCTTTCATGAGAAAATATTTTTCAAGTGCCAAAAATATCTTTTTTAATAATCATTACAGCTTTTAACATGCCTATACAATGTATTAGTTTCATCATGTTTTCTAGTGGCATAATTATGCTGGTAAATATGTTCATGTAAGGCACTTTCAGTCTTACCAACATAAAATGAGTGGCAACGAGAACATTGTGCCAAATAAACAACTCTCTGGGTTTTACAAGTAAAGTTCCACTTAATTTGATGTAATAACACAAAGGCAAGAATATATCTGGGTTGGGACAAAATAAGGTCTACGGATAGCATTCACAAGTGCAAAAAAATCTAAAAGTGACAACTATATGTAACAAAAGTAAATGATCAGTAGCAAGTGGCAAATTTAAATGAGATAATTTAACTCAATAGTTTCAAGTGCTGTAACTGAGACCAACAGTTTAAATTTTAATAACAGGGGAGTAATCAATATAAGCACTGATGCATCAACAGCAGTGATCAGAAGGGAAACCAGTAACTGAAATAATATGATAATTTGATCTCTCCCTAACCAGTAGACAGACTGAGCAGCAGATATTCTAACCCAATCACTTCAGGTGCTGTAACTACAGCTCTTGGCTTTATGACACAGGGGAAGCATTTCCAGCTGTGTCCCAGGTAACTGAGGTTTAACTAGGAGCTTCAGTACTTGATGAAGCGGGGGGGGGGGGGGTAAAGGGCTGTGGCCAGCTTACCTCATCTGTGGAGAGGGGTTACTCACATTCAGGGATGCAGTGGGTAGTGCTGACTTTCTGTTGGATAGTGGGAAGCCTGCAACTCATGCCTCAGGGATGTGGCAAGGATGACTGCATGGAAAACTTTCACTTGCAAAGTGCATGGGAGGGACATGCAGTGGAATGACAGCAGAGGATGCCCCCTTACTTTCATTTCTTTCTGTATGTGATAGTGATGGGGGAAACAAAAGGAATAAAACCTCAAACCACCCTTCATGACTATCTGACTGATGGCATGCCCTGGTTAACTCTCACCCTAATGATGGAGAACAAATGGACAGATTAACCATAGAGGTAGCAAACAGTGGAGTAGCTGCAAGATATACAGCCAAATAGTTCAACGTGCAGCAACTATAAAACAAATAGTTACAATGCAGTAATAAAATGGTCAGTACAATTAGTAATATTAAATCAGATATTGTGATCCAGTACTGCTCAGTGAAATGTTGTAAAATGGTAGCTTTAAATGCTGTAACAGTAGAGCAGTCAATAAAATCAGAAACAAACAGCTCTGCAACAACAGCAGTGAACAAAAAGTGCCATCACTAACTGAAATAATATGATTCCTGGCTAATCAGTATCAGTAACTCGCAAAAGTGAAAAATTGCCTGAAACAGCATCAACAGTTCAATATTACATTAAATATTGCAATTAATGAGCAATAGTGTAAAAGCAACAAGGTGCAATAATGCAATATTACTTAAATATAATAAAAATACAGAGGCAAAACAACAGTTCTAAGTTCAGTAATGCAACCGGATAGAGCCCAGTTGGCAAGTTAGGAGGTTACAAAGCAGACAACTTCCACTGGATGCAGTAAAGTAATAGTAATACATTTTATGGAACTAGTTTAAGTACAATTACTTATTAACAGAAAAATGTCCACTCTGTGTACAAGCAATAGAGATAAAAATATAGGGAGCTAGCTGCTTTAGGCTCAATTAATTAAATAAACAGCATATGATAACAGCACTATCTGTGCTGCAAACCTATTTGTATGCAGCCATTCAGATGAATAATAGTACACAAAGTTTCACTAGCATGTGGTATGCCAACAAATGTAGACTTGTTAAATATGCACATTGCTAAAACTGGAGTTCAATCTGGTTTGATTACTAAAGCCAATGAATAAGTATCAGCAACATACTGGGTTCAGGCTTAGCAATAAAATCAATCACAATATTGCAACTTAGCTGAAACAGAGAAGGTGGTGAAATTTCTATGATTTACAGCAAGGATTTAGAGTTTGTCTTACCTGCTGTAAACTACACTGTTGTGCTGCTTACTAAGTAGAGTTTACACTGCCAAACTAAGCAGGACTCCAATTAGTTGTCTTCCTCACTTTATATTGTGCTCATCAGCCAAATCTCATGGTTTTTATTGGTTGTTTTCCTCAGTCTAATGTTTGCTCATTGGTCAGGTCCTTCTTGATTGTCTGGCTTCAGAAAGAATAATATTTTCCTTTGTAAATGGCTGTTAGCATTGAGTTACTATTAATGACAAGTTGTTCCTGATCCTGATTGACCTAACTGTCTGGAACCTTTATGAAATTAATTAGGCAGACCTTTAACAACTCCATTCACTGTTTTCAGTATTTTTAATGAGGATGTTTGCATTGTACACATGAAAGTGCTAACTATTTTGTAAATAAACTAATTCAATAAAAGCCAGCAGTTCTGCTGTCTTACATTCTACCTTGTTGCTATTTTTGAGTTCTATACACTTTGTATTTTCAGGCCTTGACCTGTTATATTTCTTTTGCTTATTTCACTGTTATGAACATTTTAAGCGGGAAGTCATTAAAATGTGCCCCTTTATTGCTAATAGAGACATTTTTGTGAATTTCTATTTTGGTTACCTTGAATTTTTACTGGAAAATGAGTACTCCTGGCTGTGGCTATTTATCTGCTAACTGAAATAGAGTGTTTATGTCTTAAGTAGTATGTTACTAAATTTAACGCAAAGATAAAGCAACAGTTTGTTGTGAAGAATCGGATCAGACACTATATCCCTCAGTAGTTATAAACACATTTTGTTCAGGTCTTTCTCCCAGTAGCTGCTGCTTGTTGAAAAATGTTACTTGTGTTGCCAAGTGCAGACTGATGAACAGATTTCAATTTGTGGTTCCTTTGTTTAAGTAGTGCATAATACGTATGTATTTCTAGTGTTTGCAGCTATATGCATTTAATAAATATACGTATCTGTTTATGGGTGGACCTGCACTTGTCAGGGTCCTGCCTTTTGTATGGATTGCATCTACTATAGAACTGCTGGTTTTAGTAAATCTGTTGCTTTGGTAATTTGTTAGCCTCTGGATAGTTACAAGATCTGTGTAAGTGCATTGTAGTACAGTATCACATGACAGCTTTGGTACACTGGCTTACTGCATCTGCATCTGAACTGCCAGTATAAACAAATCAATAGCTTAAATAGAAATAAGCTAAAATATAAATAAATAAATTAAAACTAAGTTTATAAATGTATTAAAAATGTATCTTTCTGAAACTTAAATGACTGACACCTGAAATACTTACAATAAACCATTTAAAAAAAACAATATCACAGGGACATCCTGAAGGAAATATTCCAACCTTCATACCCAAATCATGGAAGATAGCTGGTTTGCAAAGAGTGGGGCAAGATTTGCTAAAGACATCCTACCAGATGTTTCAAAATGGTCGCCCAGAACAACCAGCAGCTATTTTTTTTAGATGATCTAAGCTGCTTAACTTTCAGCAATTCTTTAAAAGGAATGGAGCCCTGACTACAACCCACGTGACATGAGTTCAGTTAGTGGCTCAGAGGCTTTGTGGCACAGTCATGGAAGGATGAACATGCCCATTCAAGAAAAGGAGCATACACTTAGGGCCACACTTGATTGGTGAGATTTTCCTGTTGGAAATCAGGAAAACTGACATATAGTGCATCCTGTGTGTAGGAAGGGCATCTGCTGACATCAGTCCCTTGTGGAAGTGAGGTCTGGTGCAGCAGATATCCATTTCACAACTAATCTAATGGCATTACTGGGCTTTAGGGGGTAGGGGTTAGGGGTCTATTTTATATGAGTGAATCGCACAAATTGCGAACGCTCATAATATCGAATGTACTGGACCTCAAAGTGTTTTTTTTTAAGATTGCGGTACAGTGAAGAATGGGATATTTGCTCTTTCCTCACTGTAGTGTGATCTCGGAGTTAGAATATATATTTAGCAGGGGTATGGGGGGCACAGCCCCCCACAATAGGAAGTTTGAGGTCCGGTATGTTCGATATTATGAACGTTCGCAATTTGTGCGATCTGCTCATATGCTATAGACCCAGGGCTTAATAAGTAAAATATGACACCCCAATGGCTGCCTTAATTATGGCCCCTACAATCTACCCTCTCCCAGGTGATGGGAAGTGACTTTACCAACTGGTTCAGAGGGAGCTGATGACTGACAAGCTGCGGAAGCAAAAGCCTGAGAAAAGTCGTTAAGGTAAGCAGGACCCTGTCAGTATAGGGATCAGGAGGTGAAGGTAAGGAACTTAAATGCACATCTGGTTGCCAGCAGAAATCCAACAAAACAGGAGAGATGTGGCATGCCCAGGAAGTGGCCATCAGTACCGTGGCCACCAAATTATGACCTTATTGCAGGTGCAACAGAGCACAGTCTCACATCTCATATCCCAAAGTAGATAGCATTTCTAAATCTGATGAGTTAATATAACACTTTATCAGGCCAATAATTTAGAGATGAAATTAAGATGTATTGACAATAGCTGACTCCTGGTCCTTTAATGTCAGCCTTTATTCATAAACAATGCCTAGATCAAGAATATGCAATTAATGGGGAGACTAAAGGAACATTGAACAGATGGACAGGGGTATCAAAATAGACACATTCCTAGCAGGGCTGAATTTTAGATGATTATAGGCCATCTAATTAAGACAGAATCTCAGCAGTTTTTGAAAGCTAAAAAGTCTAGCACATTGTCCTGAAAAATAGAGGTATAGCTGATCAACACCAGCATATGCCTGCTACAAAATACCTCTCCCAGCAATGACCCTTCTTAGTGGAGCACATATATAGTAAGCAACAGGGGAGCAACAATCACTCTCTGAGTTGTACCACAATTAAGTATTTCCCTAATAAATTCAGACAGACACAACTCACTGACTTCGTCCCAAGAAATAAGAGGCAAACTACTCAAGGATTATACATGACGAGCCACATTATATTTTAAGCCCTCTGTAAGGATTCTGTGGTCTACAATGTCAAAAGCCACCAAGAGATGAAGCAGAACCAGGATGGAATACTAACATGAATGTCTTCCCATCAAATATAGGTTTTAATGAATTTATTGAAACGTATTTATTTAATTTACTGAAAAGCTACTTTAGCTTGTATTATTAAATTACTAGTGCCCATTACTATTGCTTTGTGTTTTACATTATAGGGTATAGTAGTATTTCTTACTCAGCTCACCAACTCCTATGGGATACTGGTAAGCATTTCTCTTGCAACACCTCATTTCAAAGCCAGTAGTAGAGGTTTATCTTTTTCTAGGCCTCATAGATGCAATAATAAGGAAAATCTGTTTATCTGGTACTTGCTTTTTGTGATACAGCATGAACACTTCTTCTTGGTAATTTTGTTTAGGGTGTGTGTGTGGGGGGGGGGGGCAACACTAATTGTGATATTCCTAAATAAGGTTTTGATTTTGCTTACTTTCCATAAACTGTGAGGAATGTGATGCATATTGACAGATTTCATCAAAATCAAAGCATTTTAAGGAAATGGTGTTTCAGTAGTTCAGGGGTTCATAGGTGTTAGGAGGATACTAGGCTAATGGTCCTAGGGCCTTTACAAGCCTAGCCATCTTATGCCAGTGTTCCTTAATTGACCTTGGTTAGATGGTTGTTATTTGCAAAGCACCGATTACCCCTATCCATGAGGGACATAGGTGCTATGCCCAGGGTGAATGTATGTTCTCCCATCCAATTGCCTAGTTTGTGCTTGAATAGGGTCATTGAGGAGCTCTGCTTCATGTAAATTGGGAGTTTATTCTAGAAGAGTGGCAATTTCTAGGAGATATGTCTGTCCCTCTAGCATGGTCTGTTAATATTACAGGCTAGGTTGAGATCCTTAGAGCGAGTGCCTCTTGTCCCATTTGATTTGTGGATGTATAGCCTTTCTATTAGGGCAGGGTCAGAGACTGCTCTGTAGGCCAGGCACAAGTCACATCTCAGCAGCCTGTAGGATACAGAGTACAGTGACAGGGCTTTCAGTCTTTCCATGTAGGTCATATTTTGGAAGCCCTGAATTTTCCTGGTGAGAAACCTCTGTGGTTTCTCTAGCTGCTGCAGGTGTCTGGTGAGGTACATACTAAAGGGAGCATTGTACTCTATTGGTGCTCTGATGAGGGTCGAGTATATATGAGTTATAACATCTTTAGTCTCAGATGTGATGGCCTTTCTTATGAGATGTGCAACATAGAAGGCTTTCCTTACCACTGTGGACATGTGGTGATCAAAGTTAGATTGCTATCAACTTGTGTTCCCAAATCTCACACCATTGCATCTGAGCTTAAGGGGGTGCTATCAATATTGTAATTTGCAGGAACTTCCTCTACGACAAAGGGGATAATAATGCACTTTTTTGTATTTAGTTTTAGTTCATGGCTTTGGCACCAGTTATTTGTCTGTGTTAAATCATTTTGTAATCATTTGGGGACTCAATGATTGCACCCAATTTGCAATCATCAGCAAACTTTTTAAGCCACAGGCCATTTACTTTCACCTACACTTCTGAGAAATAAATTCCAAACAGTGTACGGCCCATATCCTTTTGGTATGCCACTGGTAATTGGTCTACTGGTAGAGGTGGAATCCCCAACTTTAACAGTATGCATTCTGTCACTGAGCCAGTTGGCTACCCATCTAGTGACATATGGGTTAATCCCCAGCTGGGAGAGTGTCTCAATGATACCTGAGTGGGGGATTGTGTCAAAAGCCTTGGCTAAGTCAAGATAGTCAGTATGTACTGTTTTGTCCTCATCCAGGGCTTTGGTGACATTCTCAATTAAGTACATCAGGTTTGATAAACATGATCTACCCTTAACAAAGCCAAACTTGGTCAGGTCAAGAGTTTGAAGGTCACCTATGTCCTTGTTGATAAGTTCCTTGATGATTCTTACCATGGCCTTGCAGATAAAGCTGGTTAGGCTTATGAGTCTATAGTTCCTTGGGTCACTTGATGGACCCTCTTTGTGCAAGGGGATTACTGTTTCTGTTCTCCACTTTGCTGGAACAAAGTCAGTGCTCAGGCTGAGGTACAAGAGACTGCCAAGTAGTTCTGCTAGGTCTTGTCTTAAATTGTTTACTAAGCTCCCTGGGATGTTATCTGGTCCCATAGAGGCCATGTTTTTGGCCTATGAGAGCACAGATATGACCTCCTCTTTAGAGATACTAGGTAGAGGACTAGTGTCAGGTATGCTTTGGGGTATGGATGGTGGGGACAGGGGGTGAAGTTTGTGCCAAATCTGTCAGCTAGCAGGTTGACAATTTCTTCAGGTTCAGTATGAGAGGTACCAGCCACTATAAGTTTGACACATAGTTGGGCATTCCCTTTTATATTTTGGCTGTAGCTACAGAATGCCTTATGATTATCCTTAGCGAGGGATGATAATTTAGCTTTGTAACTAGTTTTAGAGGATTTTACAAGATATATGATTTGCTGTGGAGAGCATTCTACTTCTGTTGAGTAAGTTCATTCTTGTTCTTAGACATTTGTTTCTTCTTTTTGTTATATAACCTATTTATAGTTGTGGTCCAGCAAGGTGACCTGTTGTTTTGGGAAGACCTGGTTTTGATCCTGTCAGGTACAGCCAAGTCTATATAGTTGCTTGGGTGATTATACAGGGCATTTGTGTACTCCTCTGCACAGTAGGCTGCGTTAGCAGAGGGTTTGAAACTTTTTATACCCTCTCCTAATAGGCTGGCTGGAGAAATTGTTGGAAACTGACCACCCAGCAGGTTTTTTACAATAACTACTATTGAGGCGTGGGTAAGTTTCACTAGATTTTGCTCCAGGATTAACAAAGTGGTTTATTCTATTGAAGCTAGGGGGTGAAAACTATGGCAACACTTCTCAGTGCACAACCGAGTTTCCTGCAATGCAGTAGGGAAGCTTGGGAGGGTACATTAGCACATGTCTAGGAGAAAATTGTGTTTCAAGGTGTTTGTATATATACAGGGCACCACTGCACCCTGTTGTGCTGAGCACAGCTACATGCAAATGCAAGGCTCAAATACAGACGGAATTAAACACACTTAAGCTAAACTACCAATGGGAAAGCACACAATGAGCTTTCCTCATGTAGTTTCCAACTCAGAGGAGGCTCAGGCTATACACTTCTGCCACAAGGGTGCAGGCAGGACCCTCCTAATGTAAGATGCTGGAATAGTGCTCAAGTGTAGCAATACAGTCTAGATTCATGAGATATGAATCTAGTCAATGCTATATACTAGCTACTTTAAGCAACAGAACAGCTTTTTTAAAGTGCAGAAAAATACATTAAAAAATCAGCAAAATGATAAAATACAGTCAGCAAAGTGCAAAGGAAACTCACAAGGTACTTACTTTTTCTATTTTAGCAGTGGATGCTTTGGATTTCAGCATAATCTCTTCAGACCTCTGGCAAACGTCGCCAAACATTGAGCAGCATTGGTTAAAAGAGCACAAACCCACGCAAACGCAAGGCTTAATTACAGGTGAAATTAAACACTTTAAAGCTAAACTACTAATGGGAAAGCACACTATGACTTTTCATCCAGTAATCTCCAACTCAGATTAGTCTCTCTGTCACAAGGGTGCAGGCAGGGCCCTCCTAATGTAAGATGGCTGGAGTAGTGCTCAAGTGTAACAATACAGTCTAGATTCAGCAGATCTGAATCTAATATAATCTGTTCTATGTACTAGCTATTTAAGGCAACAGAACACCTTTTTTAAAGTGCAGAAAAATAAAGTAAAAATCAGAAAAATTAGGCAGTGGAATGATAAAATACAGTCAGCAAAGTGCAAGGAGAAATCAAAAAGTATTGATTTTTTTCAATTTTAGCAGTGGATGCTTTGGATTTCAGTAGAATCTCTCCAGACCTCTGGCAAAAATCACCAAACATTGAGCAGCTCCAGTTAGATGACCTGCAGTGGTACTGCCCTCTGCACAAACCTGGCAGCTCTTCTAGCAGCTGTGAACAGTGGGAGACTATGGAGAATGTTTCCCATACACAATTTTAAACTGGAGAGGCTTGTTTATATACAAGTCACAGGGAACTGTGTTTCCAGTCACCACAGAGAGGGAGTTAGGTGGGGAAGGAGGAAACACTCACATAAATAATTGTCTAATAACAGTATAGCATACATCACCCCTACAGAAGTACTGGAGACTAAATTATGCACTTTGGGCAAGGGAGGGTAAGAGGATGGCTGCACAGAATCTTTTTTCTCTTTCTTTTTTTTAATCCTTCACTAATTCCAGTCTCAGTGCTTTCCCATGCATCATCTGATTAACCTATTAATTCCCCTTCTGAGGTGCAAACTAACATTTTTGCTCCCAAACCAGGATGTGAGTCATAGAGTCTATTATTTTTTTGACTGAGGTGACAACTCTATTAGTCCATTCATTTTACTTTGGAAGAGAGATGGTATGCCAGGTCCAGTTGTTTGCAGGCCATCATTTATATGAGTGTTTCCTCCTTCCCCACCTAACTCCCTCTCTGTGGTGACTGGAAGCTACAGTAGAAGCTGCTGCTCTGTAGAGCTCCCTGAATGTGGTTGTGCATGCCCCAGGACTACCTACCTTGCTTATATGATGTGAGAACCACCTGATCCAATTGCTGCTAACTGCAGTACCTCAATACTCCAACAGTGGAGCAGATCACACCACCTTTCCTTCCCCCAGGATGGATATGTTTGTTTTACTCACTTACTCAACTGTCCAAGTCTTTAGTCAAACTCAGGTTATCTGGATCATAGTCAGAGTTGTTTCCCTCTATGTAAGAGGGCCAACACCCAGATTGAAGAATCTTCTCAGAATGAAACAGCACAGAGTAAGTAGGGTTGTAATATGTATGGTTGACTGCATGCATTTTTGTATGCTGTGCAGAGTAGGCCAAAATGTAGTAGTCAGCTGACATGTTCTGTTCACCTGTGGTTTTGCTTTTGTTTGCTGTAGACCTCAGTTAAGAGCAAAAAGCTTTTTTTTTGCCCCCTGCTTCAGTGGTGTAAAAGGATGAAGCAATGATTATGACCTAGACGACCTGAGTTTGATTAGTGGCTCATGTGAAGAAAGGACTAAGCAAAGGATGAGATAATAGGAGTGTGTGAGGCAGGGGCCTGGCACTAGGTGTTATTCCTGAAGAATGAAGGTTTACCAACCTCATGCTGGCCCTGTGTAAGACCACTGTCTAGGGAAATCTGTATGTGCAAGCACTCTTCTCACAGCAGAATATATATAATGGAGCTCAATGCAGTCACTAATGGGTTAGGAGCCCCAAGAGCAGGAATAGGCCTCACCATCAGGCAGGAAAGCTGTCCCACATCCTACCACCTGAATCACACCATAGGGAGAATAATTGGGCAGATAAGGGAGAAGGGGAAACAAAAGTTGTTTTGGCCATCAAGCTGGTCTGCTGCCAGTAAATATTCTTTTATTGTTTTCATAATTGTTTTCTTATGAGGTGATAGTACTGTGTTAAACATACCCTAAGTAGTAAGGCATGTCAGAATCTGTTTATAGTGAGATGTTTACCTTATCATGTAGGGATGAACATTTCTTATAGCTGAAAACATCATCCACCCACCTGCCGGCACAACTAGTGCATCCATTCACAATTAAAAAAAAATTGATATTATGTTGACAATGCTATGGAATTTTAGAGATCAAATCATCTAATAAAACTTAAGTCAGGTCTTCACTGCCCAAATAGTTTTGCTTAAAACATTCAAAAAATTACTGAATGCAGAATTATCATCTCTACATCGTTCATCACTAGTTACAGTCGCGTGCATAACTGCCTTTTACTTTTCATACCAGGCGTGCATATAGCATAGACGTTTATTTGTATAACACAGAAGGATTTATTCTTTTTAAGCCAATCAGTCATCTCTGGCTTTGAACTGGAAGGACTTTAGATTTGAAGTCATAAGTTCAAAACGCTGAATTTCCAGTTCTACTCAGTATTTCTGATCATGTTACAATACGAGCTAGATATACTATGTGGTACATGATAATTAGGGACATCAAAGGTGCACACTAAAAATCAGTGAACCCCGTGCAGGGATCAAAAGACGTACAGCTTGATGAATAAAGAAATGCACTACAATGTTTGTTTTTGTTGTTGTTATGTCACTTTTTATTGTCATCCTTTAATTTTAGTGGCATGATCAAATACCATCTAAAGCATGTGGTCAACACCCCTATGATTTTACAACTTTTAAAATGTCTCCTACATGATATGCAATACCAGTCCTGCAGCAGTTTATTATATAGCATTATATTGGGTGAAGGAATTAGTAATCCTTACGGCTGTACTGCAACAAATCTTTGCAAAACTGGTATTTCTTTAAAAATAGGACTAGTGCTTCCATTAGGAACCAGTTATTATATTATCTGCACTCAGCCTCTGAGAAGGAAACCCATGTCAGTGACATGAATTTCCTAGCATACAGACCTGAGAAATTTAATTGAATTTGGTAAGCAGAGAGTCCTAATGACCCAAGAAAGGTTGCTTAACAGAATAACCCAGGTTTGACACCATGCAAAACATAACAAATATTAACACTGAATATAATGCAGATGTTTTAATAAAACCACATGGTAAAAACACATGCTGAACTAGTAGCACCCAACCAGATAAGTTTATTTTATATTACAACAAGCATAAAGTTTGCAAACATTGCATCAACAATGCTAGCCAAATAATCTGATGATAACTATATCATTTGTAATGCGTAAGTCAGAACCAGTAGGCACAGAAAACATAATGGAATGATATATTTACTATAAGCAGAGAATGAAGCAAAAAAGGGACAAAACAGAGAGAAATCTAAGGGAAGAGAATGCCTGTAGTGCGTTTGGAAGCAAATATATCAGTAGTCCAGTGAGCGCTGCCCTCTTAACTTTGATGCAAGCAAAACAGAAGGTCACGCGTCCTATTCTTTTCACACAAGGCAGTTTGAACAGTCATAAAATGAACTTTGTGCACCCAAGTTCTATAAATAAATCACATATCATATTGATTTATCATGAAATGAAAGAATTTACAGAATGAAGCTCTTGGTTTCCCACATTTAATCACTAATGATTTAAGCGGGAATAATCATCTGTGTTATTTCAGCACTTATACTGCAGTATATCATGGTGAGGTTTGGATAACATGACTAAAGTACAGCTCTGTCTGTAAGAGTTTATACTGTAGACCCTTGTGTCAGATCAGGTTGAGGTTAAAGGCAAAAAGTATTTAGTAGCACCTTTTTGGGAAGTAGTAGGGTTGTTTTTGATAGAATGAGATGAAAAGATTCTGCACACAACTCAAGGCAAAATTATATGGGTATAACTGTGAATCAGCGCATAAAACTTTACAAAAATGTTCAGGTGTCTTATCTATTCTTACCACTGTGGCAAGTGAGAGGATGGGTTTACTATCACAGTGTGGTATTCAACCCCACTTTGACAAACTATGGAAGTCAAACCGTGACAATGTCGAACTCTGACATTGTCAAAGTACAAATCTCACCCCTATCTCGACCCATGTCAATGCTTGTTCTGAAGTCAAATTCGGGACGTAATTCGACAGTGTCGGAATTTGACATTGTGACTTTTGCGGACATGGGTGGATGATACCATCATTTGACCGAGTACACTTCAACATTTTGATAGTAAACTGAGAGGATGATATACCTGAGAACATTTTTAATGACTAATATTTACAACAATCAGCTGATATGTTTCATTAGTTACTTATTCTGTCAAATGTCTATATTAAAGAATGAGATCATGGAACGGTGGAATTAGGAAGTTGTGCAGTCTTGGAATTAGTATATTCAGAGGGGTGTGTTGTGAATGACCAAACCGCCATAATGTTGAATGCATAGCACAGACAAAATAAGTTTGATCATCCACAATACTGAAAAAAAAAACACAATAATATCAACATAGGGAAACTGTTTCTTCTCCCAATATTAAAACTACCCCCTGTAACACTAGCCTCAAATTTGTGTGAATAGTGGCAGTGTTACAGGAGGGTTATAATGACAGTAAGGTGTAGGGTTAAGGTTGGGGGAAGAGGCAGTGTTAGGGCTATTTACTAAGGAGGGCAGAGGGACTCCATGCATTACCTTAGTAATGGATGCTCACCCTAACCCTAAACCTACACCTTATCATCATTAAAACCTTCCTGTAACACTGCCACTACACAAGACAGACTTAGAAACACAAGCAAGCATAAACACACACAAACAACACTGCATCTATCCCTTAACTTAACCCTTACCCTAAAACACACAAAGACACAGCACTTATCTTTCACTCATCCTTGACCCTAACCCTAAACCACACACACACACACACACACACACACACACACACACACACACACACACACACACACACACTCACATGTTCTGACCTCCTCAGCCCCATTTACCTGTATCAACATTCTGTACCAATGACATATTTAGCATTCGGCCATTCGTTCTTTCAACATTAAAACACACCCATGCATTTGTCAAACAAAAATGTACATTTGTTCAAATGCATGGGACCCATTCAAAGATATGTGGGGGTGCACAGGTCCTGTCCCCAACAAAAATTATTTTTTCTGATGTGTTTGCACATAATAAAGCTGCTTGAACAGAACCCACGAATGCTCGCCTGTTTATCCTGACTGGACGAGTGATGTGGTGTCAGAACTGGGATTCCTGAGACTGCTTTTCAGAGCTATGAGGTGCAGAGTTAACAGTGAAGGTAAACTAAGAGAACCAAGTATAAAAAAGGGTCAGAAACAAACCTGGAGAAAACTTGCACAAACAATTTATTTATTAAAAAGATACTGTAAAACGGAGCATTATAAGGACACAGAACACATTATTAAGCAAGCAAGAGGCACAAAAATATATATATAAATTAAGATATTTGATAAAACGATTATCGGAAAAGCACATAAGGGGTTTGGAATTACCTCAGAATTGCAATACAAGCATGCTTAAAGCAAAAGGAGTCCATTTAAAGTAAAACGAGCATGATTAGAGCAAAACGAGCACAAGAAAATTATAATGAGCATGAAAAATATTAAATGAGCAAAATGAATATAATAACGGGCGAAAAGGGCATATTAAGCATAAATAAAGCAAGATGACTGCAAGTTTTGACAAAGTACTGTGTTCTGGCATAAATTACTGTTTTGCATTGCTTGAACTTATTAAGGGCGTAACTAGAGTTCTTCAAAGTATCTCGAAGTGTATAAAAGGGCTTACAGTGTGTGCTTATTACTGTGCATTTATTCCGAAGAGTTTATTATACGCAAAGTGCAAATATTTCATAAAGTGCAGTCAAAATACAGCCATTTCGAAATTCTTGTCGTGGCTGTGTCTATTCACAGAGTGCCGCCATTACAGAGTGCTGTGTACTTTTTTTCGCAAAGTGCAATTACTTCAAAATGTTTTTTACTCTGAGCTTATTCTGCCCAGTTTATTCATTCGCACAGTGCAGTTATTTTGAAATGTTTCTTGCAATGATAAGAGGTGATTTCTTAAAGTACAGTGATTTCAAGAGTATTCTTGTGCCCAGGAGACTTATTTTGCAAAGTTCAGTTATTCAGAGCCTTGTTGTGTTATCAGGCATAGTTACAAGTACTGGCATACATTTCTGGCATATGTATATGTGTATGTTTGTGCATACTTGCAAATGCCTTCACTGATATGTTTTAATACAGCAGAGGCATTTCGAGAACTAGGACCACTTGTATTTGATCAGATTATTTCAGAGAATTGGTGAATATTTGAGCAACAGTATGATATTTTTATACAAGAAGCTTATTTTGACAAAGATGCATGCACCAGGGCATACAGTAACCCTTTGTTCTACTATACAGACTCCCCTTTTCCTTGAGGACCAGGTGTCTCCTAAGCGACCTCCCTCAAACCTTGTAGTGTAGGGTCTAAGAGCTGAAGCCTCTCTCAACTCTATCTTTGTAACTCTTCCCAGCTCCCCTTTCACAGGAAGTCTGGTATCCTCTGATAGTGGTGCCTCACTGTCAGCCTGGGTACTACCATTCACCTCTGCCCTTGTAGTCACTCTGTCCAAGGGAACATGAGTACCTACCAGCAGCTGTGGCTCACCTTCAGGCTCACTGCTACAGGGTAGCTCCCTCCCTAAAATAGCAACTTCATCAGCCCTAGCTTCAGGTGTGAGGTCTGTCTGGGTCTCCCCCAGGCCTCTAGACCAAATGCCTGTCTCCAAGCCTGCCTACATGTAACTGCATGCACATAGGGTACTGCACTATCAAAATCATTCCCTATCAGGACATCTGCAGGGATATCCTCAAACACACCTGCTTGCTTGCTTCTTTGTCCACCCCCCAGTCAAGGTGAACCCTAGCCAAAGGCATTTGGAATGGGGTCCATCCTAAAGCTCTAACTGGAGTGGACTGCTCAAGCATATATGCTCCTCTTTAACCACTGCAGGCTTCACACTGGTTATGTCAGAGGCTGTGTCTCTCTTAGCAGTGGCCTGTTTTCCATCCACTAAGATAGGATATAACCTCTGGTGATAGTTTGGTACCCCTGTTGTCTCCAGACAACTTACCACTGGTATACTGTTGTTCCCACTTGCTGGCTCCCCCAGCTTTTGTTCCCCACCTTGCCTCCATGGACATCTACCTGGCCATGTAGCTGAACTAGCAGCTTTCCCTGTCACTGGTGAACTCTGTTTGGGTTGTTTAGGCTGCCCACCATGGGTTCCCTTATATCCATGTGCAGCACTAGGTATCCACTTCCTGTGTAGTGATGCCCTGCTTGCTAAGTAAAGATCCCTTTTTCCCCCAGCTCATCTACAGAGATACACTCATGCTCTGCCAACCAGATTATCATCCTTAGGCAAAGTGCTAAGGGCTTGTTTCCTCACCAAAAGGTTTTCCAGCCCTTCAGAAGTGGTGACATGACACCCATGTATCCACCTATGAAAATATGTGCTTAACTCCACCTATGAAAATAAGTGCTTAACTCAGCAATATAATCATACACACTTTCGTCTGACTTGCATCTATGCTCATAAAACTTTTTCTGTAAGCTTCAGGTGTTAACTTAAAATATTCAAGTAAACATTTATCTGTTTTATCATAAGTTAAGCAATCAATATCAGACAATTTAGAAACAACAGTTACAGCTTTACCATGGAGTAAGGCGGTCAGGAACCATGCCCAGACCCTTGGTCAACATTATACCATTTACATACTCTTTCAAATATATGAATAAAACTATCAAAATTATCACCCTCTGTAAATTGTGAAAGAAATGTACTGACCTTATTGCTTCTGGGGTTCAGTTATTCCCTTCCCTCCATGACCCTGGCAGAGAGTCAGCATCTCCCTCTCACATTAATGCTGCTTCTCCATTTCTTCAGCTTCCAAACACCACAGTCTCTCATTTTCTTCAGCCAGTAAATGTGGCATTATCTCTGCTGATTCTAGTTACATCTATTTTGCTAACCAAAGTCTCCCTGCTCATTCTAATTCCAAATGGTTGGCCTCCAGTTCAAATTGTTTTAACTCCAAATGGATCTTAAGTCCTCTGAGGAAAAGATGAACTGTCCTGTTTCTGAGGGATGTACATCCCCATCACCAAACTGGTTGTCCTCCGGGTTGGTCATCTTGAGATGCGACTAAGGCTGAAATAATTTCCTCTTTAGTAAGGTTGGCATGCACCAGTCCTTTGGCTTCAGACACCTTGGCCAAACTTGTTTTTGTTAGCTTGCCATAATCCTCTGCTGATATCTTTGCTTGCTTTCCCTGACTAAACTAAACTAACAAAAAAAATAAAACTGTTGTGATAATGAAACTCTGCATGTTTTCCTTGTGGCTACTGAGAGGACACACCTTTACTGACAAATGTCTACAGGGTATAGATGTTCAATTAATATCCCACCACTGCTCACCAATATGTGACGTCCTCACTCTGGGCCAGTAATCAAGGCCTGAATCCTCACCACTGGCACTAGAGAGGGGCATTCACTTGGAACAAAAATGGATACAGTCAGTATTTCCAGATGCAGCTTTCTACATCAAGCACAATTTCCCTTAAGAGCAAACAGGGAACACATTCAGTCCGGGGTGTGGATTTCTCTGTCTCCCTCCAGGTCCCCAATAAGACTCCCCCACTGGCACAGCTATAGAGTTGAGATCTCAACTGAGTGTCCACGCCAAGTTCTCCACCACTCTCTCTCTGTGAAATCAGTGCTTCATGCCCCTGTTCCAAGCAGCGGACGCACACACACACACACACACACACACACACACACACACACACACACACACACACTCTTTGAGATTTGATTTTCTCACACACACACACACACACACACACACACACACACACACACACACACACACACACACACACACACACACACACACACACACACACACATACCTGTGAAGGTTGGCACAGATTTACTATCTATGCTTCCTTCTGTCCAGACTATAAGGTAGTTACACCACCACCAGACATTCCAAAGCCATCTACTCTAAGGCTCTTGCAAGAGTACCCAATTATACTGAGTGAAACTGATATTAATACATATGGCAATGTTTGGCCAATGCGGTAAGGTTTTCAGGAGTGGCCAGAGCTGTCACCAAATATATACAAGTACTCTCAGAGATTAAAATATTCTCTAAAAGACCAGCCACAATGAAAAATGTAATAAATATTTAATAATAAACAGTAAAATAATATGAAAATACTAAATATCTATTTACAATGAACACCAGAATTTCAATCACAGGAAATATTAAAAATAACACAGGCAGATAGATTCACAAAGTTACAGAAAAAAAACAATACTTAACTAATCTCACTGTATATTTCTGACTGATCTAAAGAATTATTATTTACTGGTTACTTACTAGAGCAAAGCAAGATGAAGTAGGTGAGAAATCTTTCTTTGTCAGGTTATAAAAACAGAGTGCTCTGAGACTTCAGTCTCACCTAGTATTAAACATTATTTTTAGTGATGCATTTAAGAATGGCATCACATACAGTTGGTCATCTGACTTCTGGTTCCCATGCAACTCCTCGTTGCTATAAACTGCCAGGATTTAGCACATATGTGTCAATAATACACACACATAGAGTTTCCTAAGATCTGATGCAGCTTCTGGAGGTCATAAAACAATTTCAAATGTCTATTCTTCCAGAGTAGCAATTCGTTCACCACGAAAGACAATAAAGAAGCCTTCCTAGTACTTGTTTTCCCAGACATTTTGTTTCTGGCTGCAATCAGAACTGTAAGATACAATCCTTATGGCCTACATTAAGTAATTTAATTTCTTACTATTTTTCAAAGTCAGGTAGATTGATATTAACCTCTTCTCTTTCAATATGCTCTGTTAAAATGGTTCCACTTCATATGATCGAAGTTCTCTAAACTCGAAAGTCATAAACTCGAAACCAGAATCTTGAATTTAGAGAAACTCGAATATATGAAAGGGACAAAAAAAAATAACACCTTTCAAATGCCCCCCCACATCCCCACTACTTAAATATATCTACTCCGAGATCGTACTATAGTGAAGGAAAGAGAAATCTCCCATTCCGCGCTATACGCGTAAGTGCAAAATGGAACATTTTCCATTCCTCCGCTATAGTGCGGTCAGGGAACATTCACATTTAAACTGCTAGGGTACAGGGGGACCTGGCCCCCTGCAATAAGGTAAGTTAACTTTTTATTTTTTTAAACCTAAGGCTCCCATTCACAATTTCGAGTGAATGGAAGTTCAAGAGTCTGGTCTTGAGATTATGAATTTCGAGCTTCCATCCATTCGATCTTGTGAAGGGGAACCGTTAAAACATACACTTTTAATCAGTTACAATGCAGTCAGGATGCACTATAGATAATTTTTAACACAAGCAACTTTACAAATACATTTTCAACACAAGCATCTATACAAATCAATTTGATGTACAAATGACAAGTAATTATTTACAAAATTCCAGCTAGCCACTGGCATATGTTACACATCCGCTGCCCTACTCTGCCTGGCATAGCTGACAATACCTCACACTGTCGCAATATATATATATATATATATATATATATATATATATATATATATATATATATATAAACATTTTAACAAGATATAATCATAAGAAAGAAAAGAGAAAGGTACAACCTCCCATAGACTTTTAAAAGCTGTGCTCTTCATTTTTTTTAAATAGAATTCAGTTGAGTTAGTCATTTTAGAGAAAGCTAGTTTTACTAACTTAGCTTCTAATGTGCAACAAATTGAAAACATATGTCCTGATGCAAACAAACTATGTTTAGGTGGTTAACTCTGGCACTAATATCATGTTGTAAAGCAGCAACATTAAACTTTTTTTAGCCCTTCCCCATGCCTTCTCAAATGCCTCCATGGATTCTCCCTCCACTACTCATTCTAGCAGTCTATTCAATGGGTCTCCAGTCATCTTCATAAAAGATAATTCTACAGATCCATGGAGTAGTTCATGCAGTTTGCTACCTCTGCCCCTTCTTTCTCCCTCTGTCCTTCATGTTCAGATGACCCCTTTATATCTCTTTAGCATGATTTTGTGCACCAAAATGTTGCCTACCAATATTTATTGAGAAGAGCTTTACTCTTTTAGCCTGTCCTTCTGTAATACAATAGTGTCTTTCATGACTATATCTAACCAAAGATCACCTTCTAACAAGATATTGTACATGGCACCATTGACATATCAGCAAATCTTTAAGCTGCACAATGCTTCTATAACCTTACTGGTGAAATGTCAGTGTCAGAGCCACACTTAGAGCATCAGCAATGTTTCCATCCCGCCTATGATGGTGCAGAATGTGTTGTATGATTATCTTGTATCTGTGAGGTAAACAGCTTAACCATTAGGGCAACTCCCAACCCCTATGACTGGACTTGCTACTAAACCCCCAGTTCAGGGTTTCCATGTTCAACAGCTGTCTCAGCTATACTAACAATATGCAAATACACAGAATACCATCACTCTTGTTGCTATATTGCATACCTGCCACATGCATGTAGCAGACATGTAAAATGGCATACCCTTGTTATCATGATGCACTGACATAGGTGCAGGATGGTACAGCGTATTACAGCCAACATGCTGTGGGTGGCCCATAGCTGAGCTGCCTAAAGTAAAATGTAGCAGAAATGTCACAGCACACATGTACTACTAAGTTTTACTGACTTCTAAGCCAACAAATGCAGGTATGTCCCTAGCCTTTTCCTGGTGCATAGTCAGATCAAGGCCTGTATTATGGTCATTGCTCAGATGTTGTTGTCTGGCTGCCTGTGGTGCTATTTGGAACTGAAGAGCGGTGCTGCCCACAGACTGCAACTATCAAAGCATAATACCACACATCTATGTTATGCTTAGTGCACTGGGCATAGATACAGTGCAATCAAATCTCCCATTAATTGTTATATCAGCCATGATGTCTCCCAACTGATACAGAAGGAACTCTTCAGATGGGATGAAATGTGCTGATGAACTCCCATCTACCCTCAGTTTTGTTTGCCCCTATGGCCCTCTCTTGTAACCAGTCCCCCATTTGTAAAATCTGTTGACAAAAAAGATTGTCTGCTCATTCTCACATATACTGCATCCCTTTTGACCTTTTCCTAGACATGACTTTATGCCACTTATTATCCATTTCTCAGGCAATAACATACAATGAATATGAACTTTCAACATAAATAATTTCCTTCTTCACAAAGTTGTCCACCAGTGGTGTCCACCATGTGAACATCTGCTATTACACAACCTATGAGTCTATTAGTATACTGTTAATTCCATTAACATGAATCAAGTACACTGCAGCTCAGTGTGCATTTATCAGACTCTCGGAACTGTAGTGCAGGCAAGATGACAACAGTATTGAATTTATTCAATTTTATTTTTATTTGCATTTGTTATTTAAGGTAAAAGACTTCTTTCAGTGGACCATTTTCAGATTCAGCCTGAGATTACACACAAGCTGAGATGATACAATGATAATAGGTAGAAAAAAAGCAAGACAAAAATGATACATATAAAAGTGAAACCTACCACATTTTGCAGTACAGAAAATGCAACAGGCAGACTTATTTATGACAATATGAAGTTGAACATTTTGGTAAACCTTATAGACCATTTCTGTGAATAAAAAATAAATGTAACAACTTCTTATAGTAGTGGCATATGATGCTGCTGTAGAAAATACAATATGTATAGAAAAAAGAGGAATGCCTATGTAGGGCAATATGGATTAAGGTTGGGAATGGATAATAAGAGATGTGATGCAGAAGTCAGAAAGACAATTAAGTGGGAAGCTGTGAGGTATGCAAAAGAGGTAGTTGTGTATTGTACAGTAACACTCAGATGTTGTGCACATGCCAGTCTTGCTACATGGCAGTGCAGGTACTGAATATGCAAGGTTTCAAAGCTTTTTCTTCTTCTTCTTTTGGCTTTTCTTGGTTAGGGGTCGCCACAGCGGATCACCTGTCCGCTCATGATTGGCAGTAGAGTTTTTAAGGTGTCGAGTTGCCAGCCCGACGCCCAACCTTCCATGGAAGGCACACACATGCACACAATCACACCTAGGGCCAATTTAGAGTGTCCAATCCATCTACAGCATGTCTTTGGGATTTGGAGGAAACCGGAGCACCCGGAGGAAACCCACGTAACCACTGGGAGGACATGCAGACTCCACACCGAAGACACTCCAGCCAAGGATCGAACCGGAGAACCTCTTGCTGTGAAGTGACAACGCTAACTGCTGCACTACCGTGGCCGCCCATGCAAGGTTTCAAATCAATATTCATTAACAACTCACAAATTATATTCAGAGACTCTCTCACACACAGGCGTATATAAATGTACTTGCATAACAGTAGAATTTTAACCTTAGTGAGTTTTATTTGCTTACTTACTTATTTAATCATTTGCTAACATCCTCAGAAATACTGGTATACTGAAAAAAACTAAAGTCTTCTCAACATACTTATTTTTTTAAATATTTTTTGTGTCCCCAGTATACACCTGACCTTGGACTACAGACTCCCAGACTCCTTAATTTGTATATTCTGTCCCCCATGTGTCAGAGTAGCAAGTAAATGTTCCAGTGGGATGGAGTCTGCTCAGAAGCAGAGAGGAACGTGCCTATGTTACTGGGATGGGGATGGGGGAAGGGCCAGGAATCTAAGTAACTATCTAGGCTGTCATATTAATTTTTAGGGAGGAATTCTGCAGGTGCCTGTTAATGTACCACATAATATAGAATGTGTGTGATGTAGGCTAGTCATATGCAATCTGCAGTGATACCTTCTGGTATGTGCCAGCCAGGACAGACTTTAATTATCTCAGCGACCTAACATCTGGTCTTCACCAGAGCATTCTCTTGTGGCACAATCCCACTCCTTTCCTGTCTGGGGTCTCAGTGCTTCATCCCTTCAGTGACAGTGAAGCAAGCCAAAGCTTGGTAACATGCAAGTAGGTACATCACCTCTATTCTAATGGGGTAGCCATCTCTACAGAGCCTGCTGTAGCACTCTAGCAAATCTGGATGACATTAAATGCTCTCAGTACTCCATAGTTCACATGATCATATTTTCATAGTTTATTTATTTAGTTAGTTAGTTAGTTAGTTATTTTATTTATTTTGACATTTGTTGATTGGGTCATTCTGTCTGAGCAGAAGCCCTTTTTGAGTGGAGACCCAAGGAGAAAAGCTCAAGTAGTGTAAATTTAAAGTTACAGATATTACATAATGTGACATAGGCAATGTGATTGGATTAAGTACAGATAGGTATGTAGATAAAAGATAGTACATACAGGATAAAATTTGACATTGCTTTGAGGTAGAAGTGTATTATTATAGCCCTGAGGTAAACGTTAGTAATGGGTTTGAGTATTTCACAGTAAGAGGAGGAGATGAACAAAGACATAAAGAAGAGTACAGCATAGATGGCATTGATTCATAGTCGTGCATGTGTTTTTAGCAAACAGGTAGAAAGAATAAGGATTAGGTGTTGTTTAGGGTAACTGTTTAGGGAGGGTGGTTTATGTTGGGTTGTGTCATGAGCAAGTTTTAGAGTTAAGTAGGAAGTCTTTAAAAGATTTTTGAAGCAGTAAGAGCCCTTAGTAGTTCTTAGGGACAGAGGCAGTTTATCCATGAACTACAAACTGAGTAACTGTAGAGAAGTTTGCCTATGTCTTTTGGGCTTACACATCTCCAAGAGGTATTGCTCAAAGTTACAAAAAGTGTGACTTGGAGTGTAGAGAGAGATTAGAGTTGAGAGAGCTCAGCAGGAGGTAGATTTGTTGAGGATGAAGTGAATCAGGTGCATTTGAGGGAGAAGTAGTTGGTGGAATTCCAGCCACTGAAGGTTATTTAATGAGAGGCAGTGGTGAGAACAATAGCCTACATTTGCTGCAAATCTAGCAATTTTGTTGTATGTTAATTTGAGCTTGGTCATAAGATTAGATTGTAGGTTAGTTAATATTGGGGTGGGATATAATAGGCTAGGTAGTAGGTAGGCTTGTGCTGCAGAGAGTTTAGAATAATTTGTGAGGAATTTTTTGTTCCATTAAAGCAACTCATGTTTTTTGTTTTTTTTTTTTTTTGACAGATTGTTGTACGTGGAGATCAAATTTTAGTTGATCATCTATTACTGAACGTAGCATTTTTGTGTGAGGTTCTAGGTTCTACCTTGATGATTGTGTTATTGAAGGATGTGATAGTGAAGGTTGATTTGTAATGAGAGAAGGATTTAGGAAGGAATAGGAGGAGCTTGTTTTTTTTTTTTTTTGGATTTAGTAGGAGTTGGTTGCTAGTTAGCCATCTTTCAACAGAGTGGAATGATTCTTGGGTTAGGGTGAGAAGCTGGGAGGAGATTATAGTAGAGTCATCTGCATATTGTATTAGTGTGGAGTGAGGAATGGCTGTATAGAGGTTGTTAGTGAAAATGTTGAAAAGTAGTAGTCCAAGGATGGAGCCTTGTGGGACCACAGTTTGGACAGGGAGGAAAGCAGAGATAGCTGATAGCAACTTGACTGACTGAAACCGGTTGGAGAGGTAACTAGAGAACCAGGAAATAGTAGAGCTGGAGAGATTGAGGACAGACAGTTTAGAGACATGTCTGTTGTGGATGACAGTGTTGAAGGCCTTAGAGAGGTCAGGAAATAGGAGACTAGCCTGTTATTGTCTCAGATTTTGGAACTAGCTTGTGTAAAAGATATTAGTGCTGTGGCTGTGCTGTGGTTAGGGCGAAAGCCTTGTGGTGTAGCGGTTAGTATGTTTTCTTGGAGGAAATAATCTAGTAGCTGCTTGTGTATACACTTCTCAAGTATTTTTGATAGGGGAGACAGAATGGCTATAGCCCTGTAGTTAGAGGGGTCAGTGGAGTCACCTCCTTTGTGTATGGGTATGGCATAGCATTTCTTCCAGATGTCCCAGATGTCAAGGACTATGGATTCTTGGATTGATCTGTTGATTACTGTGGAGACAGGATATGCAATGGAGTTTGCAGCAAGTTTTAGGAAGTTGGGAGGTAGATTATGTGCTGATGGAGAGCATGTTTTGAGTTTGCTGAGAAGTGATTTTATGTAAGCAGTGGGGGCAGGCTTTAGTGAGAATGTTTGGTGGGTGGGTGGACAAGATGAAGTGGAGCTGTAGTTGGTGTTATCATTTTGAATTAGGTTTTTGATGGTATCAATAAAGGAGTTGAGGAAGGAGGCAATTTCAGTGGCAGAGCTATTTTGGCAGTGGTTAGGTAGAGGGAGATTACCTGGATGAAGTAATTTGTTGATTGTATTCCAAACTTTTTTGGGATTGGAGTGGGAGTTAGCTGTAGGTGTTTTGGTAGAAGTTTTTTTGCCATAGTTGACTTGTTTCTTTAGATAAGTTGCTGAGTTCCTTATATCTTTGTAGGTGGGTAGAAGATTTGTTTTTAGCCAGTTTTGCCATGTGTTGTCTCTCCTGAGCATAAGGGAAGGTGGGGATTGTGTAATCCATAGAGCGAAGTTAGATTTAATTCTTATTTTCCTGATGAGAGCCAGGGAGTTTAGAGTGTTTTGGGAAGATGCTACTGAATTTTGAACTAAAGTCTTCTAAGGAGAGGTTGTGAAGGAAGGACCAGTTAATTGAGGATAGTGTTTGGTTGAAGATATGTGGGTTGAAACTGGAGAGTTTGCAACATTCTTCATATTCATGAGATTTGCACAATTGGAGGGAGTGTCTTTGAACACTGTTGGGAAGATCACTTATGGTATTAGGTATTGTGCTGGGATTGTGGTATAGGGTAGGATTGGAAGCGAGTATCCAGTCTAGTGTGGAGCTGGTGTTAGTGGGTTTATACAGATGGGTGGGGTAGTGATTAGTTGGGGAAAGCCATAAAGTTTAATGCTGGACTTAGGTGAGTCAGTGGATAGTATTTTCCAATCAATGTTGATGTCACCAAGAATTATAGTTTCATAGGAGATGGCTTGTGAGATCCAAGAGAGAAAGAGTCCAAAAGTAGTGGTGTTATTTCCTGGAGGAATATAAATGGATGCAATGGCTAGCTTTTTATACTTGTTGAGTTTGCAATTTACTATAAGGACTTCAGCCAGTTCATAACTGGGAAGAGAGATCAACAGAGGGAAGAGGGAGAGCTGGTCAGAGTACATTAGAGCTACACCTCCCCTTTTTGTACCTCTATCTGAGTGAAAGATGTTGTAATCAGGGGTAGAATTTCAATATCAGAGATGCATTTTAGCCAGGTTTCAGAGAGAGTAAGAATGTCAGGCGAATAAAGTGTAATCCAGGAATGAAGTTTTGTGACTTTGTTTAGAATACTTTCGATGTTTAGGGATGGAATGGTTAGGTTTCTAGTGGATGAAGAGGGATCAGTGAGATATGGGATTGAGAATGGAGGGGAAAGGGCAGGGGGTACAGGGTGGGTAGGGAGAGATGGGGGTGACAGGTCCAGAGCTGAGGTGTATATTGCCTGAGAGTAGAAGATTTACAGTGTGTATTTTAATTGGGGAGATGTTAGGGTAGTGGTAGTGGATTTTAAGTTTTGTTTTGGGGGAGAGAGGGGTGTTGAAATATTTTAATTTTGCATAGGAAAGTGTCTAAGTGGTTGAATAGTGAGTGAGAGATTGAGAATGTGTAAGTAGATACAACATTTGTTAGAGGGTAAGTGAGAGTAGGAGGTGACTTTGTATAGAAGAGGTTATTGTGGTAAGACATAGAGATAGAGAGGAGTAGGAGCAGAGGAGTTATAAAGAAAAAGAGTAGCATGATAAGTGATGTACTGCAGAGTGAAGGAGTGATAGTTTAGTAGAGGATGGACTGGGTCATTAATGGTGAACTATATGGCAGAAGGGATTGGGAAAAAATTCAAGAGTGAGATATATAGTAGGTTTATTATTAGGTGGAGAGAAAGGGAGGTGTAGAAGGAGAGATATTTAGGTAGTAGGAGTTGGAAAGAAATAGGTTTGGCTTCTCTTTACAGGGAGCTTCTAGAGTAAAAGCATTGACACTGGGTAGGAAGGATTTTGGCCACCTTTCTGCCTTTTACTTTCTTCAATAGGAGGGATTTAGACAGGAAGTAAGTAGTTCTAAGAGGGTGTGGTCAGGAAGGATAAGGTATAAGTTAAGGGTATGTGAGGGTGGGTGGGAATTTGGGGGAGGGAAGCAGAGATATTCTTATTTTTTATTATTTATTATTTATTATTTATTTATTTATTTATTTTAATATTGACAGAATGCCACATAATGTGCAGAAGGGAGGTGATGAAAAAGTTATTCTGGAAGCTAAGGAATGCCTTTGGCAACTTAGGCTGAATGCCTGTAATTTGCCAGGCATTAATGACTATGTTTCCATTTCTAGTGTACTTGAATTAAAATCATATTTCATTTAAGTACGATTTTAACAAATTTTAACTATTTTTAACATTTTACTTCATATTTATACATAATATATTATTACTATTATATTTACAATTTATTACATTTTAGAACAGATATCCAGTATTGGAATAGTTTACAACTGAATATTTGCTATTTATTTATTTATTTATTCACAACTATATAAATTCACACATTAAATATATTAAGAAAGTAGTAATGTAGATGTATTGTAGTAGTACTACATATTATCAAATTCATATTTAAGTATGTGTTTATTATATCTAAACCTTGTGAGATTTTTGCATGTTTGTGACTGCTGTTCACTTTTTAATCTTTTTTAATCTTTTTTAATTTTTTTATTCTTGTTTAACCTTTTCTATCTATTTACTGTTTATCAAACATTTATTTGAAAAACAACTGCTAGGTTTTATTTTATTTATTGTTCACAGTATTGGACATTTGTTTTGGGGCTTAGACGTATTTTAGTATTCCTTCAGTAATAATTATGCAATTATACAATTATTCAATTAATTTACCTATTTAATTCAAAGTATTTAAAGGATGGCTTTCATTTTAAGAAATTGTACTCTGAAGATGCCCTTTATGATTTTGGGTGAAAGCGCTTAGCATGGAGATATTTTGTCGTTGTATTATCGTTTTTATTTTATCATTAAAAAGTTGTATCAACAAACCAGTTTTTTAATGGTTTATTGAGTGGCTTGTTAGCTTACCAGTCGTTCAACTATATATTTAGAGCCTGAGTGAATCAAGAGCAAATGGTCTGGTTTGGACCTGATCAGAGGTTTGGACCAAAAAAAAACAATCAAAGGTAAGTGCTTTACAGCTGCAGCAGCACCTATGGCTTAGAGTAGGCAGAAAGGCTCAGTTTTAACAAGATTAAGCATAGATATAGCAGTACGAGGCAAATATACACAGGAAAAGAAAGAAGTTTTATACTGGTATTTTTGTTGTTGCTATACTAAGATAAGCAGTTGGCTGATATTGTATTGTGAATGGGAAAGGAACAGTGTTGACAAGAGACAGACAGTTTAGAGGATGAGAGCCAGGGGAAATAAACTGCATTCTGGTGGTGTGCAAGTTGCCTCTAAAAATATAGCATGAGATGTACAGAAACTTTTAGACATTCAGTACTTTGTAAAGGGAGATTTGGAGACCATGGGGCTTTGGGACCTTGGTGGGCTCCTTTGCATATGGTGCACTTGTCCAGGAAATGTATAGAGACTGTAAATTAAGGTGTTTGCAGGTTGCTATGCTTAAACAGTACTTTGTAAAGGGAGATTTGGAGAATGTGGGGTTTTGGGACCTTAATGGGCTCCTTTGCATATGCTGCACTTGTCCAGAAAATGCAGAGACACTGTACATTAAGGTGCTTACAGGTTGCTATGCTTAAACTGTGAGGCTTCATGACCTTAATTGGCTCCTTTGTGTATGGTGCACTTGTCCAGAAAATATAAAGACACTGTAATTTAAGGTGTTTGCAGGTTGCTATGATTAAACAGTACTTTGTAAAGGGAGATTTGGAGACTGGGGCTTCTGGACCTTAATGGGCTTCTTTGGGTATGCTGCACTTGTCCAGAAAATGTAGAGACACTGTAAATGAAGGTGCTTGCAGGTTGCTATGCTTAAACAGTACTTTGTAAAGGGAAATTTGGAGACTGTGGGGCTTTGGGATTTTAATGGGCTCCTTTGCATATGCTACACTTGTCCAGCAAATGTGGAGATGCTGTACGTTAAGGTGCTCACAGGTTGCTGTGCTTAAACCGTGGGGCTTCAGGACCTTAATGGGCTTCTTTGCATCCAGGAAATGTAGGCACACTGTAAATTAAGGTGCTTGCAGGTTGCTATGCTTAAGTAGTACTTTGTAAATGGAGATTTGTAGACCGTGAGGCTTCATGATCGTACTGGGCTCCTTTGCGTATGTTGCAGTTCTCCAGCAACTGTAGAGACACTGTAAGTTAAGGTGCTGGCAGGGTCCTACCCTTAAACCTGCTAGCAGTAAAAATGGTAAAAATGTTATAAAAGATAGCCGTACATCAGCAGGAGAAGCGATTGATACAGTGGATAGGGACAGGATGAAAAGAATAGTACTGTTTGTGTGGATATTTGACATGGCATACCATGTCTGACTTGTGTGTAGCAAAGGTATAGGATAGATATTCACATAAGGCAGCTATAAGTGATATACACAAAACAATCATCATTTGCAGTTGTCCTCCAGACTTAAATTTGAATGGTGTAACGTGGGAAAACAATTTCAAACCTATTTTACTATTCTAGTCGTGATGACTTATTCAAATCACCAAGGCCTTACCAGGCCACTATTGGCAGGGATATGATGCATCCCATTTGGCACTGTTTTAGGGTTTTATTAGTGGCGGTTGCCTAGTTACCATCCTTTGGAATGTTCCCATGGTGGGCCAAGGAATCCAGTCAGCAGGATATCTGAGATGATATGAAGAGGTAACAGGCAGATGCCCCAGAAAGGCTCAACTACACAATCAAAAGGATGATTCAAAAGCCTTTGGGCAAGTCATCTGCTTTAGTTACTTATGCATTTTTCACATACCAAGCTGCGTGTCTGAACTGTAGTACTATACATACATGTATTACATCTGTGTCACTGTAGCACTATAGATACATGCATTACATCTGTGTAACTGTAGCACTATACATACATGTATTACATCTGCATACTGTAGAACTATACATACATGTATTACATCTGCATACTGTAGAACTATACGTACATGTATTACATCTGCATACTGGATCTATATTAGATCAGTGAGCGCTGATTGATCAAACTTATTTAAGTGAATGGTTAAAATATCGAAGCAACAGAAACCCAAATTTTTCCTAGGGAAAGAATTCGGTTGTCCGTTTCCATATTTTCAGTGCTGTGGTGGAAAGTTACGGGTCGTATTCAGGTAAGTGTGCGATTGTGTGGATGTGAGTGTTAGGGTGGGTTAGGTGAGTTAGGGTTAGGGCATGAGTTAGGTGTGTGTGCGACTGTGTGGACGTGAGGGTTAGGGTTAGGGAGCGGGTGAGGTGAGTGTGCGATAGTAATGGAACTTAGGGTTAGGGTTTGGGTTAAGATAAGTGGATAGTTAGTGGTGTGTGTATAATTTAGTGTAGGGTTAGGTGTCAGATTTTAGGTGTATTTGTGTGGATTGCTGTTTGTTTGGTGTGCTTGTGTTGTGTGTATGTGTTTTGGATCAGCAATTTTTTTCCCTAGGAAAAAAAAATCGCTGATCTGACAGTTCGAGATTGTAAGCTTTTGTTTACATAAGGTTGATCAATCAGCGTTCGCTTTTTTAAGCGTTCACTGATCTAATATAGACCCTGCGTACTGTAGAACTATGCATACATGTATTACATCTGCGTACTGTAGAGCTAAACATACATGTATTACATCTGCATAACTGACAGACTACTATTCAGTGTATATAATACATTTAAACATACATATTTGTATGTTATGCACCTGTAATGCCTCACTGCCATCTTATAACCATGCTGTGCTGACATTTATGTGATCTGGGTGCAAATGTTTTATGTTAATTCAGTATGCTGTGCATATGTCTAACACTGCCTTATTGCTTTTGACAGATTATTTGGGGATTCAAAATAATTTTTACATGCTCCTTTTCCAATAACATTACCTTTTACATGTGTCATAACTGAAGTATAAATAGCAAAAGATTTTTGGATATATTACAGATTTACACATGCAAATGGTCAAAAGAGATGGAATTATCAACCCAAGATGAAAGGTCCCTAACAATTCAAGTGGGGTATTGTTTATGCTGTATGAAAGCAGGAGGGTTGTCTAACAAATGTGACAATATTGCACTTTTTTAGCATTTCATTTGAACCCAATTTTAGAACAGTTGGTGTTTATGATTTGAAGGACTTCATAATCAGAGGGGGACATGAAAATGACCCCCAGTTTTCAGTAATCTGCAAATCTGGTTAGTCAGATATCTTGGCTCATGGTCTAGAGATCACAAGACTAAATGCTGAACAAAAGAGGTCCAGGACTAAGCCCTGTGGGACATCACTAGTCACCTTCATACCCTTTGAAGAGGTACCTGGTACACCCACTGTGTGGGTTCTGTCTTTTAGCCAATTGGCAATCCTTTTAACATAATGGGGTCTATTTAAATTGCACTAAACTTACTAAGTAAGTTAGCCTAGAGAATTGTATCAAATTGCTTGGCTAGGTCAAGATATGCAATGTGGTCAGTATAACCACTATCAATTGCCAGTGTTATCCTTTTGAAGAAGATTTATTTATTTAACATTTGTTAACCGGGAAGGTCCGACTTGGAAAGAAGCCAATTTTCGGCGGAGGCCCGGGGAGAAATGCTCCATACTCATTATACAGGCTCTAACATTGACAAAGCCAAACAACAGCAGGTCTATCTTGATGAGAATTTTAATATTGTAATTTATCTGGTCAGTTATAATATTCTCCATGGCTTTGCAACTGAGACTGGTGAGGCTGGTGGCCTATAATTCTTGGGGCTGGTGGTGAAGCCACCATTATGGAGTGGGATCATGACTGCTGTTTGTGAAAAACCCGAGGGACAAATCTTTTGGCTAAGCTCAGGTTAAATAGTTTAAGGAGTGGCCCCTGCCAGGGCTTGTTAGCACCTCTTAGTAATAAACAGCTGATATAATATCAGGCTCCATATAGGAAATATTTTTGGTCTTTGAAAGCACTTGAGATATTCATTGATATTCATTGATATTGAAATTCCTAAAGAAGTATGTATAATTGTCCTTTGCTTCAGATGCTAACCTATGTTCATGGATTGCTTTATTAGACCTGATAGTAGTTTTCAAATTTTTAGTCAAATATCTGAAATTACCCTTGATATGAGGGTAAGTTGGTCTGTTGTATTCTTCAAGAATTTTTTCTTTAATTGTACAGTTTATTTTTATTGGTGGATCACCAGGGCAGTTTGTTTTTAAATTACCCATTCTAGTTAGATGTGGTTGCAACTGCCCGTTCTATGCATTTATCTAAGTGGGCATAAAACTCCTCTGTGAAGCTACCTGCTGTGGCAACATCTGGTCTACTGCTGCTATATGTCAGTTCTAAAGCTTTGTCATAGAATTTGATGATATTAGTATGCTTGGAATCCTTAAATACCAAAATATTGTTTTTTTTGCAGGTTTAGAGATTTTGAATGTGAAATTGACTAGGAAGTAGAGACCAGGGGAACAGTGCATGACGATGCTGTGTTCATAAGGATCAGGTCAAGAATATTATGTCCTGTACTGGGTTTGTTAAAAATATGGTCCAGGGAGCTTTTGTTTATTTAGTCTAAGAACTTTTGGGAGTATCCTACATTGCAGGTAAAGCAACTCCAGTTTATTGATGCTTATGGTTTAAAATTCCCAAGATAATGGATTTCTTGTTTATGAGTTTATCACATACATTTAGGAACTTTATATGATTTTTAGGGGGCATAGAAGGTATTTTAAATGGGCTATAAAATGACAACTGGTCTTTTCTAGTGTGATTTGGAGTTCAGTGAGTTCAGTTTGTGGGTCTCTGGGAATCGGGAGGTTATATGGTTCCTAACAAATATGGAAATGCCACCATGGTTACCACTAGATCTGAAGGCATGCAGCTGAAAAATCCTGGGTATGAAGGGATTGCTTTCACAGATACAGATTTGTTTCAGATCTAGGGAGAGACTAAAGATCAGATAATTTGTTGTTGAGAAATCTGGTCCTGAGCAGAGAAACTTTAAGGTAATTGAGTCTTGGATTTGATATGTCTAAATACATTTTGATGTCCATTAGCTGGAGTCTGCCTAGAAAGACACTGGCGCTACCAAAAGCTTTAGCCAGTATGCAGAAACCTTGGAATGAGTGGTATAGGCATCCTTCACAAAGCAAGTTGGACTGCTAGCATCTTGTTCGATGTTGACACATACTATCTACCCTGGAATGACAGCAAGTGTTTAACCAATTGTTGAAGCCAATTGTCTTTTCCTTGAATCTAGACAATATTCTTGGAGAAGGTAAGATTTTATTCAGGACCAGAGTCTTGCTTGCATTTGTGCAATGATTAGGAAGATCTGACATGTCTCTCTACACACCCCTCCGGGTTTGCGTCTCACTTTGTTCACCCCATATGGGCCACCACCACGTTATAACTATAGTTGATAAGTGCAGTGGTCTTAAAGGACCCTTGAGATATCTGAGTTCCTGGCACCTGAAAGACAAACTCACAGCTAAAATGTCTTTGTCCAGACTAATTGAGCATAAAATCAGTTTGCGTCTGGTGTACTGGATTTAAAATGATTTAACTTTTGGTGAGTCTTTGTTGAAAGTATGACTGAGTGTGGAGAGTTTATAGCAACATTGACAAAATCTGAAAAAATCAAACAAGCACACTGGCCAGTAGCAAACACTTTTTGAGGTTATATAGCATTCAATGGCTTATAAATGGCTTGGTTCTCACTTTATTCTCACTAAAATTAAATAGAAGCAATTTTTAGCTAGGTATTTCTGATTCTGATTCTGGTTACTAAATAAAGTTGAAAAATGTTTAACAACTGTCACAGTAAAATTACTACAAAAAAAAACAAAAAAAAAACAGAAAGCAACTATCCCAGATCCTGCACGGCTCATGACATTTTTATTTATTCATTTAACAGCTAGGTGGGGGAACTGCTGCAAGGTCCCTTTCAGTTGTAACCCAGGCCAGAAACATGACATTGTAAAGTTCAAATTAGTGTACATGTACTAGTGTTATCAGTATAATCACATTCATAATAAAATAAACAGCACATTAATCTACATCATTCAGACTTTGAACACTTAGTAACACTCCAGATAAAAACAGTTGTGAATATTTTAGGATGTAAGCATATTAACAAGAAATGTGTATTGAGTTAGTCGAGCTAGCTAAGTTAGACTAAATTAAGATGAAAGTCTAACAAGGATATTGTACAACAAAAGTGAGGAAATTTAAAATAACATGCTATATAACTGTATTATGAAAAGAAGTGAAATAAAAAGAAATTCATGTCTAAATACTGATGGCACTGAAAAAATGAAAAGTGGCAATGACACACAATAAAGAGAAGAAAAGAGAACTCTAGAATGATATAGACAATAGAAAGTGCAGAAGGGGCTTAACCATTAAATTGGTCAAGTAGCTGTGCTTTAAATGGTTGTTGGTCAACATGGCTTTTAGAAGAGGGGAAAGATTTCCAGACTTCATGAGCTATTCTAATGGAAGTTCTTGCTGTAGTGGAAATAGTGAATGGGGGTTAAACTAATGTTACAGTTAGCATTTTAAGTGCTAAGTGGATAAATGAAGGTTTAGATTTTAAGTCTATGACGCAATATAAATAGTAGACTTTGTTATGAAGCTTGTATACAAAAGAAGGAAGGAGAAGATTGTTGTTTCTGTAATGGGTAGAAAAGTTGTTTTTGCTAGTATCAGACAATTCACTTGTGTTATTGTACATGTTAAAGCAGAAATATTTCAGAATTTAAATTTTTTTCAGCATGTTTCTATCACAAACTGATTAAAAAACAATTAGATGTATAGCATATCTGGTTTTTGGAATGGGAATTTGACTGGAGATTTTTTAATAGAAATTTGACAGTGCAGAATTTTAGTTCTTGAATTAGCAGATGAAATATTTAACAACAAAATCTAAACTGTCCTGCACTGTAATACATTGTTAAATCAGTATGAAGGCTGAAATGTAGTATATGAATAAATGTAACTCCTAAGTACTTAAAACATGAGACTCTTTTGTGGTATTACCAGTATGGGCATTTACTTTGAGGGGAAATACCTTAGCTAATCCAGTATTGCTACTAAAAATCAATGTTATTTTATTTAACTTTTATAGAGTTATTTGTAAACCAGTGAAAGAATACAGAGCAGTCTTAGTGGAAGATGAATTAACTATTGGGAGAGGTTTAACTATCCATTAAGATTTGAAATAAAGAGATGTGCGACAACAGTTGTGTATGTCCCAATTTTACAAAGAGACGGACCCAATTTCATTCCACCAGATCAACATGAAAGGAAGTCTTTGAATCAAAGAAATTACCTTCTGAGCAGCTTTGCTGGCTAAACTTTGAACTGAAAGGTAATAACTGATAAGATGAAGTGCCATTTTGAATCAAGAAATGCACCTCCTGTCTAAATACCCTTGTCTGGACAAGATGAGGTCAGTGTCTTAGTATAATGCCAACTATTTAAATCTATATTGAGAAGAGCTAAGAAGTCCATATTTAGAGTAAAAATCAGTTATTACTTTTTACAAAAGTAAAGCATTTTAAGTAACTCTGTTAATCTGGACGCAGACTGGAAACCGTAAGGAACTGTATGGATGTGCCCTTTTGGAAAGGATGACGCAGTGGCTTCCTTCCAAATGGATGGTGCAAGACCAGAGAGGCATGATATGTTAGGTATGCATATGATGGGGCAAGAGTATAAACATGACAGTTTTCTTGAGAAAATATGCGTGTTGATCAGCTCAGACACGAGGGACTTAACAGTGAAGGACATAAACATTTTAAGACTTAAATGCTTGCAAAGTTTCTCAAGTAAAGTACTGTGTGAAACATGCAGGTTTGAAAGATCAAGTGATCAGAAGCAATTTGGTGAGGTGTAGAAGATGAGGGTGCATTGAGATCTGAACAGATGCAAAAGTCCAAAACATTATCTCCAGTAATGTTTTTGAGCAATGGAGATAAATTCATGGTAAAATGGGGACCTAAAAATACCTTAATTTCATTCCTCAAATCTCTGAAATGATATAGTACAGATGATGGTCTATTTCTAAGGAAGTTGCATTTACCTACCTTAACTGTAATTCTAGCTAAGTGTCTCAGGTGAATGTATTGATACTAATAGGTTCACAGGGAGGCTTGTTTTCAGACAGTCCAAGCAGAGTCTCTTTAAAACAGTTACACTAAAAGTAGCATGTTGTAAGATAAGGACATTTTCTACTCTCATTCGGAATGTAGTGATAGGATAGAGAATGATTTAACTGTAAATGAGTACTAAGGAAGAATGAACCAGATGATGTGTTGTATAGTGGCTGCCAGCTAGTACATTAGATGGAATAAAAAAGGTATGGATGGATCAAGAGTAGGAGAGAAGTTTTTGCTGTGGATTAGTATGGGGGTAGACCTTGCTGTCATGGGGACCAGATACACAGAACATATACAATAAGGATGTAGAAAGCATTAAGTACACAGAATGTATATGGCTGTAGTATGTCAATCAGGAAGTCATTAACACAGACAGAGTCCTTTGTTGACCAGGTTAGTCCCGCTAGGGGAGACCTGAATTGGTATTTATAATACTGGGGGAAATTTGGCTAGGGCATTGGGGAACTTAGCCTACTCTTTTCAGTAGGTCCATAGGTTTATAGGTGTAGAAAAGGCTAATGACCACTGGGGTCTTTAGAAGCCTAGCCATGCAATCCAAATGTATCCCACAAGTTATTGTGCCTTTTGTGCCTTAAAGATTATTTTTAGGGATGTATGTTACTTAGGCCATACTTTTTAGGAAAAAGTTGCCATTGCATTTTTGCATCCACCTGAGCTACTACCAACTCAGGCAGATGGGACACTGATTTAATGTCTCATCTGATAAATGACACTCTAAGGAGTACAGCACCACCCTTAAGCTGCACTTCAGTGACAGCAATCAATCTACCAGGAGTGGGAATAGAACCTACAACCTTCTGCACCAAAGGTGAGTGTGATACATATTGCACCACTGACACTGACCCTTGAGTCAGGTCTTGTGAAGGAGCAAGATATTTGAGACAGGTCAAAGGTTTGTATACAGTTTTTAAGTTGATTTTTGATGGGTACTGAGTTAGGATTGCACTCACTCTCAGGGGATAAATACATGGCAAAAGTATCATTGCTGTAGAGTTACCTAGTAGGATTTGACATTGAACTCATTTGGGTGTATCATCATAAGATACGGTATGGCTGTAGTCATATTGCAGTCAACAGCAGAGCTCCTCAGTCTGTAACCTTGGTGATCACCTTGAAAGAAATCATGCCTGTTTGAACACTGGGCATGGGGATGTATTCCTTTGACATATGTTTAAGTATGTGCTAGAATGTTAGGGTTGTACCACTCAGCCCAATTTTGTATGAGTTTGATTTTATTATTGATGGTAGCACAATTAAGATAGGCTACTGGCATCCTTTGTGTGTATTTTTTGTATGCTTGTAGTGTTTTAGCTTTCATTGATGGATTTTGGACTGAGTTTAATGAAATGCTTGTTATGCTAGTTGTAATTCTTGGGCCAGAATATTGTGTAATCAAAAGCCTGGGTTAGAGGTTGAGAAGAAAGCATGATCAGGTAAGTCCTTAGCATGCTAAATAGAGGTAGCTTTACATTGTAGTTTGATAATGTACTTAAAATTCAAAAGCAATTAGTGAACTACCGTATAGTAACTTTAGTGCTGTTGAAGAAAGACATTTTTTTAACTGCATGAGAGACATACTCAGGAGTTCATAAAGATTCCTACAGCTTGTGCTAAAAATGCCCTTCCATTGTAATGCACCCATTTGCAGTTCAGGAACATGCTAGCTGCAATGAGGTAAGACTTCATTATCAGCTAATTTACATGTTTTCTGAATTGCAGTTACTACTGCAACATGTAGATCATGGCTGATCTGTGCTTTGCAGTAGTAACCTACTGTTCATGTAGGCCATGGAATACCCCCTCCAGTCATTCTCCCACATACATGTACGCAAACATGAACACACACAAGATAGTGCCAGTAGTTACCCCTACCCTACCATCGCTCTTACCACCCCAACTAATATGTGAGAGCTGTTATGGTACATAATGTAATGTAATGGGCCCTGTTGTTCTAGTGTATCCCCCACCCCTTATCCCTATTACAATGTTGATGCCATTACAGTACTTTCAAGTGTCATCCCTGAAAGTCTACTGGTTTCTCGCACCCCCATCACCCTTATGAATTACATGCTTTTATTGGACTGGTGAGCAGGTTGCTGTTGGTATCAGTTATGGTGGGAGGGTGGCCTAATGGTTAAGGTGCCAAACACAAACACACAAGGTACAAGTTTGAGTCTCAATAAGGATAATTTAAAGCTTAATAAAATGAGTTACAGGGCAGTTAGCCCTAGTGATTCACTTTATCCCTGGTGTCCTATGGTTCCCCCACCCCCAATCCCCATACTACACTGCTGCCATTATGACATTTTAGAGTATATCCAGTGGACTCCCCCCATCCCCATTATGGTGTTCTGTGCCTTAAAGAACTTTATGGAGTATTATGTGGTGTGTAGTGTATCCCCCACCCCCACCCTGATCACCATATTAAGATTGAAACTGTTACAGCAGTAGCACTTTAAAGCTGAATCCTGGAATCTAGTTTAACCACACAAACCTCCACTTCTGATACACGTTGTAACATTGGTGCCATCACAGCACTTAAAAGATCATGTATAAACTGAAAAAAAAATCAAAGTAGTCTATCTGTTCTCAAAATGCATTTTCTCAGTAGGTACATACCTTGACTGTCTTTCTTTCATTTAAGTTTGCAATCTCACTTTTCTTTTTGAGGAAGATGTCTTAAAAAAATGCCCTCCATATCTATAACATGCTCCATGCCCCGACTGGTTAGTTTGCAGGATGTTTTGCTTCCTTCCTGATGTGCTGATATCACATTGGGGTCAGCAGAGTCATTATCTATTCAGCAAGAGGGTGAAAGGCGTACAAAGAGAGGATTTTCAAACTGGAGCAGTTTTACTTGTATTTTCTTGTCTAATTTTCAGTTTTGTTGGTTAATCTGGTCTTCAAACACCCATGCATTTTGAGTTTTTTTTTATGTAAAAACAAATGTTAAGGATGCGTCTGTTTTACTGTCATGCACATATATGGCGTGCAACACAAAGTCCATAGCTCTTACATATTTCCAGTTTTGCATAATGTGACCTTAACATTTATCTCTCCATGTTTTTTTTTTTGCAGAATGCCCATGATTTTGCTTCATATTTTTACCCTGTATATCAATTTTCTAGTAAATCACTGAGGATTACAGTCGGATACTAATACTAGATACCAGAGTTTTAGAGTTTATAGTTCATTTTGCGAGAAAAATGCATGCTAATGCAAAACCTGTTCTGGACATAAGGAGTTCAGGCTGTGTGCAGCATTCGCATGATATTTACTTAAGAAAAAAAAAGGAAAGAGAGTCAGTCTACTAGTACAGGAAGTGCAGGAATGTTCCAACTTTGTATCATCAAAGTGACAAGTGTGATAATGCAAACACAGGATGTACTACCCACTTAAGTCTGTAGAGAGCCCAAATCTGAAAGCAGGAAATAGTAAAGTGAAGCAACAAAACATCCAGTAAATTAGATTCGTAGAGCAGGAAGCGTTTCTTTCATCTCAGAAGAAAGAGAAAGACTGCAGATATATGCAATAAATGGTTGCACATGATCTTCAAGGCATTTCTTGGTGTCCACTGGTGCCCCCTACGGCTCAATCCTTATAATAATGTTGTTACCATCATGGCACTGAAGGCATTCCCTATTGCCTGGTGGTACCTCTGCATGCTCCCAATCCCTGCAGTAATATTGGCAGTGTCATGATACTTAAGTCATTCCTTGATGTCCAGTGATTTCTCCACCCCTATTCCTCTTTGTAATGTTGGAGCTGGTACAGATTTACTGATGTATCCCTGGTGGTGTATTCCCACACCCTGATGCTCATTTTTCTCTCTGTGCCATTATAGCACTTTAATATTCAACCCTAGTGCCAATGGGTCCCCTTCCCAATATGTTCATGCTTGGTGGTTGAACACAGCTTTTTGGCCATGTTTTCTACCACTACATGGTGGGGTTGGGCATGCTGATCTACATGGCCAAGTGCTTTCTTGAATAGCTTGGCCATGCAGATGCCTTCGTGCAGGCAGTTCCAGGGAGATAACACATGGATAATCAGCATATGCCTCTTCTCCTGGAATGACTCATTAGCATTCAGTAAGGCTGCAGGTGGAGCCCTTTGAGGTGCTGCATAACTTTGTGTTGGAGGACCATACAGTACCATTTAAAGTTGCTCACTGAATAGCAAAGAAGTAATGTTGACTTTTACACAGACATGTACAAGTTGTAGTATCTTTATGAATTCAGCCCATAGTCAAAAGGCTTATCGTTTTTTATGTAGAAATGATCTTTTCTGTAATGGCAGTCTCAGTGGGTGGTGCAAGTGGGGCAGTGATTAGCATTATCACCTCACAGCAAGAGGTTTTATAGTTCGATTCTCAGCTGGGGTGCCTTCTGTGCAGAGTCTGCATGTCCTCCGTGCATTTGTGTGGGTTTCCTCTTACATTCCAAAAACATGCAGTAGGTGTACTGGACACACTAAATTGGCCCTAGGTGTGAGTGTGTGCGTGCATGTGTGTGTGGTCAACCCTCTGAGGAGGGTTGTGCCTTGGGCTAGCAACCCAGACCTGTAAAACTCATAACTGCTACAGAAACAAGGATGTCTGAAAGGTGCTGATTGCCCGGTGTACTCCATGGTGCGTAAACAGGAAAGACAAATAGAGAAAGCCTCAGTGTATGTTATACCATCTAGACATGTAGGACTCTGGGATTTCAGCTGTGAGATATACTTTTATAGTACATCATCAGTTGTTAAATGTGAATATTGGCTTATATTTCAGGCAATGAAGACAGAGGTATTAGTTCTGCTCCCCAAAGACGTATTAATGATGTGTGCTGAAAACTTGCAGCTTACCTGTTATTCCTGCTACTGGCACTATCGGGTCTATATTAGAACATTGAAGTTTCAGAACATCAAATGTTCTAATATTGAACCCTATTCAGCGAACTCTGAAAATAGCGAAGCTGCAGAAAACCAAATTTTTTCCCAGGGAAAGAATCCGGTTGTCCGTTTCTGTCACTTTTCTATTTTCAGCGTTGTGATGGAACGTTACGGGTCGGGTTCAGGTAAGTGTGCAATTGTGTGGATGTGAGGGTTAGGGCAGGTTAGGTGAGTTAGGGTTAGGGCATGGGTCAGGTAAGTGTGCGATTGTGTTGATGTGAATGTTAGGGTGGGATAGATGAGTTAGGGTTAGGGCATGAGTGAGGTGAGGGTGCAATAGTGACAGATCTTAGGGTTAGGGTTTGGGTTAAGTTAAGTGGATAGTTAGTGGTGTATGTACAATTTAGTGTAGGGTTAGATGTTAGATTTTAGGTGTATGTGTGTGGATTGCTGTTTGTTTTGTGTGCTTGTGTTGTGGGTATGTGTTTCGGAACAGCGAATTTATTCCTAGGAAAAAATTTGCTGTTCTGAATGTTCGATGTTGTCAGCATTCGCTGAACTGGGTTTGATATTAGAACATTCAAAGTTCTGACACTTCGATGTTCTGATATAGACCCGGCACTATCCACAGTTAAAGTTGTAGGATGGGATTCAGAAAGACTTATCATGCGGGGAAGCCTTAACAAGGCCATTTCCCATGGCAAGCCTTTTTGATTCTCAGACTTCCTTACCACTTAGGTGTCCTACCAGTGGGATCTCAGCATGAAGGGCAATCTTATGGAAATAGTAAATGCCTGTATCTCCCAATATATTCTGCCTACTGATTCACAGCAGTGTAAAATTTCACTGTAGGTGGAAAAAGTAAGCACCATCAAATGACAGCAATAACCTATTCACTGTTGTGGAAGCAGTGACAATACGGGTAAGTTCAGAGAAGATGTTTTAGTGCAAGTTAGTCAGTTTGTATGTACGTGTATGTATATGTGTGCCTATAGGGCATGAATGTGTGTGTGCGTGTGTGTGCCTGTGCATGTATGCATGTGTACGCGCACGCGTGTGTGATGTGTGCCTGTGTGTGTATGCGTGTGTACGTGTGTGCGTGTGCGTGTGTGTGTGTGTGTGTGTGTGTGTGTGTGTGTGTGCCTGTGCGTGTGTGTGTGTGTGTTTGCATGTGTGTGTGTGTGTGTGTGTGGATGCGCACACGCGTGTGTGTGTGTGTGTGTGTGTGTGTGTGTGTGTGTGTGTGTGTGTGTGTGTGTGTGTGTGTGTATTGTGTGTGTCTGTGTGAAGGGAGCATGGGTGCCTTTGCCACTGAGATGCATGGGTCACTAGGGAGAACACTACTTCCATCTGAACTGCACACTAGCTAACGCTGGTGTTGTCAGACCTGCGACATGATGATAATAAGATCTCTGACATTGCTGACATAGCTGTCTATGAATCACATTTTTCTCACAATTGCTGTAAGTACTGTGAATGTGAGGCTTTTTTTCTGAATCCATTTTGTGATTTCTGTTTTGTTGCTTTTTTATTCTACACTTCAGGAAGGCTCTCCTTGTATTTATTACATCTCCATCTAACCTTGCATCTTAACTTCTACATGATTTTCCTGGTCTTCCTTTATAATCCTCCCTATTACTTTTTGTAACAGATCTGTCCAGAGTGGCCTGCATGTTTTTACATGCCCTGCTGTTGTTTATTAAACTCATATTACTTCATGAAATTTAAAGTGTTGTTTTTAACAATTTCTTTTTTCATTTTATAGTTGTATATTTCACACACCCACATGCTCCACATTTGTTTTATTTTTATTGTCCAAGGTTTATTTTTCCTGGTATTTAAAACTTCTGTTACATCAAGAATGCTAAAATTGTAAATTATTATGTGAGCATTATTTTATGTATGAGATGAAGCTCAGTCCATTTCTGATATGACCCACAAATGCCAAATGATCTGAATTTGGTATAGGTGGAAGGAAGTGGCATTAAACAGTAGGATTGAATGGCTGTATAAAAAGGCATGCGATATTGGTTCTTTAACCAGATATTATATAATTTATTACTGTTTCATCTATACTGTCTGCCAAAAATAAATCTAGAACAAAAATTTGTCATTCCTGAAAAAAATTATTATAGTTTTAGGATAGTGTGCTGGTTGTAATGGCTATATAGCTTCAGGTTTCTTTGGTCAGCTGATAGTCCTTCTTTGCACTGCATAAATCTATAAAATATCAGCCTTGACCTACAAAATAGATAAATATTTTCCTAGTGTAGCACAAGAATTGTTTCTCCAGTTTGATTCTCTGCTGGGGTATCTTCTCTGTGTGACATGTACATCCCCTCACATCCACATGGGCTTTTGCAATGTGCTGCAGTTTCACCCCTTATCCAAAGACATGCCATGTATGAATTTGCAAGCATACAATCTGCCCATATATAAGCATTTTGTGATATGAGTGTGCAGGCTGAAATGGGTGGCTGCCTCACACATGATTAGTTTCTCTGCATGTAAGGATGGACTGTGACACCTCTATGACCCTTATTTATCTTCAGTGGGTAATTGGTGAATTAATTAATAGTTTCATTATTCATAGACAAACCACACTCTTTAAATCTTTTAAACCCTGATCTTAAACTGAAGTCAGGCTCTTACTGTTCTTTGTATGTTCTGTTATGTTGTAGTTGAACTTTTCTTTTCCAGCTATACCTTATAGCACATGCTCACTGTCCATCTCTCTGAGTTTATTGCTAGTACCATATTAATCTGTCTCATGTCGGTGCTCATCCTTACTTTACTGAATTTGATGCATTTTGATGTTGTAGCTATAGGTGTTACCCGTAAAAACAGAGCTGTCATTCCCACAATAGCCTTTGCTTCCTATGTTTTACTGAATTTATGTTTTACTTTAAACCTAATGCGAAACAGAGTTTTTTTAAAGTAGCTACCATATTTACTTGCTTGATTTTTCCATGTATATATATTTTTACCTGAATTTTGTTTAATGTTCCAAACACTTTGAAAAATTATTTATATTTTCCTGTAGTGTGTCTGATATTTTGCCTTCAGAAACAGAGTATAAAGGATTAGTCCAGATAAAATGACTTTACCTAGCAGATCTAAGAGACTCTGTCTCCCTCTGTCTCTGATACCCTCCTTCCGGGTAGAATAAAAATCCCTTGTTGAAGTTTCATGTAGTTTATTCAGTTAAGTAGGTAGATGGACATGTGTTCTTGTTATAATACATTACATTCAACAAGTTAGTTATTTAAGGGAAGTTACAGACAATTGTGAGAGGATCCAAGGGAGATGATCAGAGGATAATCTGGGAGTTGGAAAAACAAAGATCCAGTCCCAAAGTTTAGAGGTCATTACCCAATTTGAATATATCTGAAGGATCTATGGGGATTACAAGCTCATCAGCCTATGGAGTATCATTCTTAGTTTGGTTAGTAGAGTGGTTTATAGTTTGATCACTGAAAATGCCTGGTTTTATGAGGCTCTTAATAGACTTTATTAACCTGTTTGTATAACATGAAATAGGAGAGGCTGTGCTCCCTTTGTGGGGCTCATTACAACAACTTCATTACAGAACTTTTTTATATTCTGACTTGTCCTTATCAGTGGTTCTGTCATATGTAATATAAGTAACTGTGCCTGCTTTTACTGGGTTCATAGTTCCTTAAATGCATTCTAAAATACAAATTTTCTCTTGTTTAGCAAAAAGGATTACAGTGCTTGCTTTTAAGAGGCTCGTATACATGATTAATGTGAACAGCACCCATTTTTTACCTAATGAAGACAGGAATTTCCCCCCTCACTGTGGATAGTCGACAGTTACCAGGTATAGATGTTCTAGCCACTTGGCATGCATTTAACAACATTTCTGTAATTTGCAGTGCAGTAAACATTGTTATCCCAGGAATCCTCTCCACACTGCTATATTCTGTACATCACAGGCACAATTAGGCTATGCTCTAATAAGATCTGAAGTACTTATTTTTGTAAAGGTTCTGTATAGTTGGAAGGTCAACACTTGGCGGATTTTTTTACTCCACGGACCCAAAAAGTCTGCACAAAAAGTTCTAAAGTCCAAAATTGTACTTACTGTTCTTCCTACTTTTGCACATACATGTGCATTTTTGATAAATTTTACTTATTTCCATTGTAAGCTATTTCTCTGGATTTATGTATTTTTCAAAAAATGGGGGTCACCTAATGTTGCTCTAAGTGACTACCAACCCTGCATATAAAAAGGTATGCCTTAATTAGGAAGAAAAACAGGGGCTGGTCACTTTAGTCATGTACATCAGCCTCTTAAAAGCATGCATTGTAATTCTCTTTTCCAAACAAAAGAAGATTAGTCTTTCATAATGTATGTCAGTAAACCACTGTATAACCACTCTATGAGATGAACCTTATGCTGCTCAGATGAAGCAGTTCTATAGTGATTGTTCATGGTGCATTGTCATGCTTGAATTCTCATTTTTTGTTTAAACCTAATGTGAAAAACAAACAAAAAAAATGTTTAAATCAGATTAGGTCCCACAATCTCCTGAGCTGGGAAACCCTCACAGGTCCTTCAAGAATATTTAAATAAGGGACTGACCTCAACGCCTTGAGACTGGCTCTGTTTTTTTTTTTTTTTTCCCCTCAGGCAGCTCCCTTGGACTTTACCACCATTGTCTGTAACTACCTTTAAAGAACTGATCTATTGAATGTAATATATTAGAACAAAAAAACACACCCATCATCTTAATTAAATAACCCACTTAAATCTTCAATAAGGCATCTTTATTCCTCCTGCAAGGAGGGCATTAGAGGGAGAGAGAGAGACAGTCTGCTAGATCTGCTAGTTGAAGTGATCTTATCTGGCCTAATCCTTCATACTCTTGTTTCTCATTAGCCATCTCACCCTCTGGGTCACAGGCAGGATTCCAGACCTGACGTGAGCTTTCTAGATTACCTTGGTTTTATATTTTGCCTTCAGGTGACAATTATCAACAGCATGTAAAGGTTTGTAGCCTAGACATGCTGTTGTGTCATAACTTGAAGTTTTTCCTGTTAGTTTTCTAAATACAGTTCTGCTTTGACCCTTTCTAAGTTTGCTATAATATCTATTCTGAATACTTTCTTCTGTGATAAAAAGTTTTGAGCTGCTTTGTGGGTATATTTTGGCTTGTTCATTGTACAAAATAGTGGGTATCTATTCATACAAATATACCATTATAAGGCAACTGCTACTAATGTTTTCTATCAGACTCATGATTTCTGGTTGCTTCCTGTCAGGGCTGTCAAAAACTTTATGGATTGCATTTTATGAGTCTTCTCTGGCAGTACTATTACATTATATTTCTTTGATGACACAGTTCTGCTCTGGCAGTACTATTACATTATATTTCTTTGATGGCACACTTCTGTTTGTGAGGGATTATTACATCTGTTTTGTACCTTGCTTTTGGATCTACACCACTATGCAAACTGATTTATTTTCCTACAAAAGATAAGGTCTTGCCTTTTACTGAACTGTGAGGGAGTTTTCTTCAAAAAGATTTGCAAACTAAGCTTTTGTTTTGTGCTATATACTGTTTCTTGCATTGATTGATATGAAACTGTATCTGGTGCATTGCATAATCTTTTGTAATTACAGAGTATACATCTTTATAATTTTTGCTTTATATGCTTTGAGTTGAATGTTTCAGAATTCTAGAAATCTATACTTTAAAAAAATTGTGATACTTAAATCTGTCTTTCTGAAAGCTCTCTTTACCACCCTCTTGGATAAACACATATGATCTGGTTCCATGTCTATTTTCTGTCGATTTCACAGCATTTTGCCAAATTTTTAAATCTAGAATGCTGCAGGTTATTCTGTCTCGTTTCTTTCTTTTCCTGCTTTCCTGAGACCATATATATATAGACTGCCTGTTTTTCTTAGATGTAAAGTAACTGCATACTTTGTATTACTTTTTTCTGTATTTATCATTATCATGTGACAGTACAACATACATGTAATGACCTTTGTACCTGCCAATCAAAACATTTATATTTATTTCTTTTATTTTATTTTTACATTTGTTAACTGGGTTAGTTTGACTGGGTCCAGAGAGCCCTTTTTCAGTGGAGTCCAGAGGAGAAAAGCTCCAGGAAAGTAAGTAATTAATAAGAAACCTAACAATTCAAGTTGTAAGATACTTAACAGTACAAAAACAGACAGAAATACACAATACGAATATATATAATGCAAAAGTACAGTATTTTGAGAATGGAGTAACAATATATATGAGAAATTTGGTTAGCATTAAGTTATTTACAAGGAATGTAGCAATGCCTAAAATAAAAAAAAAAATTCCGAGTAACATTATGGCATAGTAAAACAAAGATGCATTTAACAGCATAGGTACCAACTGCAGAGAGAGTAATATATGTAGACAGTTTAGGTAGATACCAGGCAGATATATTAATTGAGAGAAGAAGAAAAATGCATTAGGTAATTTCCTGGCAAGTACATATCCTTTCTGAATTTGCCACTTTTGGTAGTGGAGCAAATGGACAATGGAAGTTTGTTCCATGAGTATGCAATTGAATGATTATAAAGTATTTTTCCAATATTTTTGTTTGGCTTGGTCACCCGCAGAAGATTTTGTTGTGTGCTTCTGAGGTCACAATTGGGTGTGTAGGGTTCAGTTATGGATGTGTACTTGTACCATTGTCATCAAGTTTGTTCAACGGATTTATATTGTTTTCTTTAACAATTTTCACCTATTTGGCTTTTGATTTAGCTTCTGTTCCATTTTCTGGTCCTCCTGAGACAGAGTTTCATACCCTTAGATGGGTAGCAAGTAGAATCAAATAACTTGTAGCTAGACACATGACTGTGCATGTTATAAATGGCAGTCTATTTTGTGTGCTATTTTTTATCATGATATCATTAAGCTGTCTTGATACTTTATAATGTAAGCAGTGAGTAGTCGTGTGTGTGTGTATATATATATATATATATATATATATATATATATATATATATATATATAGTGAATGTGTTTTTTTAAATAAAATACGATTTTAAAATAAAATAATATAAAGGTTTTCCTGTACCTGTCCCCAAGGATTATAGGGATGAAGCCTTGACTATTGCCTAGGCAACCTGTGTTCATTTGGCAGCTGTACTGCAATGGCCAGGTGGGAAAGATGGGATTGAGAGGCAAACTTCAGCTTGCCCATCATGGAGAGGTGGGAGATAGTTTGGCTTGCTGCATTAGCAATAGCTACTGGAAGGTAGACAGTTGCTTACTGGAGCAGCCAGGCAGGTAACTACTGAAGTGATGAAGGCAAGTGTGCTAGCATGCATGTTGTTTGACAGCAGCCATTTTGTGTCTGACATCCACTTTTATAGAAGGGGTTAAGTGGAATGGGAGAGGACCTCTTTAGGATAACCAAACCAGCACTTTCTGTACCACTTGACTCTCACTGCCTAGTGGATGAGGGTCTATATTATATCATTGAATGTTTAGGTTGTCGAACACCTAAATGTCGACTCCCTAAACGTTGAAAGTTACAAACTGCAAACGGCCAATTATGTGAATTTTTTACAAGGTAAAAATTCACTTGACTGGTGGAAAACAAAACATAGTTTCAAGCCCTATCAAGTCAGGGGTTTCACCCCCCACCCCCTCTATGTGAGGGGGGATGTGCCCCCCCCCCACACCCCCTAACTAAATATACCAAACTCCGAGATCTCTCTTCATCGGGGAAAAGGGCAAATTCCCATGATGGCCAAGCAAATTTTTTCCCTGTAAAAAATGTGTGTAATTGACCATTCACAGTTTGTAGCTTTCGATGTTTTGGGGTCGACATGTAGGTGTTCGACAACCTAAACATTAGATGATATAATATAGAACCATGGATGATACAGGTTGATAAAGCTCTCTGGTGATAATGAGCAGGCCATTGGTATCTCAACCAATGTGTGAATGCCCGTCTGTGGCTCAAAGGCAGGAGGACATGAGCAGATGTGACACAGGTTAAATCCCATGGTGGATCAACTAATAAACATTTTTCTTACTGTTATAGAGTAAGACAGGTGTCATCTGAGAAGGCCTCTAACAAATGTGAAATGAGGAAGTGTGTAATGTGTTTTCTCAAAACAGAAGTAATATGATAATTCTAAGTCCCAGCAATCCAACTAACTCCTTGCTGAATTTAGATATAACTTCCTAGAACTTGTGGTCTGATGATAAGTTAGCCAAACTTCTCTCTTGCTTCAGCTTCACCATTGTCTCTCCAATTAATGCTAGTTGTGTAAAACTGAAAGGCTGCCAGCTCAGCCAGATAGAATCTTGTAAATAATTATATGTGATTTGTAAATATTAACATAATCCACAAGCTGGTTTTACAAATGTAAAAGAGAGCTATATGTTATGATTAAAGTATATGGTGTACTGAGCTTCAAATATGTAACCACAGTGCACTCTGCTGGAAAAAAGCTGATAAGTCAGGCATTTTATGACTGATCTCAAAGCTCAGAGACAGAATGTCTGAACCAGCAAATTCTTTCTATTCTTTTGAGACCAGAGTTAATTGCTAGATTTTACTTGTATAATGTCTTTTATTGCTGTGGTTTCCTGGCAAGGTGCAAGATTATAAAGATATGTTAAACTCTGAGTTTCTGTTAGCCTGGGAAATTAAACCAGAGAAGTGTCAAGGATGATGTAATTTAAAATGAGTCAGCAGTGATGTATTATCAATTTAAGACTTTCTCAGATAGAGAGAATCAGAGCATTTTGGATTTTGTCTGAACCTGAATACATCTACTCACCAGTACTCTGCCTTTGCTCTGTGTATAAGTTATTTAGAACATTGTTTTTCTTAGAAATAGATAATAGTAAGTTTAGTCCAGCTGTTTTCTATATTTATGTCAGACTATTCTACAGTATTATTTTAAGCATTTTCCTGTGTCTAAACTCTTGACTAGCATTGTGTTGAATTGAGGAGATTTGTCTTGTGCTTTTATTATTTATTATTAAATATTTTTAAACCTTTCAACTGTGGCTGTTTTGTGTAGAGATAATTTAAGCTTGCGAGTACAATGCATGTATATAGTGACACTGTCCAAGCCACTCCAATAAGCCTTGCTCATGACTAGCCCGGTCAACAAATTAAAATAAATAAATAAAATCATACTTACTAATTGGATAATAATAATATTGCACAGTAAAATTGGACACCCTTTGGTAAGGGCCTTATTAGTAGCTGATATTAGTTGTTGGTGGCAATGATTTCTACCTTATACCCTGGGTGGAGAAGGGGGCATAGCTGGAGAACCTGTGCCAGCATTCCCCAGGAGTGTCTGTGTGTTTGTATATAATTCATATCTTAAGGTGTGTGTGTGTGAGCTACTTGTGCAATGACATGAAGCACTGGTTTATCAGAGAGGGTGCTGGAGGTTTTAGCTTGACCAGTGGAGAGTTTTACTGGGATCTGTACCCTATAGCTGTGCCAGTGGAGAGTTTTACTGGGGATCTGGAGAGAAAGGGAGAAACCAGCCCAGGACTGACTGTGATCTCTGTGTGCTCTTAAGGGAAATACTGTGTGTGTACTTGTTATCTTTCCTAATGTGGATGCCCCTCACTGGTGTTAATGGTGATGATTGGGGCTCCTTGATTACTGGGCCAGTGCACGGGCATCACACTGGTCTATTTAGCTAAAGTCCAAGCCTATAATGTAAAATCTCATATTTACTGAGTAAATTAGTGAGGAGCTCTTCTGATTGGTCTGAGTCTTATTAAAGCTGTAACTGGATAGAACTACGAGATAATTATAGAAAACTACTTCTACGGTATCTAATATAAAGTCTAAGCTGGAACCTTAGTATGATTTAAAATTAGTTTTCACAGTTGCTGAACTTGACTTTTGTAGTACACATACTGTCAATGGTTTACTATCATGTATTCGGGTCACATGTGGTTGAGTCGTCATATGCTCAAAACCATTCTGCGAAAGTCAGAATGCCGAATTCCAGTATACCCGACACAAACACTGAACCTCAAACTCCCTACCACTCTGGATCCAGGAACAAGTGTTACCATGGGACCAGAAGAGGGCAAGGTTGGACAGTCGGTAATGTTACTTTTCAACATTCACAATATGGGACTTGTACAGATGGACATAACCACGTGTGAGTTGAGTTAATGATAGTAAGCCACTATAAATAAATGGTGCCATCCACAGTTCAATGTTATTTAAGTAACTTGATGTAGTTCTTTATTTTCACATTGAGAGCAAAAGTTTTAGTTTTTATACAGTAAAGTGCTACAATTTTATCCTATCCTGACCTACCCACACCATCCTTTTTCTCATGTTGTTTTCTTACTCTTCAGTTTTATCCCCTGCATTCATTCATTCATTCATTCACTCATTCATTCAACACATTTTATGCAGGCAAGACTGCTGTCTGAAAACTGTGCAGGAAATAACTGCATTAAGCTGGGGTATGGGGCCACAAGGGCTCCAGAAGATTTTGGGGTTCTAGATGCTCTGATGTGTACCGATTTTTTAAAGAGCTTTAAATGCAAAGATGGCCTGAATAAAAATCATGATTAATACAGAAATTCAGTCTTGCTGTTCAGCTTGCTTTTTTTGGCTTGGATTCAGATAATCCTGTCATTGTCATTCACCATGTTTTCTTTATATATAATTGAAAAAAAAGTTACCCCACTAGGTGCAAGGAGCTATTTATAGGGAGACCCTGGATCTCTGTCTATTTAAATGACCTGCTCAAAGTCATAAACTATTCAAGTGGAACCCGAAGGAATGAAATACTGGAGTAAAATGAAATCAAAAGCTGAATCTTTGGCATAGAGGGATTAGAGGGATGAAGTATGACTATGTCTCAGATGACACTGGTTCAAGCAGTGCTCCAAGCAACTGAGTGGATGGTAGTGAACTAATTAATTCCTACTCATCATCCCAGAGGGAAGCTAGTGGTATGGTCTGAGATCAGGGTACATATATGGTGGGCAAGGACTAAGTATGCACTCAACTAGCTAAAGTATTGTAAACTGTGTAGCTGGAGTTGGTACATTTGTGGAAGTATGTATAAGTAATTGAAACAATGAGTATTTCAGCAATAGAGGGAAAAGACAGCTATAGATCTAATAAAAATCTTGTTATCTGTCTTGATGATGGTCCTAAATGGAAATGAAAGTTGATTATTAACAGACAATGAGTGGAAAAAAGATTTAAAAGAATGAAACAAAAGGATATGCATATAATGTTAAAATATACAGAGGACAATTTGTATTACAATAGATACAGTACACTGGTGAACATGTACTTGTTAGCTGAGGAATTCTGCATACCTGTGGCTTTGTTCCTGTCCTTTTAAATATATAGCAAACAATGGGAATTCCTGCTGCACCAGGTTGACCTGCTGCAAGTAAAATATGTAGTTTCATGATGATTTTTTTTTCATGTGATGATATTACAGTTTTTAACACATCACCTGTGAAGGAACGTTTCAACACAATTAGACTCCCTTCTCTAGGCTACTTATTCATGTTTATGAAGTGAGGCGTTTTATCAATGTTATACAACCTTTAAAGTCATTATAAGACATTATTATTTTAAATGAGCTATTATATGAGTAAGGGCAGGCTAAATGTTCTCTTAACCATTTGGTACCTAAAACTTTTCTGCTTATTTCAAAAATGAGAATATCTACATTTTAATAACACATGCACCCAAAACAAAATCACTTCATAAGGAATAAATTGCTAAAATAAACCAAAGAACTACATTTTATTTAAATGTAGACAACTTAAAATAAATATGCGAAGTTCATTGACTGCTAGAATTGGATTTGCTATTGTCTTTCATTTTTCGTATATATGTGAAAAATCACAACAGTAGCTTATTTGTTTCTATAATATAGAGCAGTTTATTTTGTCTAACCTGGTCTACCAGCTCATTCCTTAAAGCAAAGAAGATTATTTTTTTGGAGTCAGAAGTTCAAGAGCTTGAATTTCCAGTTCTCAGTAATTTATATCATGTTGCAATATGGGTTGGACACTTTGCGGGGGTGGCAGTGGTTTAGTACATACATTTTGTAAGCAAAAAGTCGCAAATTGTTTGGGGGAGGGAAAAGACTCAGATATCACTGATTAAGGAAGATGAGGTGAATTTTTTCCTGCAATTCATGTCATATTTTAGTTATTTCTTCTGCTTTCAACAATACCATTTATGTCTTAGTAGGATTTACAATAAGAAATCCAATGGTTCTTTTTCAGCTTTTCCTATCCCTTTTGTAGCTTGTATAATAACGTTGTCACAGCTGTTTCAGCAGAGCTTTAAAGGAAAACTGCACTGAAACTGAAATGTATGTACATTTCACCATATCATACTATACTGTACAATAATAATGTATCAGAATCATCATAAAATGTTTCTTAATATGCATTTCTTATACCCAACATAACTCTTACAGAGGCTTGTTATGCTGATAAGAATTGGAGTGAATGTTTTCTAGTGTCTATATCCTCTTCCCACAATGCAGTTTGTGTCCCTATAATATGACACATCCTAGTATTATCTTTTTTCCTCTACTCGGCTTCACTGACAGTGCTGTTGAATCAATGACATCTTAGTCTTTATAAGCAGTGTAAGTTTTTTATTTTTTAATATAGCCAAAGCAGTAAAAACTCTAATGAAACAACCAGGCAAATCACGATACGTTGAGGCCAATAAAAACTGTATTTATTATAGATATCAATGATGAGCGCTTTCGCTAAATAGCTTCTTCAGATCAAAAACACATTTCTAATGGTACACATTCCCTATATATAGAGATTCAAATAGTCTATGACCAATCACTAACATAGCTGAATTAATTCTATTTAAAGCGATATCACAAATAAGCGTCTTGCATATAACGAAATACAACTCTACTTGCTGCACCATCCATAAGATAAAAACAAAAACAAAGGCATCCAATTCTTGAACATATAATACAATAAATATGTATAAAAAATTTAACTCACAACATAAAACAATATTGTACATATAAAATATAAAAAATATATATATATATACTTTGCCTTAACATACTTTCACTTAATATTCCTACGCTTATTCAATAAGGGCTTAATTGTGGCTCTTTCATTCAGCCCACTGCCTCTATCTGCTCTAAGAATGATTATCCAATTGTTCTCTCTATACTCCATATGATTCCTAATATCATCCTCCCGAATACTGGGGGGTGATGACCTCCAATGCTCTGAAAGTAAAACTGTGTATGTCCCCATATCGTGTGACATGTTTTGCTAGTGCATTGTGCTCAGAGCCTTTTCTGATGTGATAAACATGTTCCTTAATCCTATCCCTAAAAATTCTATTAGTTTTGACAAAATAAAAAGAATGACAGTTTTGGCACTCAGCTAAATATACTAAATTAGGGGTCTTATATGAAGCATTAGCACTTATGATAAATTCTTTCTGGAGGTCAGGATGTAAGAATATTTCCGATGTATTAATATAAGTGCAAAAATTGCAACTTCCACACGGGATAGTGGAACCCCCTTTATTATACTCCCTTCTATTGTGCTGATAACACAATAATCTCTTCAAAAAAATGTTTTCTGTTCTTATACAAGAAGCGTGGCTGTTCACCAACTATCTTTTTGATCTTTTCATCAACTTGTAAAATGGGCCAGTTTTTGCTAAATATTTCTACTAAATGTCTATTATCTGATCTTGTGTATATACCCCATAAGTAAAGAAAGATAAGTTATTAGAGCACATTTAGCCTCCTTCATAATGAAGTAAGCAACTACTTGACTGCAAATTGGGAAAATAGAATTACTAAACAGGCTGCATGTTAAAATGCAGTATCTGAGTAAATGAAATTGTACACTGTGCAGCTGGTTTTAACTGAAAATTGATACATGAGTATTGTTATTTTCAGTACCATTTGGCAACAGTTTATTTAAGAAGCTGTAAGAGAATGGACTACCCCAGCCGAGAAGGTATAGCTGTACTTAGTGTTATGAATGAAAGGTACAACTTGACAATCATATCTTTAAACTAAGATGGGAAGGGAAGGGATGGTGACACAAGCAGGAGGAAGGAATGTGTTTGGGTAGTAAACAGAAGGTAAAAATAAAGGCAGCACATAGCAAAGTAACAAGCAAGGGTGACTTGGACCATAGATGGACAGTCTTACTCTGCAAGGCAAGGAGTCTGCAAGGAAGTTGGAGGAGCTGCCAGCATTAGTGTTACCACCTGTCACTCTTTGCAACGGACAGTCCCTCTTTGGGAAGTTATGTCCTGTGAAAAAAAACTAAAAAAATGGCAAATGTCCTGAGATTTTAGGACAACAATATCTACTAAGTTTTCTTTAATAGTTGCATAAAATAATTATTTTTTATCAATAAGAAATAGCATAAGCAACTCAAATGCTACAAGAATAAGCTTTTGTTTTGACAAAAAAATGAAGTCCCCTGCATTGGCCATATGTTTTGTTCTGCAAAAAATGTTCCACTCTGGGCACTTGAAAAGGTGGCTACCCTAGCCAACATTGATATAGGATGGAGAGTGGACGTTGCTGGTATCACAGAAATGGGTGAGAATGGCAAAGGTGGGTAGGATATGGAGATACCTAGGTATAAGTTTGTTAAGAATGATACTAGGCAAGTGATCACACAGACCATAAGAGGTGTAGCCATCCACTCCTTTAAAGTATGTACACTTCAAGATTCTTGCCACCATTTATGAGAACTTAACAGTGTCCACCTCCCAAATGAAGCAGGGCCATAAATAATAATGGTTCACTTTTTTGCATTTAGCTTGAGAATATTTTCAATATTGCATATTCCAAGTCTTTTTGGAGCAGTTTAGTATCAGTGCAAAAGCAAATAATAGTGCATAGCTCAAAGTCAGCAGCAAACTTGGTCAATCACTCATCAAAGATACTGGCTTGGATGCCTGCAAATAAATGCCAAACAGAAGAGTGAGTACTGATCCTCCTGGTCACTCACTAGGTGCAATTTTATGATCAGAGAGAGTACCATCGACTTTCATTATTTGGTATCTGTTGCCCAGACAATTTGTAGTCCATCAGACAATGAAGGTGTTAACATTAAATTTGTCTAACGTTTCGGTAATATCAGCATGGGTAATTGTGTCAAAAGCCTTGGCCAAATTAAAATAAGCAGCAATCACAGCCTCTGTAACCTTTTAAAATATGTTTACTAGATTCAGTAGACAAGACCTGACCTTCACAATACTAAACTGTGCGGTATCTAGATCAGTTAAGGTGCCTGTGGCTGCATAAATGAATTCAGCTATGCTGTGTTCCATGGCTTTGCATATAGGACTGGTGCGGCCAATGGCCTTTAATTAGTTGGGTCTGTACAGAGCTCACAGTGGCTATTTTCCAAACATCAGAGAAAGCCCTAATGGTATGGTGAGGTTGAACAGTTAAAGTAGATACTTGGACAGTGTATACTTGGCACTAATGAGAATGTAGCTTGGTATGCTATCAGATCCCAAAGAAACATTATTTTTAGCCTTTGACAGGGATTCTAAAACTTATTCCACTATTAGATCAGGGGAAAAGTACAGTTTTGTACCTACCATAAATGTAGATGTCCGATAGGAATGCATCTGCAGTCCTTACAAATGGGTTGTCCTGTCGTCAGGCAGCCCTTCGGTCGGCCGGATTCCAAAGTCTGGGTCTGGCTTCGGCTGGTGTCGCACTTCACCCGACGTCATAGCTGCAGTTTTTCGGGTATTAAGGCATCAGCCGACGCCATTTTCCTCAGTGTTTCTTGCCCCAGATGCCAGGTGCCCTCTTGGAAGGCTAAATTTGGATAAATGCCAATGTTTCCAAATAGTAGAGAGCAAACACAAAAAATAAGCCTGTATGTACATATATACAAACAAATACACCATGAAAGATCCCCCCCAGCTAGCTATAAGATGGGCAAATACCCTAGGAGTACCACAGAGGGGAAGGCGGGTGGGTAATCCTGACTGCAGATGCATTCCTATCGGACATCTACATTTATGGTAGGTACAAAACTGTACTATGTCCTTCTAGGATGCATCTGCAGTCCTTACAAATGGGTAGAATACCATAGCCAAACTAGGGGAGGAGGAAAAGAGCTAGATTATGGTGTAGTTAGGATCCCTTGCAAAACAGCAGTGGCAAAACCTGCTCGGGATCTAGAATATAAAGGTAAATTATAATGCTTGGCAAATGTATGCACGGAGGTCCAAGTAGCAGCCTCTATAATGTCCTTGGTGGCCACTCCTCGTAAGAAAGCTGTGGTAGTGGCTGTAGCCCTTGTAGAGTGAGGCCTGATGTTCTCTGGAGTTTTCTTTCCATGGTAGGAGTAACAAAATCTAATGCAATTTCCTATCCACTTGGAGATTGTTTGTTTTGAAATTGCTTTTCCTTCCCTTCTTGTTGCATATGCTACCAGTAGCTGGTCAGTTTTTCTATTGCCCTTGGTCCTGTCCAGGTAGTAGCGTAACTGTCTATGTACATCCAAGGTATGCAACAGTCTTTCTCCCCTGTTCTGTGGGTTTGGGAAGAATGTAGGTAGGTGGATAGCCTGATTTAAAGACACTCTGGATACCACCTTAGGCATAAATGTCGGATTTGTTCTCATGGACACTCTATCTTGATGGAAGATCAGGAAGGGTTGCACTGCCATTAATGCCTGTAGTTCAGAAATCCTTCTTGCTGAAGTGATTGCCAGTAGGAAAGCAGTCTTCCATGATAAGAATTGTAATTCTGCTGTTGCTGTTGGTTCAAAAGGGGGAAGTGTCAATTTTTCTAGCACAAAGTTCAAGTCCCATTCTGGCAATGGTGGTTTCCTAGGAGGCTTTACATTTTTGATTCCTCTCAGAAACTGCCTGAGCAGAGGATGTGAGAAGACAGGAGGATCCAAGCTGTATTCTGCTGAGATGGCTGATGCATGTATCTTGATGGAGGAATAGGACAGGCCTGAGTGGAAGAGCTCTGCCAAGTATTCCAGGATGTTGGCTATGTTTACCCGTGACACATCTTCTCCCTTTGCAGTACTCCAAATGAGATATCTTTTCCATTTTGCTGCATAATTTTTCCTTGTAGAGGGTCTGCGAGCCTCAAGGATAATGTCTTTAACCCTTTGGGATAAATTTGGGTTAATTGATCTTATGCAATGTTCCAGGCAGTCAGCCGCAGAGTTTTCAGGTTTGGATGCAGGATGTTGTAATTGTTCTGTGTTAACAGCAGTGGAACCAGGGGTAGTGTCCATATTTGTTCCCGGGACATGCTCCTTAGTAATGGGTACCAATGTTGCCTTGGCCAATCTGGAGCTATCAGAATGATCCTTGGACGGTCCTCTTTGATTTTCAATAGCACCTTGTGCATCAAAGGAAGTGGTGGGAATGCATATGCTGTCAGGTTTTTCCAACTGAAGGATAGGGAGTCCACCATCCAAGCAAGTGGGTGGTACGTCCTTGTGCAGAATTTCTTTAGCTGGTGATTGCGTGGGGATGCAAATAAGTCTATTTCTGGAAGTCCCCATTTTCTTGTGATGGCTTTGAATATGTCCGGATGCAGCATCCATTCGTGGGCATCCGTGGTAGTTCTGCTTAACATATCTGCTAGAATGTTTTGTTTTCCCGGTACAAAAATTGCTTGTAACTGAATGTTGTAGCTCAGAGCCACATTCCATAGGTCCAGTGCCAACCGGCATAGAGGGTATGAATGTGTGCCTCCCTGTTTGTTGATGTACCACATAACTGTGGTGTTGTCTGTCCTTATCATCAACTGCCCTTCTCGGAGAAATGGTCTGAATGTCTGGATTGCCAATTTTACTGCCAGCATTTCCTTTAGATTTATGTGCAGGTGCAGCTGGTCTTGAGTCCATAAGCCTTGTATGCACTTGTCCAGCATGTGGGCCCCCCAACCAAGGTCTGAGGCGTCCGTTGTGATGGTTTGACTTGGTTGAATGCTGTAGAAGGGCAATCCTGTGTTTGATTGACAGGCCTGAGCCCACCGTAGGAACTCTTGTTTCAAGCATGGGATTAGTGGAATTTTGGTTTCTAGGCTGTGTTTGTGTTGAGACCATAAATTCTTCAGGTACCACTGCAGCTTTCTCATATGCAGTCTGGCATGAGGGACCAGTATTATGCAGGATGCCATGAAGCCCAGGGCTTGCAGTACTTTTCTTGCTGTTAGATGGTTCTGCTTTGTTAATGCCAAGAAGTAGAGAGGAAGTTGTTCTTGCTTTTCTACAGTTAGGAATGCCATCTGCTTTGATGTGTCCAGCTCTGCACCCAAAAAGGTTATTCTCTGGGATGGTATCAGCCTTGACTTTTTTATATTGACTGTATATCCCAGGGCTTGCAGCAAGTAAATGACTCTTTGTAAGTCTTCTGTTAGCTTGTTTTGGTTGTCCGCTTGTATCAGGCAGTCGTCCGGGTAGGGATAAATTTGGATTCCCTGAAGTCTGCAATGAGCGATTACTGATGCCAGGCATTTCGTGAACACTCTGGGCGCAGTAGATAAGCCAAAGGGCAATGCTGAGAATTGATAATGCTCTGATCCTGCAAGAAATCTGAGGTATCTTCTGCAATTTGGTCGTATGGAGACGTGCAGGTATGCCTCCTTGAGATCTAGAGTTACCAGCCAAGACTCCTTGCCCAGCATGGGAAGAAGCTGCTGTAGAGTCAGCATTTTGAATTTTGGAACAATGAGGAATGTGTTTAAAGCGGACAGGTCGAGAATAGGCCTCCATTTTTTCTCTTTTCTTGGTACCAGGAAGAGTCTGGAGTAAAATCCCTTTCCTTGTTCCATAGATGGTACCTTTTCCACAGCTCTCATCCTTACTAATTGAGCTATTTGTTTTAGAGCTTCTGCCTTTTGATTTGGTGGTAGGTTTGGCATTCCTCTTTTCCTGGTAGAGTATGGAAATGAAACCTGTAACCTTGGACTATAGTTTGCAAAATCCACTTGTCCCTTGTGATGTAATGCCAGTTCTTTGAAAATAAGGCTAGCTTTCCGCCTAAGGGTGCTTCTAGTTGTTCCCTGGTAGGCGGTGCCAGAGCCAAGTCACTGTGATTGTCCTGTTGCAGTGGTGGTGGCTGCGTCTGTGCCTCGCTGGTTGTTGCCCTGCCACTGGCGTCCCCTGTAGGCACCCCTGGATTGATTTCTGCCTCTTGAACGCCTATTCCTGCCTCTCTGTGCTTTAGAGGAGTCTGAAAAGGACCAATTTTTGGAGGGCCAATTCCTGCTAAACCTTGGAGGTTGGACCCGTAAGAAGTCTTTCACTGTTTGTACAGATTTTGCCTTCTCTTCCATTTTCTTCAGTACCTGCTGTGCAGGAGAACCAAATAAATTGACCTTGTCCATGGGAGCATCTAATAGTTTTGATTTGACATGGTCCGGTAAGGCCTGCTCTTTCAACCATGCATGCCTTCTGATAACTGTGCCAGTCATGGCTGATCTAAAGGAAGCCTCCAGTGCATCATAGCCACATTTTAAAGAATGGTTACTAACTTGCTGAATGTTATGTACCATTTCCTGAACATATTTCTTATCTAAAGGTTCATCAGAGGACAGTTTTTTAGTTAACTGATCAAGCATAAACTCCTGATATTGGATCATATGAAATTGACAGTTCAAGGCCCTAGCTGACAGAGTAGCAGAGGTGTAAACTTTTTTACCCCATCTCTCTAAGGACCTGGATTCCCTTTCAGAGGGGAGGGGATTTTTAGCAGAGGTAGATGCTACTGCCTTAGGCCCCTGGGAGATAGTCTCAGGATCTGCAAAAGGAGCCTTGTATAAATGGTGATGTGTGTCCGGGACCCTGAAGAACCTATCGGGCTTAGCAGGGGCTGGAGGTAATGAATCAGGAGCAGTACAAGCATCATTAAATGCATCATCTACAACAGAAAGAACTGGAGGTATAGCTAAAGGCCTATGTTGTGGTAAATGCAAAAAGGTTCTAAGCCTTTTCCTGGAGTCTGAGAAATCTTGGCCCTGCCACTGAAATTGTTCCCTCATAGCATGCAAGGTTTCCCCAAAGGAAAATTCCTCAGGTGGAGAGGCAGAAGGGATGGACTCTTCAGCATCAGAGTCTTCATAAGGGGAATAAGGAGCCTCTGGAGGGTCTGTATTGTCTGAATCATCAGAAGAATCATCCGTGGACACTGGCTCAGGGGGCTCTGCTCTAGGTCTCTTCTCTGGAGGTGGATGAGAGGCCCTGTCTGGATGAGGTTGGGATCCCCTGATTAAAGAAATGAGATCCTCTGCCAGAGAAAGCATTTGGGAACTGGAGCTGGGCCTGTGAGAGGGGGTCTTAACAGACACAGTCTTAGTAGCTTTAGCTGCTTTAGCCCTGGCAAAAGCCTTAATGGACATGGCTGCAGGAGGCCTAGCAGCTCCACGTGCAGGGGTTGAAATATCCAAGGGAATAGTGTCAGATAATTCCTGAGAAACCACAACTGTAGGTTGGATTTCAGAAGCCGATTCTACCAGGTTAGAAGAGGCCTCGGTAGAAGGCATGGTTTTGGCTGAAGAAAGAACCGCTTGCTCGGTTTCGGCCGAAACCGAGACACTCGCGGTTTGCTTAACCGCGGTTTCAGCCGAAACCGCGGACCGCGAGTGTCGGTCCTTTTCCTTGCGTTTTTTGGATATTTGTGTAGTCGGAGGATCCGACGGCATAATATAAGCAAAATCAGAGCCGAAAAACTGCTCAGCAAATTCCGACCGACGTCTAAGCGTCCGTCGGTTAAAAGAAGCACAGGCTAGACAAGCTGCTACGTCGTGGTCTGGGCCTAAACAAGGTAAGCAGTAAGAGTGGAAATCTTTATGAGGTATTTGTTTCCCACAAGTTAAACAGTTATTCACTTTTTCTGACATCGGCTGAGGCAAGAAAGAGTCCCCAACGGGGTACTTAGCTTTTTAGAAGTCTTCGAAGTAGTATTCGGTAGTAGTAATCTCTGGTTCTGACCGACCGGCACTTGCGAACAGCTTCTGCTTCGGGCGCCATGCGGCAAGAAAGACTGAGGAAAATGGCATCGGCTGATGCCTTTATACCCGAAAAACTGCAGCTATGACGTCGGGTGAAGTGCGACACCAGCTGAAGCCAGACCCAGACTTTGGAATCCGGCCGACTGAAGGGCTGCCTGACGACAGGACAACCCATTTGTAAGGACTGCAGATGCATCCTTGAAGGACATCTACATTTTCAGGGATAGTGGGCACAACAATGTGGGTAGGTGCGGTAACGTTAGGAGTAAATTTATCTACCAATGTATTGGCTATATCCTTGAGAATGGAATGTACAATATTGAACACTATTTATTAATTTTTTGGCATAACTGAAGAACAATTTGTAGTTTCCTTTGATAGCTGTAGTAATCTTGAGTTTGTACTCCACTTTACATTTTCTAATAGTGCTCTTAACTTCCTTGCAGGCAAGTTGCAGTGTGGTCTTGAAGTGGGAGGGGGGGTTTCTTACACCTTTTCATTAGTCTCCTTCTTTTGGTACACAGTTTATTAATATGGCATTAATACCAGAGAGGTTTATTCTGGAATTTGCCATTATATTTAGGACGGATGAGTACAGACCTTTCTATGGAGCTATTTGAATGCTGGTAAATGTTTGAGGTGGAAATGGCAACCCTCTCGGTTTGGCCCATTTGCAGGAGGTTGTTGGGAATTTTTCATAGGTCTTTTATGACTTTAATAGGTTCGTCCTGGAGAAGTCTCTAAAGATGGTCTCATTTAGTGGTGGAGCAATACTATTATGTCTGAGAGAGAAAGGACAAGGGAGAAGTAGGGGTGAAGTAGCAATCTACAAGGAGTAGGACATCAGATGTGCGATCAGAGAGGAGGAAAAACATCAAATCAAGAATGGAGCAAGGGTGAGAGAGTTAGTGGATTGATGCAGTATATCATCTAATTGACACAGCAAGAAGAGAAGATGAGAAGCTGGAGGAGCAAATTAAGCAGTGAGGTAGGAGCAAGACTGTGACTCTCATTGGGGAAGATGAATCTAGCAGGAGCAGATGGGGCGATTCCAAGCACCAGGGTAGATAGAGAGTGAGGGGGTTAATGATGCAAGATTAGACCAGAAAGAGCAGAATTCTGGACATGGTTCCAATTAATGTAGAGGGTGTAATGGATGTCCAGGCAAAGGCACCATTATCTAACAGTGATCATGCAACAGAGAGGTAGGGAGAAAGGATAAAAACAAAAAGATAAAGACAGTAAACATCTGCACAGGCAAAGAGATAACATCTACTCAACCACTGTTGGTCATGACATTAAAGTAGTGTTACATTAGTTTAATATCAGGTATATTAAACTTGATGCATACTGTGTTATCTGTGGGCTGTTTTGAATGGTTCATTTAAACTTGATGCATACAGTGCTATCTGTGGGCTGTGCTGAATACTTCATGACATACTCTTAATGTGCTTCAGACAGTTTCACTATTATGTTAAGGACATTTTATTTTTATGCTGAAGTCATTGATTGCTGCATTTGTTTTGTTTGTCATAGCTCCACTATGATGCCTAACTGACAGCTGTTACCTGTACAGTTATTGGTAAAGGTATAATGACAAATGCAATGATTCACTGAAGTGTAGAGTTATTCAGAAGTACTGTATCTTTTATAGCAGACATGAGCTAGTGCTAGCATGAAAACTTGATGAAAGGTTACTATAGGTTCATAGGTGTGTACTAGGCTAAAGGCATTGAAGCCTTTACACGCCTAGCCCATAGGATTACTCTGACATCATGCCACCCAACCTTAGTTCCCATGCCTCTGTCGATTAAAGCCACTGGAGTGATCCCCAGGGTGAATTTTCTATTTCCCATCCACTCATCAAGATTTCTCTTGAAGAGGGCCAGTGAGGTGTTCTGTTTGACATGTATGGAAAGTCTATTCCATAGCATGGGCAGTCTCTGGGTTATGAACCTGTCTCTCCAGCTTGTTTTATTGATTGTGGTAATGAGGTTGAGATCTCTGGAGCTTGTGGTGTGGAGGGATTGGGATTTCTTTAGATGTAGCATTTCTAACAGAGCTAGGTTGGACATGACTTTGTAAGTCAAGCAGAGATTGCCTCTAAGTAGGCGATATGAGACAGAGAATAGTTGGAGTTTTTTGAGTCTGTCCATATAGGACAAGTGTCTAAGGCCTAGGATCCTCTTTGTGAGGTACTTTTGTGGTCTCTCCAGTTGTTGCAGGTGTCTAGTGAGGTACATGCCAAATGAGGCATTGTACTCAATGATTGGCCTAATGAGGGAAGAGTAGAGAGAGAGAGACAATGACCTCTTTCTTCCTGGATGCAAAACCCTTAGTAATGAGATGTGCCATATAGAAGGACTTTCTGACCACAGTGGCAATGTGGTGGTCAAAAGAGAGGTTGCTGTCAACCTGTGTTCCCAGATCTCTTATAACTTCTTCTGTGTTCAGTGGACTACCATTGATGTGGTAATTCATGGTAACTGGGTATTTCCCAATGGGGATGATGACACATTTTTGGCATTGAGCTTAAGGCCAGGGTTCTGACACCAGTCAATGGTCATAGTGAGGCATTTCTGTAGGATGTCAATATCACTTGGGGGGTTAATAATAGCTCCCAACTTGCAATCGACTGTGAACTTTGTCAGCCAGAGTCACTTTGTGTGAGCCTGGACTTCAGAGACGTAGATACCAAACAGGAGAGGACCCAGGACCGAACCATGTGGGACTCCACTCGTGACTGGTCGGCAGTCTGACTTGGAGTCAGCTACTTTCACACTGTGGGTTCTATCTGTGAGCCGCTTTGCAACCCACCTAGTGATATAGGGGTTGATGCCTAGCTTAGTGAGTTTTTCTATGATTCCTGAGTGGGGAATGGTATCAAAGGATTTGGTCAGATCAAGGTAGGCTGTATGAACCACCTTGCCATCATCCACAGCTCTGGTGACTGACTCAAAGAAGTTAACCAGGTTGAGCAGGCATGATCTACCCTTCACAAAACCAAACTGTGCATTTTCCAGAGTTTAGAGATTCCCTATATCCTTGTTTATTAGGTCCATGATGATGTTTTCCATAGCTTTGCATATCAGACTCATCAGGCTAATGGTGTGATAGTTCCCAGGGTCTGTATTTGCTCCTCCTTTGTGGAGAGGAATGACTGTAGCAATGTGCTATTCGGTAGGGACAAAGCCTGAGGTGAGGCTATGAATGAACAGGGCACACAGGTGAGGTGCCAGTGCACTCTGTAGTTCATGTAAAACACAGCCAGGGATATTGTCAGGTCCCATAGAAGCTGTATTCTTGGCCTTGGACAGTGCTGCTTTAACCTGTGCAGCAGTAATTCTGGGTGCCTGGCAATCTACTGGTATTGTGATTGGTCCTTTGGTGAAGGAGAGAGGATAAAGTTGGCACTGAATCTGCCGGCCAGTATATTGGCAATATCTGTTGTCTTGGTATAGGAGATATCATTGTGCAGTAGCTCTATGCAAATCTGGGTATTGCCGTAGATATTCTTTACATAACTATGGTTGTCTTTATTATCTGCTACAATTCTGTTTTCATAGGTAGCTTTAGAGGATTTGATGAGGGATCTCAACTTTTTGTTGAGGCTGATAAGAGAGTTTTTCCATTCTTGGGATTTATTCAGCATCACTTTCCTCCTTTGTAGAATTTGTTTATGGCAGGGGACCACCAGATTGGCTTTTTTTTTGGAGGAGAGCGTCTTGGTTCTATTGGGTATGGCAAGATCCATGCATTTGTGTACATGTTCGTACAGTGCATTGGTGTATGATTCCACAGTCATGCAACTATTCTCCATTTGTATGGGTGCCATGAAGTTAGCTACCTCTGTTTTTAGGAGCCCAAAGTTATCTTTGGAGAAATTTTTATGGTGGTTACCTTTGTGGGGTGGGTGGGAGGGATGTGGATTTCCAAGGTGATTAGTTTGTGGTCGGATCTAATCAGGGAGGAGTTGACTAATGGTGTAGAGCAATGGCCGCCCATGTTAGTAATGACCAAGTCAAGGATGTTGCTACCTCTAATGGGGGTAAGAACTAGCTGGTCCAGGGCATCGGAATTAATGAAGTCCAGGAAATGTTAGGCAAGTGTATTGGTACTTGAGTAGATTTACCATGATCTGCTGGATGCAGAGAAGCTTCTAGACACTGATATGAGATGCTGCAAAACAGAGACCTTGACTATGATGTTATGCTATGTATTGAATAAGGCTGATGAGTCCTGCCTGCCCTTTATTTTTGTTACATCTGATGTAGTTGTTGAAACACTGCCTTAAAAATCATATGGTGTGTGGGTTGCTTGACCTCCACATATGCGGTCACTCCCCTGTCTACATACAGATGTGTTTCCTATGTGAGTTTGGTAAGTCTGGTAATCTGGTGTTTACATGGAGGCAGACATGGATGCTGTTTGTGCCACCATACTCTGCAAGAGTATCATCATGGCATTATCCCTGGCATCATAACTGATGGAATTCTTCATGTCCCTGGCCTCATAACTGATGGAATTCTTCATGTGTGACCTGCAGTACTCTATCTCTCACTGACTCTCTCTCACAGTGGCTTGAGCCTGAACAATGTCACAGCACAGCTGTTGCTAGGTAACCAGAGCCTTGCATATCTGTGGTGCTAGCTGTGACTTATCCTGGCACCCATTTCCACAGTTGTCTCAATGGGTACTACCAACTCTGTAATGGTAGCATCTTCTTGAACATGTTCTTGTTATTCAGAAGACACTGGTGTTAAGCTATGTGGTGCCCCTCCCCCCTCTTTAAGCTGTAATTTTATGTTATCATTGAGTTTATGTGAGCCTGTGTCATTATTTATGGAGTTATACACTTGCTGTGAGGTGGGGGGTACAGCTAGTACACTTTGCAACTGTGAACCACTGCCTTTAGACTGTGTCAAGAATATGAGAGTTATGGCATTATTTTTAACAGCCACTGTGATACTGCTGCTGCCCAGTTATTCCTCCAGAGTATTCTGTTGTGCTGTCATGGTGGAATTGTTTGGTAATGGTGATAAGACTATGATGGAATAAGTAATAACATATTTATACCTTTGACAACCAGAAAGTATTATTTGTAAAACAAATGATGCAGAGACTTAATATGCAAACATTATGAGCTTTCATGCATGTCTCATATTGATGGAGCACCTGGTGAGACAAGTTGTTATGGGTTATTGTTACACAGCCATCTTTGGCAGTATATGCTAATATGGATTATTGCTATCAGCTATGCACTAAAGTTCTTGTGCCATACTGTGGCTGCTCTGGTGGTCTGAAAGTACTTTTGCCAATACTTCTTTTGATGATTCCTGTGGTATCATCATCTGCATTATATCTGTCACCCCAAATTGATAGAAGGTACTCCTCATCTGATGTCAATTGTTGGATTGTGGAAGGCCCTCCACCTGTGCTGCAGCAGACAATTGATTTCTGCCTAGTTTTTTGTTCTTGCATGTCCCACTAGGTTATTTGCTCTTTTCCTAAATTGTACCAAAGTGTGGTTCCTTCCACAACAGCATTAATGTCAGACACTACTTGATTCTATGCCATAGCTCTTTCTGCATGCCTTGGTTCCCCTTTTTCAAATAGACATTTCCTAAATGTCCTGATGGCATCCATTACAACGTGATTTTCTTCAGGTGTGAAGTTGTCTCTGCAATGTCTTGATCTCTAATGCTGTAGCATGTTGTAACCTGAAAGCATTAACATATGGCTACAGATAAACCTGATTCACACAGGACACCCACACAATGACAGTTAGTGATTCCTTCCCCCAAATCAAAATCAAATAATGGCAACTCTTTGTGAAGACTCTATAGGGTTTTGTGGCATATTATGGAAGTAGGTTGCCAAGCCATTGTTCCACACAGATACTGCTGCTGCCCAGTTATTCCCCAGCCAGGTTTTGAACCCATGTCTACCAGTTGTTAATCCTGCATCTTAACTTCTGTGCTATCCATCCAGGGTTCAAAACTGTAATGTGTGCTATTTTAATTTTTTGCAATGACCATTTTTATCCAGCATTTATATAAATATGTGCTTTTTAACATAATCATGCTAATTTATTTAATGGTGCTGCCCTACTTCTCTGTAACCCTTTATAAAGGCTAAAAAATACCTTGTGGAAACATGTATCAAAAAACGAACAAATAGCCAACCACAAAACCACTGGATGATACTCTGTAGGTGCAAAAATGGACATATCACTCCACACAATATAGGCAGTTATTTATTTTTGAAAATCCAGGATAAACGTCACACACACTATAAAAAAAATCTCACATTAAATGCTTAACTTGATTACCGTGATTTTTTGTCCTTCTAAACCGGACTTCATCAGACTACTTTTTTACCCAGACCTCCCTCCTTATAAACTTTAAATTAGTGAGCCAAGAAAAACTAATTAAACCAATTAACCCCATTAAGTAAGTTAAACAATCCTTAATATAAAAACAAAGGCTATAAAATATGAAAATATACTCAGCTGCTAAAGTGGCAGCTTACACTTTCCCACACCATCATATTTGTCATGTCTGCCTGGCAAACATATGCTTCTAATTAGCTGATGTCAGTGAATTCTGTTAATCTTGTTTATTTTCTAATAATGTCCAAGTTTTAATTTTTTCTCTGATTTATTTTATTTCTTCACACTTTCCCTGGATTGTCATAGCAAATGTTGCACAGAGCAAGTAAAATGGCAGACTTGAGTTCATTGGCATTATTTCAGGCTGATCTACAAATTTCCTCTTCAAATAAAGCTTAGGTGAACCAAGATGTATGAACTGCACCATTACATGAGTGTGTATGAGGAACAATTGGAATAAAGTGACCTTTGTCATGGGTGCTCTGTGCTAAAGGGCATTGAGTGCAGGAATGTACATAAACGCATATCAGGTATCAAGCACAGTAAAACATTCTATACCTTTTATGTAAGTATTCATTATAATAGTTAGTAGAACTGAACTTTGACCTACTAGTAATGTATCCCTCTGACCCATACAAGACTTTAATAGGTATGGTTTACTTAAAATTGAACAACAGCATTTAAAAATGTAGAAATTAACTGATTTAACAGCCAGAAATGACTGCATGAAAGAAACACAGGTAACATTAACAACCTTTGATTAACCAAAGAAATAAGTGCAGAAACAAAGAAATGAATACAGACAGTTTTTTGAATTCATTCATGTGCTACTACAGAAACCACAATTGCAACACATCTACATATATCACACTACTGCAAGTTTTCCATTCATGTAAATAAAGTAGTAAGGCCAATGCATACAACAGATAAATAAATCCAAGTGACTTGCTCAGTCCATGTAGTAAACCAACCTTGACAATCACAGGTATTACCCCTATGGTTTCATGGGTTGGGCATGTTGATGTCACACCACAGAAGGTATCTCCCAACCTGCATTAACATCCTTGTTTTGTCACTGGCAATTTGTTGGATAGCATCTGTAAAAGCATGGTCAAGCCTCAAGCTGGTCTGAGAAAAACACCAATGGTCAGATTCATTAACACCTACAGTAAGTGTACACTAAGTGTACACAATATATTCAAGAACATCCCTACCACATTTTTTTATGATTTTTAGACACTCAGAAATATTACACTAAACTGTGTTAAGAAATATTACACTAAGTGTACACAGTCTACATTTTCTGGTAACCTTTATGAATCCTCCTCAATATATAAGGGTGCAAGAAAATCATTAGGAAAACTAAAATAAGGATGAGGAAGGTATGAGTTATACTTGTGCTGTCTGTTCACTCAGAATGGTATACACTTAGTGTAGGCACTAATGAATCCAAGAGCAAGATCTTTCTCTACCTACTGCAGGAGTCATACCTGCAGAAAACTGAACAAGCCATAGCCAGCAGTGATTGGAAAAACATGCATCTGTTAAAGGGTTATGGGATCAGCTGTCATCCCTCAAAGGATCTCTCACTCTGGGCAGCATTATCAGCACAGGTATGATGACTTGCAGAGGCAGACAGCTAGCCCATTAAGTAGCTCAGGGGCTGGAGAGGTCAGACTTCTGCAGTAAGGAGTTTTTTAATTTTCTCTTCTATGTGAAAAGATCAATGTAAGTAAAATATTATAACTATGCATTTACAAATAAGTATATCCATGTATGTATGAATGACTGATTACATTAATATTCATATTTATATGTGAATATGCATAGAAAGAAAGACAGAAAATGTAAATTTTTAGGAAATGCATAAGTTTTCTAAAGTATGCAGGTACAGTGAAAAAATCCTGAAATCATTTACAGTCATTAGTAATAGAGAAAAATAGGGCATGCTGTTTTACTGATGTGCAAAGTACATGCTTTTGTAAAATATGTAATGTCTTTACAGAATAGCTGTTGCATGTACAAAATGGCTGACAAGAATTAGCTATCACATCTTAGGTACAACAGGGATGTGAAATAAAGCAGCAGGTGTATGACCTGCTCTTATACTCTTAGTGCAATAAATCTGGGCAAAGCCTAAAATAATGGGGAGACAAAGGCCAAAATGATGACTTATTTTAAATATTGTTCTTACAAACTTAGAAAGTTACTAGAATAACAGGAATTGTGTTAGCATGCATTTTCTGAAGGATATGAAATTTGAAACTCAATTGTATGCCATTATTTAGTGGCTTCAATCCTCAGTGATTTGCCAGAAAGCCAAGAATTTCATGAGGAACACACCTAAAACATGAGGTAAAAATCTGGACAGTTGAAAGGTATACCTGCATACACCTTGTTGCACACTGCACTGCTCAATTAATTTCACCAATAAGTAAGAATTGCAAGCAATATAGGTTCTTGAAAAATACAAGGAAAATATTATCATCATAATGCATATCTTTGGTCAAGCATATGTTCTTGTAAAGGTTAAAAAAATAAAAGGTAAGATACAAAGCAATTTAGCAACCCCCCACCCCCACCCCCGCCAATGCCCAAACACCCTGGTGTCTTCCATGTAGTAAATCAGAGGAACAAACTACATCCAGTAAGAATTTATTGTACCAAGAAAATACAGAATATAGGAAATGAAATTAAATTAAATGAAAGAGTGGCAAAATATAAGCAGACCATTCCTTACTGATAGAAGTTTGCATTAATAAATCAAAGAATAACCTCAGTCATAGCATAGGTAAACAAATATGCATTTCCATTCTTCTTAGTTCTTCTTAGTTGTACAGCTGAGGAAGAAATATCCTACAACAAGAGTCATTCAGACAGGAGGCTTTAGAGACTTACTGATGGCACACATGAGTATAACTCATTGTATTATGGAAGCATAAATAATTGTTACTCGTTTTCTGTTCCACTTGTATAGCCCCCCCCCAAAAAAAAAAAAAAACATGTCCTGCAATTTGTGCTGCACTGCTTCAAGTATGACTGCAGAAATAATATAATTCCCATGAGGAACCCTTTCACTAGAGTGAATGGTAGTATAATTTGACAGAATTACTAGCGATGTCACCTCACAGTAAGACGTTGTCCTGTTCGATTCTCAGCTAAAGCGTCTTCTGTGTGGAGACATGCGTGAATGGGCGTACCTTCATTGAAGGTTGTACGTCAGGGCTGGCAACTCGGTACATAAAAAATCTGCTGCCAATCATTAGTGAACCGGAGTTCCATTGTGGTGACCCCTAACCAGGAAAAGCCAAAAGATACAACAACTGAAGAATGTAATTTGTAGGAAAAATTAATGAAGTAAACCTGCCTAAAAAATAGTATGTACTGTCAATATAATGATGCAACAGCAATTTTTGAGTCCTTGAGTGCAGTTTGGCTCTCTCTCTCATTTATTTTCCATTTTATTTTTCTGTTTCTCTCTTTTATGTTGCATTTACCACAGGTCCAGGAATCCTAGGGGGAGCCCATCCTCGTATGCTTCCCTTTTCAGTGAACATTCCTCATCTCCCTCTACCTACCTAGAGATGTCCTCTCAGGGTCAGTTCTGGATCTATGGGCACCCTATGGATGCCTAGCCTGGAAATCCATCAAAAGAGTGAGCTTTAGAACCTGGTAGAGGATGCAGTTGAAGAGACATTAGAGAGATGCCTTGACCCTATGCAAGAAATCCTCTAGTGTGTTACAGACTCCCTGAACTAGTAGACTCCACCCATCGAGCCACCAGAGGACTCCACCCCATGCCACTGTGATCCCCATTGGAGTTTCACCAGCCAGTGCTAATATTTGAGGTCATCCAGACTGGGTTTTACTTGACTCAACACTTCTTCACCCTCAATCATTTGTTTATCTGTATGCCATCTGTATGTTTGTTTATCTGTGTGCCATCTGTATGTCTTTTATCCCCCATCCTTGTCATCCCATCATAATATTCCTATCTGACTTGTCTGTCTTTTATGTTGTGTCCATTTATTAACTCTTCCTTAAGGCTCTCTCCTATACAGTCTTCTCTTACTGCTTCCGCAAATTCCCGGTTATATAAAAATTTGGGAAAATAGGGGGTCTATTCCTCACCAAAAATATAGTACTCCTCCTCTTCCACCTTTTCCAGCAAAACCCTTGTGATGTCCTCCTTTTGTTTGCACCCTTTCTTATCTTCTCCCATTTCCTGCTGTCCTCTCTTCCCATTTCCAGTCATATAAAACAACAATCAGGGTGTACATATAAGGACACCCTTACATTCAGTATATAGCATATTACAATATTTTTTATGTTCATTTCTACATAGCTGTCCTACATTACAAGAAGAGACAAAAGTAATCACTATACACTCAAAACTTTACATTCACAAAAAGATGTACCCCTCCAACATTACTTGCATTTGCACCAGGGCCTCTTCCCAGTGGGCTATATCCAGAACAGCTGCAATGACTGCCACACAGGGCACATATTTAAAAGAGGACTGAACTGTGCCATCTGGGTCATTACAATCCAAAAAACAGTGGATCTTCTCAGAGGCTATACTAGTGACCAAGCATCTTATCTTTCTATGGAGGGTAAGACCAGTAACTCTGAGAAAATTCTTTATTTCCTTTACTAATAGCCAAGGATTATCACTATGGCATGATGGAGGGACCAGTATGCCCCACAAAGCATAAGAGCTATATCATCTAGAGCCTTGTATTTATTATAGGGCCTCTCTTGACCAATATGTCTGTGTTAAGGAGCCAGACAGATGCTGGTTCACAACAACTTTATGATAGTCCACAATAAATCTAAGTGAACCCTAGCCAGAGCTGAGTTATCAGGCTTCACTCCTGAAGCCAGGTCTAGAGGATGTAACTGATCAAAAGTAGCTAGTATAGGGATGACACCTTTTCAAATGCCCAAAGTGGGACATTTTTGGTACAAATATCCTATTTTGCAGGCCAAAACATACCCAAGACCAGTACAAAGGATAGAAGTTCCCTTTTTTTGCTTAAATAAAAGCTTATTCTTGTAGCATTTTAGTTGCTTATTCTGTTTCGTATAACATTTAGGTGTTTCAGATACAGAATAACTGTTTTATACAACTATTACATAAATCATAGGTAATAATTTTGTCTTAAAATCGCAAGACATTTGCCATTTTTACAGTTTTTTGCAGAACACAACTCCCCAAAGAGAGACTGTCCCTCACAAAGTGGGACAGGTGGTAACCCTAAATTTGTAATGTACCCATGCTTGAAAACCTAACCATAACTCAACCCAAACTAGTTGCTTGTGCCATCTTGTAGAGTCACTATCTACTAAATCAAGGCTGAAGTCAAGTACAGTGTTAGGCAGAATGCAAGTCCAAGTAGGGCAGAATGGAAGAGACTGCTGCAGAAGCATGCCTGCCATTCCTCAGCATCAGGCAGTGTCAAACTCATTCAATTAAAATACTTATGAATAGCATTCAAACATTCGTATCCACATATATTGCGCATCCATACTGCAAGCCTGCTAGCTCATTTACTCACACTGAAAAGGTAGGGCACAGTCCCCAATTTCACCCTTTTCAGTCTCAGACTGTAGCAGCTGTCAAGTCTGCTTGTGCTTTTCACCTGAAATAAAGAAACCAGTCCTGCTTCCTACACGACAACTGCATTCTTATCATGTATCCTCTCACCCCTCACCCAGTGCACATAGAACTACACACTAACTTAATGAAATTGACATAAGGCACAAGCCAGTAATATCAGTCCAAATAGCTCTTTTAATCAGGATATTCCCAGCTACATAGTACATCACTGGCCTACTGTTATAGAAATAAAACATTGTGTAAATGTATGAACAAAACATATTAAAAACAAAACTTTCCCATCCGTTCACTCTGAACAGTGCCCTCCCTAGACCCACAAAGGTGAAATGCATTGGTATTGCATAATCCATAATGACAACACTCTGTAACACTGGGACAATGGCAGTTGCTAAGAATTCCATCACTATACATGTCATTAAGCGCTACTGGCATTTCCTTTGTGCCCAAACAGGAAACACAGCTACAGTCTTCATGAAAAATGTGGCGCTGAATGCTATATTGTGTTTCTAGAGGGCTTTCTACTACAGTATTATTTTTGTATACACTTTATTATCAAACAGCTGTTTTATTATATATCTTAACATTTCTGATGAAGATGTTCACTACATCATTTACAGGACCCCAGCAATGAATTAACGCACTAACATTGTGCATTTCTCTCTAAAATACAAATAACTGCACTAAACATGAAATTATATTTTGCAAAAAAGTGCACAATTACAGTGGATATAAAAAGTGTACACACCCCTGTTAAAATGCAGGTTTTTGTGATATAAAACAATGAGACCACAATAAATCATTTCAAAACTTTTCCCACCTTTAATATGACCTATAACCTGTACAATTCAATTGAAAAACAAATGCGTTAGGGGAAAAATATAAAAAATAAAAAACATACAATAAGCTGGTTGCATAAGTGTTCACACCCTTAAACTTATACTTTGTTGAAACACCTTTTGATTTAATTACAACATTCAGTCTTATTAGGTAGGAGTCTATCAGTATGGCACATCTTGACTTGGCAATATTTGCCCACTCTTTCTTGCAAAAGCACTCCAAATCTGTCAAATTGCGAGGGTACCTCTTGTGCACAACCCTCTTCAGGTCACCCCACAGATTTTCTATTGGATTTAGGTCTGGGCTGTGGCTGGGCCATTCCAACACTTTAATTTTCTTCTGGTGAAGCCATTGTTTTTTGATTTGGATGTATGCTTGGGGTCATTGTCATGTTGAAAGGTGAAATTCCTCTTCATCTTCAGCTTTCTAGCAGACGCCTGAAGGTTTTGGGGCAAAAGTGACTGGCATTTGGAACTGTTCATAATTCCCACCACCTTGACTAAAGCCCCAGTTCCAGCTGATGAAAAGCAACCCCAAAGCATGATACTGCCATCACCATGCTTCACCGTGGAGATGGTGTTCTTTTGGTGATGCAAAGTGTTGTTTTTGCGTCACATGCACCTTTTGGAATTGTGGCGAAAAAGTTCAACCTTGGCCTCATCAGACCATAACACATTTTCCCACATGCTTTTGGGAGACTTGATGTATTGTTTTGCAAATTTTAGCTGGGCCTGGATGTTTTTCTGTGTAAGAAAAGGCTTCCATCTTGCAACCCTATCCCATAGTCCAGACATATGGTGGATACGGGAGATTGTTGTCACATGTAGTACACAACCAGTACTTGTCAGAAATTCCTGCAGCTCCTTCAGTGCTGCTGTAGGTCTCTTGGCAGCCTCCCTGATCAGTTTTCATCTTGTCTTTTCATCAATTTTGGAGGGACGTCCAGTTCTTTGCAACATCAATGTAGTCCCATATTTTGTCCACTTTGTCTTCACTGTGTTGCATGGTATATCCAATGCTGTGGAAATTGTTTTGTACCCTTCTCCTGACTGATACCTTTCAACAATGAGATCCCTTTGATGCTTTGTAAGCTCTCTGCGAACCATGGCTTTTGCTGTAGTAGACTAAATGTCAGGAAAATCCTACTAGGACAGTTGAACTTTATTTGGGGTTAATCAGAGTCTCTTTAATTGATGGCAGATGTGTACCCAAGAAGATTGAATGCTGTAATTAAATCAAAAGGTGCTTCAACAAAGTATTGATTTAAGGGTGTGCACACTTATGCAACCAGCTTATTGTACGTTTTTTATTTTTTATATTTTCTCCCGACCAGAGTTGTTTGTTTTTCAATTAGATTGTACAGGTTATAGGTCACATTAAAGGTGGGAAAAGTTTTGAAATGATTTATTGTGGTCTCATTTTTTTATATCACAGAAACCTGGCATTTTAACAGGGGTGTGTGCACTTTTTATAACCACTGTACATTTCTAAAGTTGAAATTGCTGTGCACAGACCCACCACCTAGACTTTATGATATAAAGTGAAAAGGGCAAAAATGTATGGATCAATCGACTTTATTAAAATAATAAAAATATAACCTTGTGAGAGAAATATGTCCCCTTTTCAGGTCACATGAAAGGAAATTCACATAAATTAATATTACACATTAAGTAATACAACATGCCCTGTCTGCCAAAATAACTAAAATAATGAAACAAACAAACAAAAATAAACAACAAAAATCAAGAATACTGGCAACCATTTAGCATCTGGGATTATACCTGTTAATAAACATGTAGGTAAAGGAGTCCTTATAGCCCATCTGGAATATGGGCTACCTATAATATCCACAGCTTCGAAGGAAAACTCTGACTCACTACAGTCTATCAAAAACAAACTCTGTTGCTTCACCACTAACTCACCCTTTGAAGAACACCATTGTCTCTCCCTCAAATAAGCCAGATGACTCTAAATGCAGCACAGAATAGCCTTGCTGCTAGACTTTCTCATCTTCAAACTTCTCCAACCTAACCCATTCCCACCTCCAGCTGCAAAACTGAATACTAAACACATACACTACAAACCTCAGATGTTTCTTCAAAGCAATCCCCACTCCAACCCCCACTAACCAGGATATATTGCACTGACCATTCTTTCTCCATCTTTGCTCCTAAAATATGCAAATCCTTCCCCAACCACCTAAGAAAACTACAGCCCCCCCCCCCTTCTCCACCTTCAGAACTGAACAGAAAAAAATACTCTACGCCAAATAAAACTGTAAGTGCTACACAGCAGGCCACATCATATAAGACCTTCTCAACTTCTTGAGGCCCTAGCCATGTATTCTGTCTCCTAAAGACTGTTGAGCGGAGATCTATGCCTGCCATATAAGGCATTGATAGACCCCACCCTAATGGGCCTCCTGCATATCTGAAAAACAAACAGCTCCAGTGTTACCCATTTTTCAACTACTAACACCTCCTAACACCCCCAGCATCTCTGCCCCTACTCTCGTTACTCCACAGCATTTCTACCATGATGGAATATAGTCATGTGGATTGCAAAATCTCATTTCTCATAATTATTGCTTCATCTATTAATTGCTACTGTATAGTCTTTGTTATATATAGCTACTTCTGTTCTTATTTTGATATGTACAGCTTACCGAAAATGGTCCATTGTGATCAGTGTGCCCCCCTGAAATGTTTATCCAGAAGGGTTGGTAATTTTCGTTGTATAGCCTGTAAAAATTGCAATATGATCTCCACCTCTCATTAATTTCTACATCCTCTGACACACACTATATATAGTTTAAGAACTTATGCTGCTTGTAAAACTAAGAACTTGGTTTATTTGGCTAATTGCAAGGTATGCAATGGGTACTACATAGGAAAAAACAATAGGCTTTTGAAAGAATGCATTTTGCAGCATATGAGTGACATTAAGAATAGAAATAGTTCTAATGCCTTATATAAATATATTTTTAATAACCCAGGACACTCTTTTACCATCTGGAAGTAGTAGAGGAAAGTTTAAGAGGTGGAGATGAGTGACAGAAATGAAGTGAATCACCAAATTACAGGCTGATAAAGACCCTGGTTTAAATGAGGTTGTACATTTAAACACTGCTTTAATAGTGCCTTTCTTATCAGAATTAATTGATTTCACTGTCCTATTGGCTGTTGGTTTCTTTAAATTAGGCTGATTTTCTTGAAGGATTAGACCTGAAGAAACACTTACTGTGTGAAAGTGCTATTTTTTTCTTTTAGGCCTTCATTGTATGTCTTTGTTTATTTATTCATTGGATTAAAGTACATGCTTTTAGCTATGGTGATACCTTTATTTTTATTTCGTTGATTTTATTTGTGCAAGATCGACCTTTGGCTGCTTGTGGTATTGTTCTGGTTATTTTATTAGTGTACCACCCCAAATGTAAAACAAAAATAAAAGACAAAAAATATATGCAGTGTAAGTACTGTGGCTACTGGCATGAGAATTCAATTTTCAAAGCACTTAACACAAGTCTGTAGGCTTTGTGGTGGTCACAGATGTTTTATAAGGGTCTGGAAGAAGTGATAAAGTTCTACAGACAACTATAAATGCATTACTGCCAATAGAAGAGAAAAGGTTGAGACATTTATTGGTACTATAGAGGTACATATAGACTATACCATGCATATTTAGCTCATTAATGTCTATGTAGTGTGAAATGTCCCACCTCTAGCAGCCTCTTTACATCCTTGCATTCCAAAGTTTGTTTGTGTCTTCCGGCTTTTCCCGGTTAGGGGTCGCCACAGCGGAACTCTGGTCCGCTAATGATTGGCAGTAGAGTTTTACGTGTTGGCTTGCTGGGCCTAACGCACAACCTTCAATGAAGGAATGCCCGTTCACGCATGTCGCCACACAGAAGACGCTCTAACTGAGAATCAAACGGGCAACATCTAACTGTGAGGCGACAACGCTACCGCAGCACCACCACCAAAGTAAAGTGCTTTCTGAAAATCAACTTGAAATGCATAAGATAAACAAATGTAAATGTTTTTGAACAATAAATACTATTAATATACTATGAATGGCAATATTATCAGTAGGAAGTATTATTTGCAGTGATAAAAGTGTGTTCACAATACTAATATTAATACTACCCCCTTTGGTATGTACCTAAGCAGGCATATCCAACAACTGGAACGTCCACAAAGGTTCCTGCTGGAGAGATGAAATGTCAGCAAGAAAAGGAGAGTAGTAGTGCTGAAACTGAATTCATCCTCAAGTCTTGGTGAGTATCTTCACGAGGTGGACCCTGTTTTTCACAAAATCTCACCAAGGCGACACTGATATATAGACTATATTTATATAGAATATATCATGGACAGAAGTAAATCAAAAATAAAAAAAGATAGCTGGGTGCACAAGACCCAGGATAAAAAGTGCCCAATCCTGGTAGGCACACTGGTGCCAGGACTGAAAAAAATGACAGTGTGGAATCCTTAAAATACAGAAAAATTCCAACAATGGGAGCAGGCCAGGCTCAGGGGGAGTATGGCCCCCCCTGTTGTAGAAGGAAGTAGCAGTCCAGAAAAATGACAAAAATTGATTGGCCAAAGAAGAGCCATAAAGACAATAGAGTGGACTATTGAGGATAAGAAAGAAATCATTTATTGTTACTATTATGTAAAAAGCCCAGAATTTCCAAATATAAGATATACAAAATGATTAAGAAAGAAATTAGAGGAAAGAAAAATAATTCCACAGGAAAAACTGTCAGAAGCTTCAAATAAAAAGTTGCTTTCATTAATACAACAGATTTTTGAAAAATAGTATATAGATCAAGAAATTTTGATTTGTTTGGAAAAAGAAGTATCTGAGGAAGTGAGAAAATATAAACAACAAAACCTAGAGATATTTAAAAAATATAAAAAAGAAATATGGACATAGGAAAGAGAGATTTGATATGGTGGAATATTTATGCAAAGGAGAAAGACAAGTTAACTAATATAGAGAAGGCAGTCTCAAATATATTCAAAGAAAAATACAGGCAGAGGCATCCAGATATGGAAAATTTCACAATAAAATGATTAATAGCACAAAGATGTAATATAGAAACGATGATTAGTAAAGCAGAAGTTAAAGAAATAGAAGCTGAAGTTATGGAGTGCCTGCGAAGTGAAGCATTTAATGTAGAAGGTCTAAAATAAACTATGTCACAGCATGATGGAGTGAGTCCCCAGAATAAGGAAAAGTAAGATCAGGAGACATGTAAAGAAGAAATATGGACAGGGGTAAGGAAAAGAGATTTAATATGATTGCAATATGTATGCAAAGGAGAAAGCAAAACTAACCAATACATAAAGAGCAGCACCAAATATATTTGAAGAAAAATATGGGGAAAGGAATCTGGATATGGAAAACTTCACAATTCAAAAAACAAGAAGACTAAGAGGAAAAATAGAAAAAGAGATTAGTAATGGAGAAGTCAAAGAAATAGAAATTGAGGTTATGGAACAGCTGCAAAGAGAAGGATTCAGTGTAGTAAATCAAATACAGAAAGCACCACAACAGGATAGAGCAATGGATATTCAACTTAAGGGGAAACCAGTGGTACAGGAAGCAATTGGTCAGGTGACATATCAAGCTATTTTGGAGCCTTCCACAGGAAATCAGTATAAACATTAATTTGAAGCTAGACGGCAAGGAAAGGAACAGGAAACTCTGATGCAGTCAATGTTGAGGAGCGATAAGCCAGAGAGTTCCAATATGACAGAACAACAGATGACATAGGATGAAATTGAACAGAATGTGCCACAGGAAGATGATATAGAACTTTCAATAGAATGCCCGCAGGAAATGGAAAACAAGGGATGTGCCCTCAGTATGGAAGAAAAGGAGTTAAGAGAAGAGTTGCTTGATTTAATAGATAAAGACATATATATCAAGATCAATAAGAGAAATAGACTGCAAAAGGTTAAGAAAACTCCAGAAGTCAGAAGCTTGATAAAACAAATGAACACAGTAATTAGGACAGTCCATAGAGAGCCATGTGATATAACAGACGTAAACAGAATATATTACTGTGCTGATAAATTAATAACTGATAAAGTTCTACCACAGGAACACAGGGTAGTGAGGGAAAAGAAGGGGTGAATGCCATCATGGAAATATCGAATAGAGAAAACTATAAAGCAGTTAAGACAAGAAGTGTCATTGTTAGAAGATTATAGAAGAGGGAATAAATCAATAAAAATACTAAGAAGGATAGATGTGATAAAATAAATGCTCAGTATTAGAACAGACCAGGATCTATTATGCACTATTGGATATAACAAACAAAAAATTTCAAAACAGGCAGAAAGACGTAGAAGATATGAAGATAAATATGAGGGAAAAGCACAAAATACGCAATTTATTGATGACCCAAAAAAGTTTTATAGAGAATTGGGAAATAAAGTAAAAGGAATTGAAAGACCACCAAAAAAAGAGGAAGTAGATACATACTGGAGAAGTATCTATGAAGATCCTGTGGAACATAACAAAGATGGTAAATGGATAGAAGAAGTAAAAGAAAGAATAAGAAGTTTAAAGGTACAGGATATGAAATTGGATGAAATAACAGCCAGAGAGATTGAAATAAAGTTGAGAAAAGCCTCTAACTGGAAAACCCTAGGCCCAGATGCAGTACCTAACTTTTGGCTTAAAGTATTAACTTCTTTGCACGAGGATTTAGCCACGGGTAAGAACTATTTATATGCGCACCCTGAACACACACCGCGCTGGTTAACAACAAGAAAAACAATGCTCTTACTTAAGAGTGAACCTGCAAGCTACCCTAAAAATTATAGACCAATAACTTGTCTTCCAATGACATATAAACTATACATGGGAATTGACACTGACAGAGTTTATAGTCATTTAGAAGAAAACTCAACTATGGCAGTAGAACAAAAGGGCAATAAAAGAAAGTCATATGGAACAAAGGATCATTTGTTGTTAAACAAAGTTATAGTGGAGAACTGTAAGAAGGGGAAGGATCTAAGTATGGCATGGATTGACTACAAAAAAGCATTTGATAGTCCCACATTCATGGATAAAAGAGTGCTTAAAAATGTATAAGATACACCCTACACTGATTGACTACATTACAGTAACCATGAAACAGTGACAGACCACTTTGCAATTAAGCCATGATAAAGGACAGATTATTATCCCAGGGATAAAAATTCAAAGGGGGATATTCCAGGGTGACTCTTTATCACCGTTGCTTTTCTGCCTTGCCATTAATCCATTAAGCTGTTTACTTAACAGCTTAGGCCATGGCTATAATTTGGCTCCTAGAAAACAAAAAAGTCTAATGATTTCTCATCTTCTCTTTGTCGATGATCTAAAACTGTACAGCTCATCAGATGAGGAACTGAAAGCACAGCTGCATGCTGTCAAAACTTTTTCAGATGATATTGAAATGGCATTTGGTCTTGATAAATGTACAAAAGTAACCTTTAAAAAAGGAAAACTGCAGCACCAGGAAAACATCAACTTGGGAAAAGAATGTGATATAAAAGAACTTGAGCAGGAGGAAGTGTATAAATACTTGGGATTTGATGAAGGATCAGCAATAAAACATGAACAAATGTAAATAAAGCTTAGTAAGGAGTACTTTAGAAGACTTAAATTAGTCCTGAAAACAGCATTGACATCTAGGAACCAGATCCAAGCCATAAATCAATTTGCTCTTCCTGTCCTAACTTATAGTTCTGGAGTGACTTGACTGGCCCCAAAAAGTGTTGGATAGATTGGATATTAAAACAAGAAGGATGCTTCATGCTCCCCAAATGATTTATAAAAATCAGTGTATACCAAGATTATATATTCCACATTCCAAAGGAGGGATGAGCCTCCTTGAAATTGATTACATGTATAGATCTGCAATCGTGGGACTCCACACATATCTACTGACCTCACAAGACCCAAATGTAGTGAAAGCTTTGAAACATGAGGAGAATAAATCTAAGATGATGTCTCTGTTTAATTTAGCAGAAGCATATCGACGTCAAACAGGAATGGAAATCAAACCAGAATCAGATAAAAACCAGGCAGCAACTGAAGGTGCTAAAAAACAAAAGAAAGAATATAAGGTGAAGGACCAGATGAGAAGGCAAGAAATGTGGAAAAAACATAAGTATGGTTGCAAATATAGAAAACTTCTGGAAGAGCCTCATGTTGATCAAGAACGAACGTAGGAGTGGTTAAGGAGAGGCAAATTCACATCAAGAAATGAAAGGTTAATATTGGCAGCCCAAGACAGTGGGCTACGTACATGCTGGTTTACAAAGTCTATTGAACATGTGGGAGAAACAGACATATGTAGGTTTTGTAAAACTGAATTGGAAACAGTCACACACCTTGTTGCTGGTTGAAATGCACTAATGGCAGAGGGACTGTATACTGAAAGGCATAATAATGTGGTGAGACTGTTATACTGGTGATTATGCAAACATTATGGCATCAAAGTGGCTAAAAACACTGGAAACATGAGCCACAAAGAATCATAGAAAATGATGAAGTTTATATTACATGGGATCACCCAATACCAACAGTTCAAAAGATAGATGCTAGAAAAATGGATATAGTGGTCCAAGAAAAGAAGACAAAAGTAGCATTGATCATTGAAATCGCCACACCTAGTTACTACAGTGTCGTGCATACAGAGAGGCACAAAGCCATAAAATACCTTGATCTGCAGGCAGAAATGAGAGCCAAGTGGAAGAAAGTTACCCAGACAGTTCCATAGCAGTAGGAGCAACTCGTCTTATAAAAAAGAATTTACAATCATATTTAGATATGTTACCACTGCGGTGGTGGTGCTGCGGTAGCGCTGTCGCCTGACAATAAGACATTGTCCCATTCGATTCTCAGCTAGAGCGTCTTCTGTCTGAAGACATGCGTGAATGGGCGTACCTTTGTTGAAGGTTGTGAGTCAGGGCTGGCAACTCGGCAGGTAAAAATCTACTGCCAATCATTAGCGGACCGGAGTTCTGCTGGGGCGACCCCTAACTGGGAAAAGCCAAAAGACACGATTTAGATATGTTACCAATTCATGTAACACCATACAAATTGCAGAAGGAGTCATTACTGGGCATGTTGCGGGTGCTGCGAAGTGTACTACCGGCTAACATCAAAGATTGAAACAATACTAATTTCATGAACTTTAATTGTACTTTGACTTAGGAAAGGGGTCCATTCCCATCATGGTATTAGAAACCCAGAAGATTTGGAGAAATTAAAAAAGGTTCCTCGCTAAAAGAATACAAGGTGTAAGTAACATGTCCTATGTAGCCTGCCTTAAGGCCCTATCCCTGTATCCTGTCTCCTACAGACTGTTGATGGCAGATCTATGCCTGACATACAAGGCATTGTCAGACCTCACCATGATGGGCCTCCTGCATATTCGCAAAAAAAACAACACCAGTATTACCCATTCTAAAGACTTAAACCTTGCCTGTGATATAAATAGGACCTGCTGGAGAGACAGGTATGTATCACAGAGACTCCCCCTTCTCTGGAACAGGCTCTCCATCCATCTGAAGCAAAGTTCCTCCCTAACCTATTTCAAGTGCAATTTGGACAGTTGGATGGGGAACAGGAAATTCATCCCTGGTTTGGCACCCATGTCTCTAACAGACAAAGACAGCCTTAAATGGCTCATCTCCTAGGCCCCTGCTTGTAAATGTTTCATTTCCCCAAGTCCCTGCTTACACTTATCAAGGGCACCAGAACTTGTTAAAGATTTGGGATGCATGGCTAGGCTTAAAAAGGTTCTTGTGATCATTAGCCTAGCAAACAACTATGAACCTATTTTTTGCCAGACTCACTAACAAACTGACATTTCTTGGAAACTGTACAATCTACATATATATTGTTATAATACTTTTGTTAACCAGGCATAAGCTTTCATATGACAACAGAAAAATCTCCTTTGAATGCATGTTTATTGAGATCTTTACAAAAATATGAAAACATCCTTAATTGTATAATAAGCAATATTGTGCCTTTCAGCTTTTCCCAGTTAGGGGTCGCCACAGCGGAACTCTGATCCGCTAATGATTGGTAGTTGATTTTTACTAGCCGAGTTACCAGCCCTGATGCACAACCTTCAACGAAGGTATGCCCATTCATGCATGTCTCCACGCAGATGACGTCCTAGCTGAGAATCGAACCAGACAGCGTCTTACTGTGAGGCAACAATGCTACCGCAGCACCACCACAATACTGAATATTTCTTAAGATGTGCAATGTATATATGAGACAGATTTCTTTAACATCTAAGGTGTCACCTGATGCAATGCAGTAGTTTGCAAGTCTATTGTTTCTGAAGTATGAAGTACAAATGGAAATATTGTTTATTTTTATAACTGCTAACAAACATCTAGCAATATCTCCAGTATAGTATGATATAAATTTACATTCAAAATTATTTTTTCTGTCTCCCACCATAGTATTTCTAAGACGCCCTTCACCCACCATAGTATTTCTAACATATCCTTCACCCACCATGTTATTTCTAACATATCCTTCAATAACATGTAGGTCTCTAAGTTATGAACATATGAACATAAATAACAAATGGCAATCAGTGTTTAATTTCTTTACTAGAGGACTTCTTAGATTAACAATGTTAGTGTTGTTTTGTTAATAACCCCTTGCCCTTTCTAATACTACCTGTTATTATAATGCTGATAAGATCTGGATGCCATAAGGAGTTATGGATGTTAACTGGAAGTATACAAAAAGGTGCCGTAGGCAGGTACTACAGTAATGGTGTAAATATAGTTCAAGTTAAAAGTTACAAATATAACTGTTAGTAGAAACGGTGTTGATTAAGGAAGTTAAGTCTTCTTCAGTTACATTAGGAACCTCCATGGCAAAGCCCAAGTTTGTTCCGAACTAGTACTTAATGGTACCACTTACACTGATCCTGCTGACTTAGCCAACCTGCTGGCTGATAGGTTCAGTGCAAACTTCACCCCCTTATCACCCTCCAAAGGCCCAGTGGATATCCCCGATACTTGTCCCACACCTTATATCTCTATAGATCAAGTGTTAAAGGCCCTATCCAAGGCAAAGAACACAGCTTCCATGGGAACTGATAATATCACATGCTGTATTCTGCACCATCTCCAGCAAGAACTAGCTTCGCCATGGCCTAACTACAGGCTTTATTCCAGAAGAGTGGTGAACTGCCATTGTCATCCCTTTGCACAAAGGTGGTGCCACTACTAACTCAGGAAACTATCGCCCCATCAGTTTGACTAGTCTGATCTGTAAATTCATGGAGCATATCATTATGGATCTCATAAACAAAGACATAGGCAATCTCCAAGCATTCGACCCCACCCAGTTCAGATTCGTCAAGGGCATATCTTGCCTATTCAACCTAGTTAACTTCTTTGAGACTGTCACAAAGGCCCTGGATGAGGGAGTCAGTACATACAACTTACCTTGACCTTGCCAAGGCCTTTGACACAATCCCCCACTCAGGCATCATCGAAAAGCTAACACAACTTGGTGTTAATCCCTATCTAGTCAGATGAGTGGCCAACTGGCTCACAGACAGGACCCACAAGGTCTAAACTGGTTTTACCACCTCTGACAGCAGGCTTGTCACTAGTGGTGTTCCCCAGGGATCTGTCTTGGGACTTCTACTGTTTGGCATATACTTCTCAGAGGTCCAGACAAAGACAAAGGGCCTGTGGCTGACCAAGTTTGCAGATGACTGTAAGTTGGGTGCTGTCATTGACTCCTCAATTGATGTTAGCATACTGCAAGAGGGTCTCACATCTACAAATAACTGGTGCCAAAGTCATGGCCTTAAGTTAAATGCAAAAAAAGTATTATTGTACCATTCAGCAAAAACATGGCTCCTACTGATTACCACATCAACGCCAACCTCCTAAGCACACAACCTGTGATGAGAGACCTGGGTACTCAGGTTGACATCAATCTCACATTCGACCATCATGTGGCGGCGGTGCTCAGAAAAACTTTTTACTTGGTTCATCTCATAAGTAAAGGGATTGCATCCAGAAAAAAGGAGGTTATTACCTCTCTGTACTCCTCCCTTAAACCTATAATTGAGTATAATACCCCGTTTGGTATGTACCTCTCCAAACACCTGCACCAACTGGAAAGGCCACAGAAATACCTCACAAAGAGAATCCATGGCCTCCAAAACCTATCCTATGTGGACAGGCTTAAATCACTATCACTCTACTCGGTATCATACAGATTGCTCCGAGGCGATTTGTGTCTCATCTACAAGGCAATATCAGACCCAGTCCTACTAGAGATGCTCCATATCTGTAAGTCTGACTCCTCACGCATTACCTGCTTGATAGGCCTAAATCTAATATGTGACATCAACAAAACATGCTGGAGAGGTTTGTCTCCCAGAGGCTGCCATGTCTCTGGAATAGACTTCCCATACATGTTAAACAGATGGCCTCACTGACCTTCTTCAAAAGCAACCTTGATGAGTGGATGGGAAACCATAAATTTGTCCCAGGGGTTCCACCTTTGTCCCTCACTGACAGGGTTGACAGGTGCTGACTGAGGTTTCTTTTTTGGGGATAAACTCTTGGCTAGGCTTGTAAGGGCCCCAGGGCCATTAGCCTAGCAACCTCCTTTGATCCTATGATCCTATGATCCTATGATCAAAAGCAGGTCTGAGTCATTTAAACTAGATGCGTGAGTTGATTACACTAACTTGTCTTACTCTACATTCAAAGCACTAAATTCAAACAGCAAGCTGTTCAGTCATGCTTGCAGAAGTTTTCTTCGAGGCACAAATGAAAGACTTTGGTTGAAGCACAGCTACAGCTGTGATTTTTTTGTGGGTCCATAGAATCTGCTCTGTTGCTTCCCTTCTTGCACCCAGCTGACCTATTCATTCCTTCATCAGGATGAGAGCACTCCAGTCCATTTATTCCTCAGTGGATGTGACAATATGGCTGGTGGTAGGAATAAGGTCAGTCTACTGATCCTGTGAAATGTCCTCTCCCCACCCCTTCATCAGCTTGTGCACTCCACAATTATTGCTTGCCAGGAGATACATGCATGCTACCATGCATCTGCAGCCTCATGGCTAAGTGACTCACCATTGTGCTACATGTACAAGCTAGGCTCCTTGTTGTGCACAGTACACCTGCACAATTGCTAGTGTTACTAATGCAGTAAGCCAAGCTGATTCTCTACTATAGTGATGAGTTAACTGGTGTCAGCTATTCACTTCTATCCTTCCCCAACCAGTCTCTCTAGTACCCAAGCCATGAGTTCAACACAAATCAATGGGGGTGCAGTAAGGCCTTCATCACTCTGCATCAAGAAGCCAGGATCAAGCATAGCTAGACTTTGAAGACAACTGTGAACTGTTATTTGAAGTTGTGCCACTGAAAGCTTAGTTAAAGCAATCAAATATTCTGGGCATAATACTTGTGAAATGCCATGTATTATTATAATGCATTATGCTTTATAATCTTATAACAGGATCTTGACTAGAGAGAGGAGACCTAATGTAATGCAGGGTTCCTGTGCTTAGAACATGTGGGCAATGCAGACCTAGCCAGTGAAAGTAGTCTCTGTCAATATATGTGGAGGAGAACACATGTAAGAACAATATGGCATAGGTGACCCTTACGTTGATGCAAGTGTGCATGTTACCATCAGTTGTGAGGTATGCCATTAAAAAATAAAAAAGGATCTCACCATCTGGATGCTAGCTGGATAAAACAGTACCCTCAAGGCTGCCTGGATGAGAGCTTCCTTTCGACAGTGTAATTTCTGATTTAAAAGAGGTTGGTGGGTGGCAAGCACAGAACAAAATAAAAAAAAGGTACACAGCCAGAACATGTGCACTTTTCAGAAACATATTTACAAAGGCATCCAACATAAATGCTGCAAAAGTAGTTCAGCCAGACAGTACCGAATCAGTCAGTTAACATTTCTGATGGCAAAATGCACGCTTTTGATGAAAAAAAAAGAATGATATTGACAACAACAATAATAATAATAATAATAATAATAATGTTTTGTCATCTAGAAATATTAAAGCATTTCTATAAATAATAATTAATGTAGGTACAGAAAATCAAGTCACAGAATTGTGAATGTGCATTACAAGGCACTCATGACATTTTTGTTTGCTGGAGAAGCTCTTTAATAACCTGTATAATTTTAATTATATAATTTGTGGACTGTTTGTGGATAGAGCCACAACTACCTTTAGTTCACTCCCAGTCCTTACCCATCTTACCTCATGACGTGCTACCAAATGGGACAAGTCCTGGCTCTACCCCTCATTGGGTGAGGAGGCCTAGGCCTTTTGAGTGTAGAGAATGAACTATCCTCCCAGTGTCCATATAGTGGAGCAGTTTAGGAAGAGCTGGATTTCACAGACAGACTAATAGGCTGTAATCTGAAATCTCAGCTTCCAGTGTGAATGCTTATACCTATCTAAGGGGATAGGATACAATGAGTGTTTATAATGTACGTTTATGCCTCTACATGTGACATGATCAAGCATCCAGCCACGGTGGTGCAGCAGTTACAGATGTCACCTCACAGCAAGAGGTTCTCTCATTTGATTCTCAGCTGGAGCACCTTCTGTGCAGAGTCTGCATGTCTTCTCTGCAGTCAAGTGAGTTTTAAAATCATGCAGTTAGGTGCATGTGTGTGTGTGTGTGTGTGTGTGTGTGTGTGTGTGTGTGTGTGTGTGTGTGTGTGTGTGTGTGTGTGTGTGTGTGTGTGTGTGTGTGTGTGTGTGTGTGTGTGTGTGTGTGTGTGTGTGTGTGTGTGTGTGTGTGTGTGTGCGCGCGCCTTCTGTGAAGGTTGGATGCCTGGCTGGCAACTTGACGCCATAAAAATACTACTGACAATCAATATGCAGACTGGTGTTCTGCTGTGGTGACCCCTAACCAGGAAAAGCTGAAAAACATTGCATGTGACGTGATCAAGCAATCTCACATTTCCTTATAGGCAGGCACCTCTGTGTGATCCCCATTCTTCACCATGAATTCAGCCAACAATCATGCTCTAAGCATAAACCCCATTCTTCCTTAAAGAGACACAAATAGATGTTTGTGAAATCTTGCAGAAATATTCTGATTTGTTTGAGGTTGTCAGCAGAGTTTAGTGTGGCAGTTAGCATAGTGGATTAAGGCTTTGAGCAGTTAACAAGTTGCTCTCTGTAGTCATGGGTACAGGGTTTGATTTTTTCCCACCTCCATTTGCCTACCAAATGATTATGAGCTAGTCATTTAAACTGGCATTGTTTCTGGGTCCCCCTACAAAGACACGTTTGAGTCCTGTGAGCTCACCTGCATAACAAATGAAAAAATGTGATTCCCATATCAAACTTTTCATTGAATCAGTACTTCTGATTCTTGATCCAAAAAGAATACACATTGCACTCAAAGCTACAACTTCACAGTAAAGTACATGGAAGTTGTTAGAGTTATACTGAAACAAACTAACTGTCTTCATAGTTAAATACCATGGTAATAGTCATGATGCAGGACAAATTTAGGATGCATACAGATCTTCAAAACATTAATAAGTGGATCAAACATGAGCACATAGAACAGTGGATCAAACATGAGCACATAGAACAGAGGTGGTAGTACTAACAATGCCTAATAATGAGTTCTTCTCCATACTTGATGCTGACCAAGGATTCTGGCTAGTTAAGATAAATGAAGCTAGTTCCAAGCTGTGCACATTCAGTACACCTCTGGCAGATACAAATTTCTGAGGTTACCATTGAAAATCTCATCGACTCCAGAAGTATTCTGAAGAGCTGCAGTAACTATAGTTGAAGGAGTGTATTTAGTCAACATCACTAATGGTGTTAATAGTCTGGAGTGCTACTAAACAGGAACATAACCAAAGTCTAGTAAAACTAATGGATAGGCTGAGACAGTAACACCTCTGGCAGATACTTCTGAGGTTACCATTGAAAATCTCATCGACTCCAGAAGTATTCTGAAGAGGTCCAGTTACTATAGTTAAAGGAGTGTATTTAGTCAACATCACTAATGTTGTTAATAGTGCGGGGTGCTACTAAACAGGAACATAACCAAAGTCTAGAAAAACTAATGGATAGGCTGAGACAGTAAGGCTTAAAGCAATGCAAAATCTTTGTAGTTTCACTCAAATACATGGGTCATATTTTGTCTTCAGAATAGCTTGATGCTAATGAAGTGAAAGCAGTCATAAACATCCACAAGCCTCTAACTACTGTATCTAAGTGTATCCTCATCAGGTGTAACCTTATGCTAAGGTACTTGTAGGTAACCATTCTAAAACACTAAGACCTGCTGCACAATACATTCAAAGAAAGCGTCCTTAGCCCTCACATAAACACTCCGTTAAAACAACACCCACAGCTACGCATAGTTACACTGTGTCCAGTGCCTCCACTGCTAAGCCCATTAGGCAAATCAGAAAACAGCCAAATTTCCTGGTCATTGGGGATTTTATACTGAGGCACACTGATGTCTCCCCTCACCAGACTGAGAAAGGAGAGAGTCACAGTTAGCTGCCTTTTTCGGGATAAGATTTGTCAAGTCACAGAGGTACTCAGGTCATTGAACCACAGGTATCAGTATTATTCTGTCATAGTTTATGTAGGTGTTAATGACCTGTGAGGTACCTCCCTTGACTATATGAAGCGAGACATGACCAATCTTGCTGATTTTATCTCTCAGGCAGGTATGAGCCTAGTACTAAGCAGCATACTACCTTCTCCAAGGATGATACCACATTACCAACAGGAAATTATTGATTTTAACAATTGGCTTAGCTTCTGGTGTAAATCCAGGGGGGTAAAACATTTGACAGCCTGGGAGGACATGGTTGATAGACCATGCTGCTTTGCCAAGGATGGTCTGCACTTATCCCCTCTAGGCTTTTGCATATTGGAAAATAACTTTTCCACCCCCCTTAGTGCCTTTTTAGGCAATGTCAAACTGACAATAATACCAACTTAACTCAACCTATGAAGGAATCTCTGAAGGTGGTACTGCTCAATGCTAGAAGTCTTAACAAGAAACTCCACTCCCTGCAAGCCTTCCTTTGCCTGGAGAGTGTAGACATCTGTATAGTAACACAGACATAATTTAAAGTCGCTGAGAGTACCCCAGCAGTACAAGGTTATAATGCCTTTCATGCCTTTAGACCAGCTACTGCACAGATGGGAACTAAATATAGAGGAGTCTCACTGTATATTAAAACCAACCTCACATCTAGACTAGTTAAAGTATATGACCCACTGGAACTCATATATGTGCAATTCACCATAAACATGGTGTTGTATCATATCCTTGCAACCTATAGGTCCCCCTCCATGTCCTAGGAAACCCATACTACCTATCTCAATGTACCAAAGTCCCTCACCATTCAACATAATACAATATTCATTGGAGATCTCAACTATCCTCTGTAGATTGGGAATCCTACACCACATCTAATGCACAAGCCCAGGGATTCCTAAAATGTATTACTACAAACATCCTGGAACAGTTGGTCCATTTTCCTATCAGGGGTACAAGCATCCTTGGCCTTGTACTCACGAACATGGAGGACCAATGTTCTCCACCCAATGTAATGTCTTTGCTTGTCAGATCTGACCATAAGGCAGTATTACTTGAAATAAAAATTAAACCCGGGGATCCAGCGAAACCAAAAACCATTAGGAACTATTCCAAGGCTAACCGCTCTCTACTAAGTAACACTTTGGCTAAATTCCAAGCACCTCCCAAACCCAGTAAACACCATAGCTTATACTGGGATATTTACAGAATCTCTGTACAGCCATACTGATAGCTGTATAGAGTGAGCTGTGCTCATTTGTATTAAGAATAAGACAAACTAAAAAGACAAGCCACCCTGGTGGTATTATAATATCAATCAGTTATACAACAAAAGAAAAAAAATCTTGGCCAAGTGTAGGAGGCACAAAAACATATATACTAAAAGCCCCCTGACCAATCTAAACAGGCAGCTAAGAGGGGTAATTAATACTTCAAAGGCTAAATCTGAAGAAAATGTAGGACATCCACAAAGTTTCCTACAGCTATGTCTGTAACTTCAGAGGAAATACTAAATAATGAGCATAATGTTTTGTAAATGGCATCACACACATTGAACCAAAGGCCATTGCCAACCCTTTGGCTGACAGATTTAGCTCAAATTTCTCTGCCTACTCCATCTTGATAGTCCAAAGGAAATGTCACATAATACAATCCCCCCAACCATCACTAGGAAACATGTCATCAATGCACTTTCCAAGGCCAAAAACCCTGCATCAATGGGCCCTGATAACATCCAAGGATGTTTAATAATTAGCAAAAAACATGACCTCCCTGGTCCACTTGAATCACTTTTCATCTGGAGCATTTAGTCATGTTTTGTGCCCAAGGAATGAAAGATGGCTACAGTCATCCCCCCTGCACAAATGAGGTAACTACAGGACCATAAGCCTTACAGCCTAAAATGTAAGGCCATAGAAACAATCATCATGGACATGATAAATGAGGACAGAGGTAACCTTCAAACACTGAATCCATCACAGTTTGGCTTTGTTAAAGGAAGGTCATACCTATTAAATCTGGTGTACCTTTCTGAGAGGGTCACCAAAGCACTGAATGAAGGTAAGAATGTGCACACAGCTTACCTCAACTTGGCCAAGATTTTTGATACAATACCCCACTCAGGCATTATAGACAAGCTTGCTAATTTAGGTATAAACCCCTTTATCATTCACTGACTAGTTAACTGGCTCACTAATAGGACACAGGAGGTCAAAATAGGTGAGGCTACCTCCACCAAGAGGCAGTTCCCTAGCAGAGTAGCTCAGGGATCAGTACTGGACCTGCTCCTTTTTGGATCTATTTCTATGAAATTGAAACAAATGCTAAAGGCTTATGGCTGACTAAGTTTGCAAATTATTGCAGGCCTAGTGTTATCATCAACTCCCCTGCAGACACTAGCATTCTTTAAGAAGGTCTATTTCTGACTAACAAATGGTGCCAAATCATGGTCTTAACTTAATGCTAATAAATGTATAGTTGTACCCTTTGGGAAGTCAACCATTCCAGCTAATTGCCATGTTGATAATACCCCCTAAGAGGTGACTCAGTGGTCAGGGATCTGGGTACGCATGTAGACAGTAGCCTTACCTTCGATCACCATGTGGCCACAGTGGTGAGGAAATCCTTTTATGTTGTGCAACTTATAAGTAAGGACATGGCATCTAGGTCCAAATAGGTCATTATCCCACTGTACTCTGCCCTTATCAGACCAACCACAGAGTACAATGATCTCTTTGGTAAGTACCTGACCAGGCATATACAACAACTAGAGTAACCCCAGAGGTTCTTTACAAAAATAATACAAGGCATAACTAACCTGCCTTATGCAGAGCACCTTAAGGCCCTTTCCCTCTACTCAGTCTCCTATAGATTGCTAGGGGTGATCAATGCCTGGCTTACAAAGCATCCACAAACTGCACACTTAAGAATCTCCTACACATTAGTAAGTCAGAGAGTACCACAAATATGAGGTCTAGGGACATGAATTTTGTCTGTGACTTAAATAGAACATGCTGGAGAGACAGATATGTGTCCCAAAGATTACCCCTCTTATGGAACAGGTTTCCCACCCATGTGAAGCTGTTTGTCTGTTACACAGTTTAAGCACAATCTAGACCAGTGGGTGGGGAACAGGAAATTTACACTGGGCCTAGCACCCATGTCCCTTATAGAAAGAGGTAGCTTATAAATGCGTGGCCCTCAAAATCCTGTTTGGATACAGGACATCATTATTCTTTTGAGAAAACTTAGCTAGGCTTAGAAAGACCCCCCCCCCCCCCCCGGTCATTAGCCTAGCAACAGTCTATGAATCGATGAATCAGTGCCAGTTAGGAAGCTACTAGAGCATGCTGTACCATAATGTTGGTCAATGCAGCTGGGGAAAATTTTTTGATATGCTTAAATATCTGGTCACTGTAGCTCCTACACTGAAATACTATGATATGTCCTTACCTAATATTTCAGAAATGGCTACAAGCTCATGAGGTTTCAGTAGAATGTTATTGAAGAAATGTACATAGATTCTTTACAGATCAGAAGCCTTAACTGATTCTGCAGCACACTATGCTCATATCACAAAGAGCATCTAGAATGTCCTAAATGTCATGACTCAGTGGTAGAATACTAACAGTGAAATAACATTTTAAAATTATAAAATTATAAGCCACTTCTGAGCAGAGTCATTTTTTTAAATAAAGCACCTGCAAGTCTCCACAGAAAGTGATCATCAGTTTGCAGCTATGACCTGCAAGTTTATTTTAAACCTGGGAAGCTAATACATATGACTGATAACTTTGAGTAGCACATATAGCCTAGACTATATTGAAGATTATATTGTGAAAGATCGCGGTGGTGGTGCTGCGGTAGCGTTGACGCCTCACAGTATGACGTTGTCCTGTTCGATTTTCAGCTAGAGCGTCTTCTGTGTGGAGACATGCGTGAATGGGCGTACCTTCGTTGAAGGTTGTGCGTCAGAGCTGGCAACTCGGCACATAAAAATCTACTGTCAGTCATTAGCGGACCGGAGTTCCGCTGTGGCGACCCCTAACCGGGAAAAGCCGAAAGACACAACAACATTGTGAAAGATCTAAAAATGTTTATGGCTCGTTCCTTAATTGCCAGTGTCTCCTGAAAAGCTACAAGAGCATAAAACATGATTTCAGGATGACTTCAAAATGCAGTTACTGTATGATGTCATTATATTAGAATGGCCAAGTAGTGCTAAGTTACTTCATCCTATTATCAGCATTTGTTTTTCCTACAAAGATGATCTTTTGTGTGCTAAACACTTAGGGGCAGATTTCAAAAGGCATGTTCTCTGTGTAACTGACTTACTAAACCTGCTTTAAAGATAGGCCTTTAACCAGAGTAAGCCACTTACACTGAGAGGAAGTATTTTGGAATCTGGCTCTTATTATTTAAAGAAATGATCATTATTCCTTCTCGTTACAAATAGAACACTTTACAGAGCAAGTGAAAATGGCTTGTGAAGTTTTATACTGTTTAGCTGTCCTGAGCAGAGAAGGCAGATGGTTTAAAAGTTGAGGTATATAGAATTTTCAGAAATTAGAAGCCAGAAAGAACAAATCATTCCTTAGTATATTCCATCGTTTTTGGATGAAAGTACAGTATTTATTTTATCACAAAGATTCACATTTTCTTCTGGATTTTGATTATTATTTGAAATAACAGAATTCTAGATGAGATAGTGTTAGATAATGGTCCTCAGTTTGTCAGCCAAAACATTTGTAACTGTAAGGATCAATAGGAGTTTGAACACATAACCTCAAGTCCCAGGTATCCCCAAAGCAATGATCAAGTGGTGCAGCAGTAGCGTTGTTGCCTCACAGCAAGAGGTTCTCCAGTTTGATTCTTGGCTGGGGTGCCTTCTGTGCGCAGTCTGCATGTCCTACCTGTGTTCGTGTGAGTTTCCTCTGAGTGCTCCGGTTTCCTCCCACGTTACAAAGACATGCGTCTGGAGCATTTCTCCTTGGGCCTCCATTGAAAATTGGCTTTGTTAAAGTTGGACTTTCCCAGTAAACAAATGTTAAATAAATAAAATAAAAATAAAAACGTGAAAACCTCTTACACCAGTGCAAATGCTCCTGCTCATCTGACTCTGAAGTGTGCATTATAGAGTCAGAATACTCCTCTACAATCCATTGGTATATGTCCATCTCAACCACTTAAACATTTAAAATCCAAACTGCCAATATCATTCACTTTATTGGTTCCATACAGTAATTACTTGGTGTAAAACTGCTTCAAGAAAGACAGTGTAAGCAAAGATTTTTATTCTGACATTACTATAAGAGATCCTCATATTCTGCAAAAGGAAGAAACCAAGACTATAGTAATTCAAAATCAAATTTTGGAAGAGGGATAAAGCCCTGACTGTGACTGGAAGAGCCAGGTAGGGAGAGAGTAATGAAGGGGTCTGACCTACTAACTTCTCTTGGGGGGGTGCATACTTGGGGCACACTGAGGGGTGTAGACTGGGTGGAGATAGGAAAGACAATGTGGTGTGCTTTGAGGGGCAGAGCTGCTTGGCAAGAATGTCCCTTGCAGAAGTGAGGAAATGTCCTCTATGGTATGGTGTGGTATGGGAGGGTGTGGAAAGGCATGAGTGGGACTGTATGAAGTTGAGTGTGTGTGTGTGTGTGTGTGTGTGTGTGTGTGTGTGTGTGTGTGTGTGTGTGTGTGTGCGCGCACATGTGCACGTGCATGAGTGTGTATATGTAGGTGTCTATATTGGGGAAAATGCTTAACACAGTTATTCCAACTGCATTAAGTGCTTAATTCAGAGACATACAAATAAGTCACAAAGGAGTTTTTGCTCAATGTGACTTTTCATGTATCTGAATTATTTGTTATCCCTATAGCACTACTAGAGCAACACTAGGAGTGCTGTGGCAATATTTTATTTATTTATTTTACATTTGTTAACCGAGAAAGTCCAACTTGGAACAAAGTCAATTTTCAGTGGAGGCCCGGGGAGAAACACTCCAGATGCATGTCTTTGTAACATGGGAAGAAACCGGAGCACCCTGAGGAAACCCACAGGAACACAGCGAGGACATGCAGACTCCACACAGAAGGCACCCCAGCCAAGAATCGAACCGGAGAACCTCTTGCTGTGAGGCAACAACTCTACTGCTGCACCACTGCACCACATTTTCTCTCAATATCCATCATCATGACTGTAAGCAATTAGCAGTATGCTGAAAAATTGCGGTTCATAAAAATCCAATTAATGTGTATGATTTTTATATGGCACACAGGCAAGCCACAGTTTTGTATATGATGTTTTCTGCAAGTTGCAGTGTGCAATCTTTTTAAGTAAGGAGGATTTCACATATGACAATATGTGATTGATACTGTGTTTCTTTCAGGGAGCTAGCAATTCTGAGAGTGGAGTGTTTTGTGGTGCCTCGCTCTGACTCTGTAGTAAATTGTCATAGTGTTGAAAACTGAGTGTGTAAGCCTCTTTGGTCGGCGTCCATCAGTTTGCATCTATGTCGCAGTCTGTAATGTTCAGATATGACAGTGATTTTTTTATGTACAAAAATAAAATAAAGCAAAAAGGAAGGAATCCACTGACATATTCAAGCAATAAGAAATAAAATTTCATTAAATTGCCAAACATGTTGACAACAGACAATGCGTTCTGCCAGTGCATATGTATGGAGGAGCATACTGACATTTTCTAAACAGCTTGGATATGAGTCACAGGCTCTTTTAACAACACATTATGTTTGTCTGAATGAGAAAGTCAGTTGCAAGGTGTTTTAGAAGAATATTGTGTTGACCTGAATGAGAAATTTATTAACTATGAAGTCCGTTAAGAAAACAAAAAAGATTCATTAAATTGCCAAACATGTTGACAACAGACAATGCGTTCTGCCAGTGCATATGTATGGAGGAGCATACTGACATTTTCTAAACAGCTTGGATATGAGTCACAGGCTCTTTTAACAACACATTATGTTTGTCTGAATGAGAAAGTCAGTTGCAAGGTGTTTTAGAAGAATATTGTATTGACCTGAATGAGAAATTTATTAACTATGAAGTCCGTTAAGAAAACAAAAAAGATTTAAAGATACTACTTGAAGCATCTAAATGTGTGTAAGGTTTTAAACTACTTTCAGGTAACATAAGACAACATATCTGCTATCGCTTGTATGACAAGGTTGGTTTCACCTTTGGATGACTCTTACTTGGCTGAAAAGGGATTATATATTGGCGGCATTTTATAAAGTATGTTAGCCTGCAGAAGCCTTGATAAAAAGTTAAACTTTCTTTAACTAAAAATGTAAGACAAATGGATTTTTTGCATGTGTGTGTGTGTGTGTGTGTGTGTGTGTGTGTGTGTACTTTAAATGTGTTCTAAAGCTATTTACAACTGCTAAAGTTTTCAATTAAGAGGTGAATGTTTATTTATAACTTTATAAGTTTTCAGAATGTGGGACCAAAGATACCATGAACAAGATATCACTGCCAAGTAAATTCTGTCCTAAAAAATGATTTTATAAACCAGCCTTAGTTTTCCTTTTGGAGTGTTATTCTGTAATGGCTGTACCAGACTTCAGTGCATTCAATATCCAAACATGAAGAAGCTGGAAGTTTTACCTTGTCCTCATGGGGTTGGGATAAGGGTTAAGGTGCTTACCTCACAGACACAAAGTACAGGGCTTAATTCTAACCTTTGAAAGGGAAACTGGCTAAGCTTAAAATGGCCCACAATGACAGCTAGCCTACTTCCAGAAAATACATCACTAGCCCAGTTTAAAACAATACTAAAAAGCTACTTATTCAATAAATGGCTGTGTCCTTGCTGTGCACCAAACTAACCTCTCCCTCTGACTATGCTACTACTTTGTTTCACTTACTGACAAATCCATCCCCTCTGTCTATTCTGTTGACTATGTCTCTCTGCAAACTAACACTCCGTAGTACTATAACACTGTAGAGCTGATGGCATATTGAGACTCGGCAATTCAATTTCTTAGTTCTGTGTTCAGAATTTGTGTAATTGTCATGTTGGCCTCTCGATTTTCTTATACAAAAAGGTTTAATGATGCGATGTCTCTCTACTTATTGTTAATCTTCTGATTCTATCGATTAGGTTAAGAATTACTGTGTATTAGCTAAACTGAGATATTCTTTAACTAGTCTGTATGTATAACTGCTCATCCAAAATGCATCTAGATATTATTTTAACTTCTGTGCCCTATATATCTACTTAAATATTGTATTTCTGTATGTTTCAATGTGAAGCTTTTATCCCCAGTCCTCCACTGAAAAAGGACATGTGTCCAGTCGGACTTTCCCCATAAACAAATGTAAAATAAATAAAATAAATAAAAATAAATACTACTTACCTATGGACCTATGCTATAGACAGTTGCAAAAGCTGTGAACTTGCATTTAATTGGAAAATTTCACTTTGTGATTTTTCCAGCTTTTTTTTACTTTCTGCATTAAATTTTTCAATATGTCATATGATGAGACCTGCCTCATGAGATATGTCATTAACCATAATCTGTTCCATCTAGAAAACTGTCTCAGTGCACTAACCATAAAGACACACTTTGTGATAAAATTATACAAAAAAACTCATGCTTCATCATCAGACAGGATGACAACATTATTATTAAGAAAACCCCTCCTTAACTTTATAACCGTCATTTTTTTACATCATACAAAAAACTCTCCAACTGTATAGTTACATGCTTGCTATTTGCTAGTTTCACTTGCTTCTGAGGCATAAGTAGCATTAAGGAGTCAACAGTTTTTTTGTTACTTATCAGCATGTTTTGAAGAGCCAGGTTAGTTCCTCCCAGCATCTGTGATAACTGCATCAAATGCAGTTAATTTTATTTGTGTACATAGTTGATATACCGCCTTTTGGTTTTTGTTTTTTAATAGTTCAACAGCAGCAGCATAACATTTTGATTTATTTCTCACTGCTGTCTGCTGTTGACTGTATTTTCAAGTTGACAAATACTTCAGGTTACCTCAGAGAACTAACTATGTAAACGATTCTATAAAAGAAGACATAGATGGGTGTATTTGTAATGATCCTGATACAAGTCTGTGTTTAATAGTTGTGCAGTCCGAGTATTATGAAACTAAAATGTTTCAATCTGATGGCAGGTGTGACACAAACATACAAATATTTATTTGAATGTCTGCATACACCAGAAAAAGAGCAACAAATTTAATCAGTTATTTGATGACAGTTTTTTGCAGAGGTTTGTATTTAGATGCATCTTGGATATTTGCATAATTGTAAATATGTGTATTCTAGTATGCCCAGTTGGAAACTTACAAGAGAAATGTTTTTAATGCAGTGGTGATCCTCGGCAGGGGTGCCTTCTGTGCGGAGCCTGCATGTCCTCCTTGTGGTCATGTGGGTTTCCTCCAGGTAATCCGGTTTCCTCCCACATCCCAAAGACATGCTGTAGGTGGAGTGGACACTCTAAATTGTCCCTAGGTGTGAGTGCGTCCATGTGTGTTCCTTCTGTGGAAGGTTGGGCGCCGGGCTGGCAACTCGAGACCGTAAAACTCCACTGCCAATCATGAGCGGACAGGTGATCTGCTGTTGCGACCCCTAAACAGGAAAAAGCCGAAAGAAGAAGAAGAAGAAGGTGATCTTTTATATCTTGGTCTTTGATGTGTGTACTATCTACCACCTAGATTATACTCTAACCCTTGAAGTCAATCTTAACCTTTTTATCTTGATCTTCAGGAAAAATTATTTCCAACTCATTCTTTCTTTCCCCTCTGTCTTTTCTTATTCATAGTTAGTTACTAGACTTTCATAGCAGAGGACCATTGAGGAAACTAGCCCAAATCCCAACTCTCATAAACACTGTCTGGTTAACTGACTTGCTCAAGGTCACACAGTAGGCAAATGAGACCTAAGGAAAATCAAACCCTGTACCACAGGAAGTACAGCCTTAACCGTCTGTGCCAAATGTTCTCTGTGCCCATGCCCATCATTTTACCAACATCCAACATATCCTATACCCACCTTTTTGCTCACCTTTCATAATACACCTTTTCTGTTTTAACATGTTTTGTCTTACAATTGAAATATTAGTTCTGTACCCACCTTACTTTTCATAAGAAGGAGGGTAGACTTGTTTATTTTCTTACCATTACTTCTCCAATAGATATAGCCAATATGTTTTTACACCAGTCAGTCTATTCTATTTTGCTTTGTTGAGTTTTACTAGCTCTTTTTATCTAATATAAACAGTATATTATATGGAGTAAGCATAACATACACTATAGTTGCATGCTGTCCAAAACTACTGTCAGATACTGTTGACAGTTTAATAAATACTGGCTAAATACTGTTGCACCTGATTAAAGAGACTGGTAGGAAATCTCTAAATGGATCAGAAGTTCCTGCTTGCTGAGTTGCATGCTTCCTGTAGATGGCACTATTTCTTTGGGAGCACTTTCGTTTTACTTGTCTATTTAATGTGTAAAAGGTGCAATCATGCCAGTTGTAGAATAGTCATTTGCATACAAAAATGGATGTTGGATGTTCCTTGTTATTCTCCTGTATTCAGCTGCAACAATGCATTCATTTTATACAGTGATACATATATTTTTGTAAACATGTGACATAGTTTCCACTGCATGTTGTATTTTCCAACTTATCTTTGATGTGTTGACTGTTTTGCACTTGTTCATTTTATGATGAGCTGTATGTATGAAGTACTGCTTTTATTAGTTTTAGAATTGTCTTTTCCAGCTGTTCAAATGTAATGGAAGACGCTATAAATATTAACTATTTTGCGATAACCTTGTTGTATTATAATGTGCTGTAAGTCTCTGTGACATGACACATTCCAAGCTGTTTTTAGACAATAAATGAACATTTAAATGCATAGTTTGCAGCACCTTTTTATTGCTGATTCTTCATTTAGCCTTAGCAGTAGATTTCAGACTTTCTTACAGCAGTTGTTGTAAATCTAGCTTTTTTTTTTTTGGGGGGGGGGGTTACAAGGGTTGCTGAATTTTTGTAATGTTTGCCTTCTTTGCAGCCTAACCTTTCTGTCGAACTACACTTTCCCCCAAATTCTCAAAAGCATGCATGGAGTGCAAGATCAGTGCAGGAGATGAAGTAGGCAATATGTCTGCCATGCAATCCAGGAACAGCCTGCAGGGGCGTGCACGAGCGCTCCTGCACTAATCTTGCATGGACTAAGCCCTGGTATGCAAATCACCCCATTTGCAGGTGAAATCCATGCAAATGAGGTGATTTTGCAATCCAGGAAGCTTGCAACAGTCCATGCAAGACTAGTGCTATCTGCAGAAATGTACTTGGTTAGTAACCGAGTACATTTCTGCAAAATCCAAAACGGAGCTGTGACAGCTCCAAATAAAGGCTGCATATCATGCAGTAAGCATGCCAATAGCCAAGTATAAGACCATTGGCATTGTAAACAAAACAAAAAAATAAAGAAATTAACTTTTATTTTTATGTAGCCAATCGGGGAGAAAATAATAAAATAAACTCAAAATAAGCATTCTAACTAAAATCAGTATTCTGCCATGCAAGTCAATGGCAGGCAGTAGAATACATGGCCAGTGAGTACTGGTTGCTAAGGGGGGAGACTCAGTGTGAGACATGTAACTATGCATTAGCAGGCAATCCTATGCAAATGAGGGTAATTATAGTGAATCCCAGTTTTCCCCAGCATGTGAGTCAGGTCCCAACAGTGTAAGAACAGGAATAGCTTGGTGCAAGCCTAGGAGTTAAGTGACATCCATGGGGGGTGTGTCAGGCATACTATAAGCGGATTGGAGCCTTGTGGCTCGGGGTTGCTCTTAGCTTAGCACAGCTAAGCTAGGGGGTGTGTCTACACCTGCCTAGCACTCTTTACAAAGCCTAAGCGGGTGTGCGTGCCACACACTGGGTTTTACAGGAAGAAAAAAGTAGTTAAACCAGGAAATAGCAGCAGTGTGCACATTTGAGCACTGTATTTGCGTGGCGCACACACAGGCTTAAACAGAAAGGCAATGGGAAGGGAAAACAGCAGTAGGAACATCATCAAGGAGTACTAGTTTAGCTGGCAAGTGAAATGTATCAGAATCAGCCAATTACACAGGCAGCAGACCAGCCCAGCCCAGAACAGTACTATAAACTATGCAAACACCTACCCCTCTGGTTTTTCCACACTCTACACCACCGGTGTAAGCAAGTGGGGAACTTTTAACACTCACAGCAGCAAAATGATAGGGGCTGCAATAGCTATCATACAACTTGTGAAGATTGGGGAAAGATGGGCGAAGGCTGCCAGCCTAGTCGAATAGAATTTGATACATAATTCTATAATTTCTAAAAAGTAATGTAAAACTACAGGCTTGTGTTATTAAATGAAAGAAAACACTGTAAAATGTGAACTTCAAGATTATTGCAACATTGCCATCTGCTGTAAGGAAAACTAAGCCAAGCATTTCAAATGTTCTTTGAAGTTACAATTATTTAAATAGTGGTGCCGAAATGGCTCACTGAACACATTATTTCTATTGTCTTAACTTAAGGAATAATTGCTAGAGTTGTTCTTCTTTCGGCTTTTCCCAGTTAGGGGTCGCCACAGCGGAACTCTGGTCCACTAATGATTGGCAGTTGATTTTTATGGTGCCAAGGTGCCAGCCCGATGCCCAACCTTCAACGAAGGCACGCCCATTCAGGCATGTCTTTCGAATGCCACTCGACTGCGGGGAGGATATGCAGACTCCGCACAGAAGGTGTTCCAGCCGAGAAGAGTGTACATGTGAAATGTCTTTTATTGTTGTAGTTTCCTGAGCAGGTGTTAGATTGCTAAATAATGCAGTTTGTTGGCCTGAGAACTCCAGACTAAGTGTCAAAATGATGTAATGTGTATACTGGGAAAAATGATGTAATTTGGGAAGGCCTAGCAAAAATGTTTGTTAGTGAGTTTAAAAACTATTGTTTAGAGAGAGACTGTAAGCATTTTGTCTTGGACCATCAACCCCAGCACTGCTTATGCTCTATATGTATGTAAGTAGAATTGTAGCACTGTGTTTCCTCTTAAGAATAGCTAAAGATTAGAAAGTTAGATTAAGTGTTTTTCTTTGATATCAGACCTGTCCTGCTGTATTATTTTAAGTTTCTGTGTGATTTCTGAACTCTTAGATATCACTGTGGTGTAGTAGTATTGTCTTGTGTTTTTAATTATTTATTATTAAATATTTTTAAAAACCTTTGTACTTATTGTGTGTATTTGTTATCCTTTCCTCTTTTATGAGACACCCTCCGTGGTGTTAGTGGTGAGGCTTGAGGCTCCTTGATTGCTGGGTCAGGGCACGATCATCACATTTCTGGTGACAGTGGTTGGGATAACATATCCTCACATTTGTGGTTCACAGTGGTTGGGATAAGATATCCTCACATTTGTGGTTTGTAGTGGTTGGGATAAGATATCCTCACTTGTGGTTTGCAGTGGTATGGGTAGAGTGAATCCTGTAGCTTATGTACAGTGATCTGTGGAGGTGTTTTGTACTCTAAATCAGCCACGCAGTGTATACTCAGAGTTCAGATCACAATTGTTTTATTTCTTTTGTTAGCTTAGTTAGTCAGGGTGAGCAGGCAACATGTCAGCAGAGGAGTATGGAAAGCTGACAAGGAGCCAGCTGGTGAAGATGTGCCAGGCTAGGGGACTGGTGCATGGAAACCTGACTAAGGCAGACCTGATTGCAGCATTGGTTACAGCTGCATCAGAAAACAGCATCCAGGAGGACTGGCAGTGGAGATACAATATCCTCGGAGAATGGACAGCTCAACCTTTCTGCGAAGGTCAATCAGACTGGCAGTGGAGATACAAAATCCTCAGAGAACAGACAGCTCAACTTTTCTGCAGTGGACTTAAAAATCCAACTGGAGCTAAAGAGACTTGAGTTGGAGGCCAGGCATTTGGAGATAGAAGCCGAAGAAAAGGAGCGTCAGAGGAAGCATGAGAGGGAAATGCTGACTCTTCGCCAGAGTCATGGAGGTAATGGGGAAGGGAGTAACTGGTCCCCAGAAGCACAACAGGTCAGTAAATTTCTTCTGCAATTTAACAAAGGGGATAATTTTGATAGTTTCATTCACATGTTTGAAAGGGTTTGCAAACAGTATAGTGTTGACCAAAGGCTCTGGGTACGGTTCCTGACCCCCTTACTCCATGGGAAAGCTGTAACTTGTATATCACAAATGCCTGACTCTGTCTGTTTTGATTATACTGCTGTAAAAAAATGTCTGTTAGAATGTTTTAAGCTAACACCTGAAATGTATAGGAAAAAGTTTTGTGAGCATAGACACAAGGCAGATGAAAATGTATGTAAATATGTTGCTGAACCGAGCACTTATTTTCATAGCTGGGTGAGTGGATGTCAGGTCACCACATTTGAAGGGCTGGCAGACCTTTTGGTGAGGGAACAAGCCCTTAGCACCTTGCCTGAGGACATAAGGATCTGGTTAGCTGATAGACAATGTGCTACTTCAGATGAGTTGGGAAGAAGGGAGACCTATACCTGGCCAGCAGGGCAGCCCTGCACAGGAAGGGGACACCCAGTACTGCTCATGGGTCTAAAGGAACCCATGGTGGGCATCACAGACTGCCCCAACAGAATCTGCCAGTAGTAGGGGAAGCCACTAGTCCAGGTACACATCCAGGAGCTAGGGTTAAATGTTTTGAATGCAACCAGTGGGGCAATGTGGCATACAGGTGTCCACGGAGGCAACGTGGGGAACCAAAGGTGAGGGAGCCAGTAAGTGGGAAAGACAAAATGCCAGTAGTTGGTTGTCTTGAGACAACAGGGGTATGGAGCTACCATCCTTGAGATGTCCTGAGAGGGAAGGATTTGGATGAGGCAGTACTATGTACCTATGCAGTTACACACAGTGAGGCTAGGAGACAAGCATGTGGGTCTGGTAGCCTGGGGGAGACACAGACAGACTGCATACTTGCAGCCAGGACTGCTGAGGTGGTTACTTCAGGGAGGGAGCTACTCTGTAGCAGTGAGACTAAAGGTGAGCCACAGCTGCTTCTGGGTACTGATGTTCCCTTGGACAGGGTAACTGCAAAGGTAGAGGTAAGTAGTAGTACCCAGGCTGACAGTGAGGCACCACTGTCAGAGGATGCCAGACTTCCTATGGAAGGGGAGCTGGGAAGGGTTACAAGGAGAGATTTGATACAGGCTCGGTTCTCAGACCCTACATTGCAAGGCCTGAGGCAGGTAGCTAGGTAGGCACCTGATTCTCAAGGGAAGGGGGAATCTGTATACTGGGACAAAGGGTTACTATACAGAGAGTGGACCCCTGAGGGAGGGCTAGAAGGTGAGTGAGTACAGCAGTTGGTAGTGCCTAGAGCCTACCATCTGGCGCTTCTAGCCATAGCCCATGATATTCCCTTTGCAGGTCATATGGGCATAAAACGTACAAAGAGGCGTATTATGCAAAACTTCTATTGGCCTGGAATTTAATTTTATTTTTTATTTTTATTTTATTTTACATTTATAAGCCGCGGTGATACAGCAGTAGCATTGGTGCCTCACTGCAAGAGGTTCTCCTGTTCAATTCACGGCTGGAGTGCCTTCTGTGTGGAGTCTGCATGTCCTCCCCGCGGATGAGTGGCCTCCGAAAGAAATGTATGAATGGGTGTGCCTTCGCTGAAGGTTGGGAGTCGGGCTGGCAACTCGGCGCCATAAAAAATTTACTGCCAATCATTAGTGGACCAGAGTTCCGCTGTGGTGACCCCTAACTGGGAAAAGCTGAAAAGACAAACATTTTATTTTACATTTGTTGACCAGGCTAGTCTAACTGGATACATGTCCATTTTCAGTAGAGGCCCGGGGAGATAAGCTCCAAAATTAAACTAATGTAACTGGAATACAGATCAAAGTAAATCAAAACAGTAAACTATTACATAAAAAATAATACATGTTAAAAAATGCAATTACAGCAAAGGTATAGACTAATTTAGTCAAAAGTAGCTTCAAGGAGCAAAGATACAAAACGCTAAAAAAATGATTAAATTCAAAGTAGCTTTAGGTTAGCATATAAGGAACAAACAACAAAAGAGAAGCATAAGGGTGTTGGCTAAGCAGTAGTATGAGAAGCATATACATGAAGTATAGTTTGATAATAGTTAGACAAGAGAGTGAGGAAGGGATGAAGGTTTCTATCTAGATGTAACAGGGTACTGCAAGATCTGTGAGCAGTGAAGGTAGGCAAGGCAGGAGACAAGGTGAGAGCTCCTTTGATGCCTTTGCCTGTGATTGAGGAGCCATTTCAGAGGGTAGCTATGTATATTGTGGGTCCTCTGAGTGCTCCAAGTTACACAGGGAAAAAGTATATCCTAGTGGTAGTGGATTATGCTATACGATACCCTGAGGCAGTGGCTTTGTCCTCCATTGAGGCAGAGAAGGTGGCAAATGCTTTGTTAGAGATTTTCAGCAGGGTAGGTTTCCCAAAAGAAATACTGACTGACCGAGGTGCCAATTTCATGTCAGACCTGCTGGCTTGTCTGTGGAAGTCCTGTGGGGGAAGCACATGAAGACCAGCCCCTACCATCCCCAGACTAATGGTCTTGTTGAGAGGTTAAACTCTACAATCAATTCCATGCTACGGGCATTTGCAGATCAGTTTAAGAGGGAGTGGGACAAATATTTGCCCCATCTGTTGTTTGCTTACAGAGAGGTTCTCCAGGAATCCACAGGATTTTCACCCTTTAAGTTGCTGTATGGGCATAGGGTGAGGGGACCTCTAGATTTAATTTGAGATGAGTGGGAAGGTGAGTGTGAGTCTCACAAGGCCTCTGCTGTGGCATACATCTGAAACCTCAGGACAAGGCTCAGGGAACTCATGGGCTTGGCCCAGGAGAACCAGGTAGAAGCCCAACAACAGAAAAAGGTGTGGTATGACAAGAATTCTCGAGCTAGAGAGTATGCTGTGGGGCAGCAGGTAATGGTTCTCATTTCTGTCAGATACAACAAGCTGCAAGCAGCTTGGGAGGGACCCTACAAGGTGGTAAGAAAGGTAAGTGATGTTAATTACATGGTGGAAGTGCTAGGCAGATGGCATGGGCACAAATTGTACCATGTTAACATGATGAAACCTTACCATGATAGGGAGGCCCTTGTGCTAAGCATTTGCAGTGGATTGCAGGAGGAGTTTGAGGGAGATCTGGGGACTGATCTCCTCAGTGAGGCTCGGGTTGACACCTTGGTGGAAGGGGTAGCAATATCCCTGCAGCTATCTCTTACTCAGGTTCAAGAAATCCGGGCAGTGTTGCCGAAATTTGGGGACATGTTCACCGGGAAAACTGGGTGCACCCACCTGGTGCAGCAGCAGGTGGATACAGGACCCCAAGGGCCTATTAGGCAAGCCCTTATAGAGTGCCTGAGGGACCCCAAATTTGTGAGGAAAAGGGATATAAATTTGAAAGAACTCCTGGAGACGAACTTACTTATTAAAACTAATGTAGTTACACCTAAACATTGTACATACAAATGCGGGGCTTGTCAGCAATGTAAATTCATCATGAACCAGGGGACCTTTTTTATTCCTTCCAGAAGATTTAAGTTTAAACCTACCAACTATTTTAATTGTGCAACAAATGGAGTGGTGTATTTAGGTTTGTGTGTAACCTGCAAAAGTTTTTACATTGTTAAGACAGAAAGATAGTTTAGGAAAATAATTTATGAGCATATGTATGACATTGCTAAGGGTAAGGACACAAATGCTTTTTTCAAACACTCCCAGATTTGCAAACAAATGAGGATACAATTCACTATTCTAGAACAAGTGATCCCAGACCCCAGGGGGGTTATTGGGAAACCAGGTTGGAGTACCGTGAATTGTTTTGGCAATTAAGATTGGAAGCAGAAAGGCCCCTGGACTGAACGATAACATCAACATTAGCAGTGTTCTTAAGTTAAGAGCTGCTCGCCTGTAGAATTTACATAGGTCAAGGACTAGGATTCTTGCGAATTCCCCTTATATGTACACACAAATGATAGTGGACTATTCCACACTATGTATTTCGCAGGACTTTGATCACACAATTTGAAGGGGTCCTTGTTATGGGATGAAATACATATAATAACTTTTTTTGATTGTATTTAGACACAAATAAAAAGGCCATGGTAGCATTTTCAAATCAGTTAACCCTGAAGGGGTTTGAAATGGGTGGTTCAAAACTTGTATGGGTACAGGTTACATTTTAGAAAATGTTATTGTTAATTTTATTTTTATTATTTTTCATACAGTTATTTCATTGATGAGATTGATTGGGAAGGCTGTTGTTGGTTTTGTTATGGCTAGTTGATTTTACATGAACAAAACAAAAAAAATTTTTACCATGAACAGAGGGTGATCTATGTTATGTATTTATTTCATTGTAAAAAGCATGACTTTAAATTTTGATTAGGAGAAGCCATGTGATTTGGATGTAGTATTTAAGAACGGCTACAGTCATTAAGATGTATTTCATTCTGATGAAGCTTGGTACTGACCGGGAGAAAGCACTTAACTTTATTGGTGAATAAAGCTGTGTTTTGTTTATTACAACACACTTCAAGTGGATTTATTTGAACTTGTTTTCGTGACCACTGGTATTCTACAGTTTTTCTACTATACCCGGGTCCTGTGCTGTGTGGGCTATTTCTTGTTCTTGGTACTACAATTCTTCTGGTGTAGAGTGCCTGAGGGAGTCAAACAGACTCTGAGGGAAGAGGTACAGGAGATGTTGGAACTAGGGGTGATTCAAGAGTTTAACAGTCCCTGGGCCTCACCAGTAGTGTTGGTGCCAAAAAAGGGTGGCAGCACCAGGTTCTGTGTGGATTACAGGAAATTAAATAGTCACACAGAGTCGGATGCTTACCCCATGCCTAGACCAGATGAGACCCTAGAGCAGCTGGGTGGGGCTAAGTATCTTACAACCATTGATCTTACCAAGGGTTACTGGTAGGTACCCTTGACTCCCAGTGCTAGAGAGAAGTCAGCCTTTGTGACTCCTTTTGGCTTGTATGAGTTCACAAAGATGCCCTTTGGGATGAAGAATGCTGGAGCAACTTTCCAGAGGCTGGTGGATAATATCCTAGCAGGAGCAGGAGGGTTTGCCCTTGCTTACCTAGTTGATATTGCCATCTACAGCCATTCCTGGCCGGAGCACCTTCAGCATGTCAGGGAGGTGCTGGGCAGACTACAGAGGGCAGGGTTGACCATTAAGCCGAGCAAATGTCAGGTGGGTATGGCAGAGGTCTCCTACCTAGGAAATAGAGTGGGGAGTGGTAAGATAAGGCCAGAACCTGCTAAAGTGGAAGCTATTCAGGCATGGCCTACACCTGTTACCAAAAAGCAGGTGAGGGCATTCTTAGGGACAGCAGGGTATTACAGAAGGTTCGCCCCCAGTTATAGTACCATAGCTGCTCCCCTCACAGACCTGTCAAGGAAGAACAGGCCAGATACGGTAGTGTGGACCCCATCATGTGAGAAGGCATTTCAGAAGCTCAAAGAAGCTTTTGGAGGACCTCCTGTGTTAGCTAGTCCAGATTACAGCAAAGACTTTGTTGTGCAGGTGGATGCTTTGAATCATGGGGTGGGGGCTGTACTTAGCCAGATTTCTTCAGAGGGAGAAGAGCACACAGTGGTTTATCTCAGTTGTAGGCTCCAACCCAGGGAGGAATGCTATGCAGCAGGAGAAAAGGAATGTCTAGCCATAGTGTGGGCATTGCAGAAACTTCAGCTGTATCTATATGGAAGAAAATTCACTGTAATGACAGATCACAACCCCCTAATATGGTTAAATAGAGCCAGTCAGCAAAATGCCAAGTTGCTAAGATGGAGACTGGGGTTGCAAGCATATATGTCAGTGCAGCACTGCAGTGGGATTAGCAATGCCAATGCAGATGGGCTCTCAAGACAGGGAATGGGGTGAGGTACACCCAGATAGACCTAACCCTCTCAAGCGGTGTTTCTCAAGGGTCACTTGAAAAACTAGCTTGAGTTCTCCAGGGGGAAAGAGATGTGAAGATTGGGGAAAGATGGGCGAATAATTCTATCATTTGTAAAAATAAATGTAAAAATACAGGCTTGTGTTCTTAAATGAAAGAAAACACTGTAAAATGTGAACTTCAAGATTGTTGCAACATTGCCATTTGCTGTAAGGAAAACTAAGCCAAGCATTTCAAATGTTCTTTGAAGTTACAATTATCTAAATAGTGGTGCTGAAGTGTCTGTCTGAACACATTCTTTCTAGTCTCTTAACTTAAGGAATAATTGCTAGAGTGTACATGTGAAATGCATTTTATTGTTGTAGTTTCCTGAGCAGGTGTTAGATTGCTAAATAATGCAGTTTTTTGGCCTGGGACCTCCAGACTAAGTGTCAAAATTATGTAATGTGTATACTGGGAAAAACTAAGTGTCAAAATTATGTAATTTGGGAGGGCCTAGCAAAGATGTTTGTTAGTGAGTTTAAACACTACTGTTCAGAGGGAGACTGTAGGCATTTTGTCTTGGACCATCAACCCCAGCAGTGCCTATGCTCTATACGTATGTAAGTAGGATTGTAGCGCTGTGATTTCTCTTTAGAATAGCTAAAGATTAGAAAGTTAGATTAAGTGTTTTTGTTTGACATCAGACCTGTCCTACTATATTATTTTAAGTTTCTGTGTGATCTCTGAACTCTTAGATATCACTGTGGTGTAGTAGTATTGTCTTGTGTTTTTAATTATTTATTATTAAATATTTTTAAAAACCTTTACTTGTGGCTGGTTTGCATAGAGATAAGTAAGCTCTAGAGTACATTGCATATTTATAGAGTTTATTGTAATAAGCCACTCTAATAAGCCTTAGACTGAATAGTCAAATTACCAATTGGATAATAATATTGCACAGTAATAATTGGACAACCTTTTAAGGGCCTTTGGGTAGCTGATAAGTATTAGCTGGTGGTGGCAGAAATTACTACCGTATAGTCTGGGTAAAGGGGCACAGCTGGAAAATCTGTGTCAGCCTTTCCCAGGAGTGTCTGTGAAGTTGTATAAATACTTATCTCAAAGTGTGTGTGGTGTGTCAGCTACCTGGGCAGGGACACGAAGCACTGGTGGGACAGAGAGGGCACTGGAGGTTAGCTTGCCAGCTAGGCTGAGATCTGGACCCTATAGCTGTGCCAGTGGGGAGTCTTATTGGGGACCTGGAGAGCAAGGGAGCAACCAGCCCCAGACTGACTGTGATCTCTGTGTGCACTTAAGGGAAATTGTACTTTACTGTGTGTATTTGTTATCCTTTCCTCTTATATGAGACGCTCTCCCTGGTGTTAGTAGTGAGGATTGAGGCTCCTTGATTGCTGGGCCAGGGCACGGTCGTCACACAACTTGTGGAAGAGGCTGAGGGTGGTGAGGATGTGAATGCTGTCGACCAACCCACAGTGAGGAGACGGAGAAGAGTGTATAGACCCAGGGTAACCTACCAAGGGCTACATGAGCTGGAGATAGTGGAGCACTATAGGGTGGATAGGGACCTCCTCCAGCAAAGTGTTGAGCTGTGCCAGCCATGCCTGGCACACAGAACTAACAGAGGGGGAACTCTTCCCAGTGGATACCAAGGTACGTGTAGGCCTAAGAATACTAGCTACAGGTATCGTCCAAAGGCCAACTGGGGATATGATGGGGATTTTACAATCATCAGCATCCATGGTACTCCACCAGTTCCTGGATGCCATGTCAGCACATGTCGGTGAGCACATATATTTCCCCAACATCCGTGAGGCAATGGCAGCAGTATGCAACTGTTCCACCAAATAGCAGAATACCCTGAGGTAGTGGGTGCTATAGACCGCATGCACATATGCATCAAAGCACCGCCCGGTGAGCAGGGTAGGGTCTACATGAACCGCAAGGGCTTTCCCTCCATCAACTGCCAGGTCATGTGCGATGCCCAGGGCATAATAATGAATATGTGTGCTGGCTGCCCTGAAAAGCTATCATGATTCTCACATCTGGCATCTGACACAGCTGTACCAGAGATTTGCCAATGGGGTTATCCCTCACGGTCACCTACTGGGGGATGCTGGATACTCACTGGAGCTGTGGCTGATGACACCCATCAGAAATGCACCCACACATGAACAAGAACTGCATAATGAGGCACACACACAGACCAGAATTATAGTACAGTGTGTATTTGGGATGCTCAAGTCATGGTTTCGGTGCCTGGAAACATCTGGTGGAGCCTTGCAGTACTCACCAGCTACATGTACCCAAATCATCCTTGTATGTGCCATGCTACACAATATGATCCTGCAGAAACAGCTGCAGCAAGAACAGCATGGGGCAGGGCCACACAGACCACCACCATTGCCAAGGCTGCACAGGCACAGAGTGACTCGGAGGAGGAACAACCTGAGCCTGCCCCAGTAGGCAGAAGGAGATGTGCCCAGTATGCCCTGGCCTTGGCAAAGAGGCAACACATAGCACATACACTGACACAGGAGGGACCCAGGGAAACACACCTCTCTCTGACTCTCACATACAGTAAAAGGGATGCCAAACATTACAGTACCTGTGCCTAACCATGTGAAGGGAGTGTACTATGTGCATCCGAAATAGGCAGCCCTGCAGCACCACCCTCAATACTGGGACACCCACAAGGTAAGTGACTCACACATGCCAGTCGGGGGGGGGGGGTCACATACCCAACAGTCACAGCCAGCAGGACAGGTGTAGACAAACACAAACAAAGGCTGTGCTATGGCCTGTGAATGAGGCCTATAGGTAACCTCCCCCTCAGGCCTACACAGACAGTCTACAGCAGGTCAGGCAGTGGGATGTCAGTTCTGAAGAGTAGGAAGTCAGAAACTAATATGTAGGCAATTAAAAGCTAAGATCTGTAGTACAATGGTATGCCTCTGGCCAGCACGATAGGTAAGACTACAGACTGAAATGGAGTACCCGAAATACCAGTACAGTTCTAGCAAATGTGTACAAGTGTCAGGTGTGCCCCCCATCCTACATAGAAATACCTTAACAGTCAGGTGTGCCCCCCAATCCTGTGTAGAAATGTAAAATTAGTCAGGTGTGCCCTCCCCCATTCTACATAGAAATATAGTAACAGTTAGGTGTGCACCCCCAATCCTGTGTAGAAATGTAGAAATAGTTAGGTGTGTCCCCCATCCTACATAGAAATATGGAAACAGTCAGGTGTGCCCCCCCCCAAACCTGTGTAGACATGTAGAAACAGTCAGGTGTGCCCCCTGCAATGCAGAAATGTAGTAACAGTCAGTGCCAAATGATAGATGGACACCCTGTAGAGACAGCATGTTACCTGTCGGTGTACAACACAAAGGTCAGCACTGCAGTACAAGCTACCTGGACTTGATCCACATATGCAATACAGACGGCCATACTGGGCATGCTCACACACTTAAACACATGAAGGCCATGTCTGCAAACACCAGTGGACCAGATATATCTGGCAGTCGCAGTTGTTAATGCAGACACTCATCAGTATGCATGACTCATGCCCTGCACACACAGTGGATAGGAATACAGACATAGATGTAAGGACAGCACACTATAATAGGCCAAAGTCAGACGGACATAGATGTGTGGAAGAGGGTGACTGTGACAAGGAGCCATCCAGACCTGTCCTACCCAGCACACAGTCAAAGGGCCCCAAACACATGAGGTGCAGATGTCACTCACTGCAGATACTAGCCACCAGTATCTGTCAGCATTACAGACTATGTGGTGCATGTGCCAGCTGTGCAACAGGACTGTACAAGGAAGTAGTCATCTAGCAGCTGTATACACGTACCTGTGAAATATGACCCTGTGTGTGCCCGCATGTGGCGTGTCAACCCCTAGATGAATGGGCTATGGCCCATACACACACACTGCCCTCCCCATAGCCTGACTATGACAAGCCTGCTGAGGTCATCCAATGTGAAATACACCTTTGGGAGAGGTGTAGCCCAGTAATCTCTGTGGTGCATCCTATAAATGCTTACTGCTGTAGTGTGATAAACTAGTTAAGTAGGAGTTCTAATCCCAGACTTTGCAACTGTGTGTGTGTGTGTGTGTGTGTGTGTGTGTGTGTGTGTGTGTGTGTGTGTGTGTGTGTGTGTGTGTGTGTGTGTGTTGGTGTGCGTGTCTGTCTGACTGTGTAGAGAGCAATGCTTTTTAGAGTAGTCACACTCCCAATTAAAATGCTCAACTTTGGCAAGGCTGCTGATGTCATCCACCTAGAAATACACCTCTGGGAAGATTGTAGCCCAGTCATCTCTATAGTGCGTCCTGTAACTGCATACTGCTGTAGTGTGATAAAGTAGTTAGGTAGGTGTTCTAATCCCAGACATGGCAAGTGTCTGTGTGTGTGTGTGTGTGTTTCTGTGTAGAGAGCAATGCTTTTTAGGGTAGTCACACTCCCTACAATTCATATGCTCAACTTTGGTAAGGCTGCTGATTTCACCCACCTAGAAATACACCTCTGGGAAGGTTGTAGCCCAGTAATCTCCATAGTGCATGCCATAACTGTGTACTGCTGTAGTGTGATTTAGAACTGTGGTAGGGTTCCATCCCCACCCATGGCGGTTCTGGATGTTTTGTGTGTGTTTCAATGTCTGTGTACAGAGCAATGCATTATAGGCTAGCCACACTCAGTACATTTCAAATGCCCTATTTTGGTAATCCAGCTTATGTCATTCATTATGCAATACACCTTTGGGGAAGGAATCCTCCTGTAATCCCCATGGTGCATCCTATAACAGCTCCATGCTGTAGTGTAATATGTACCTCTGTTAGGGGTTCTATACCCACACATGTCGGTTGTGGATGTTTTGTGTGTATATCACTGTGTAGGGAGCAATACATTTTAGGCTAGTATCACTCACTACAATTCGAATGTCCTACTTTGGAAATCCTGCTGATATCATCCAAAGTGATATACACCTTTGGGGAAGGAGTACTCCAGCAATCTCTGTGGTGCATACTATAACTGTGTAGTGCTGTAATATAATGAACTAGTTAGATAGGGGTTCTATTCCCAGACATGATAAGTGTGTGTGTGTGTGTGTGTGTGTGTGTGTGTGTGTGTGTGTGTGTGTGTGTGTGTGTGTGTGTGTGTGTAACTCATATCCTGTGTGGAGGTGGTTGTGAGTGTATGACTCCCATGCCCAATGTGGAGTGGGTTTTGCATAGTTCTTATATGGTGGCCCTACTATATATCACAATGTCCACCATACAGGGATAACAGATGTGAAATAGCTGAAAGGCTGGGGTGTACAGCCATACCCATACATGTGACATCAAGGCCAGGTAATCACAATTAGCAGCCCCAGAATTACCCAGAGCACATTCTCAACCCATGTCTCATACACACACACATGCCTAGGCAACAGCCAATATGTGGGTAGTACACTGCATATTGGCCACTGATAGTAACTATGGAGTGATAGCAGTGGGCTACAGAGGGCATGGCACCCTGTCCATCTGTCCAATATGCACGTACATGCAAACAGTGCACCTCCCCCATGTTCCCCAATGGACACCTGCAACACCTGTAGTGCCATCACATGTGACCCACAAAGGACATACCATGCCTGACAACATGCCCTGTATGGACAGATGCCACTGACACCAGGGAATGCCATTAGCATGCTATCAATGCTGGTGCTGGGAAAACCTGCTGCCCATTACCAGTTCCCACCACAGGTGGGCAAGACTGGCACATCTGATGATAATCTGTGTTCACAACATGGGCCAGACACCCCAGGTACAGTTCCACATGTCATTGTACATGCATGTGGGAGGTGTGCACATCCCAGACACCGTCCATGTCATGGACTAGGGAACACATATATGGCAAGCGATGCACAGCATTGGCCACACACAATAGTCACACAGGTGACTGGATGGGGGATACAATACCCACCTGTGTGAGCAAATGCAGAAACTACAGCCCTGCACCACAATGCAGACCATTGTCATGTGGCCTGATGCCAAGGTATACCCATTGCCTAGCCTTGTATAGCCTTCTGGCACAGTCGACCACCACACGCCCATGCAGACATGCACCCATGCATGTCAGTACTGGGAACCCTGTGTGTTTGTGTGTGTGTTGTATGGTGCATATGTTCACATCCACACTCACTACAACCCCCATTGGCATACTGAAGCATACTGTCTGATGTCAGACACCTCCCCATACACTTTGCCCATACAACCTTTGTATGACCTGTGTGGTGCATGTGATACCTGTACAGTGATGTGTTGTGGCAATCCCACTACTGATGAGTTGTAATCCTGGCCCTGTCAAGTGTGTCAATGTGTGTGTATCCCTGTGAGAGTGTGGCTGTGGTGACACTGGCATCTGTTTATGTGGACAGGCATGTGTATGTCACCTACTGTATAGCTACCATATCCCTGATGCAGATGTCACTCACCATCACATATATGTTCTGAGGGCACCACAACAGATAACCCATGTGGCGCATCCAATAACTGCAAAGAACTGTGATAGCACTACATAGTCATCAGGGGTTTGATACTCTGTGCTGGTAGATGTGTGACACAAACATGCTTAGGTTGTACTCTCTCACCCCTTCCTGACTTGTCTTTGCCTCTGTCTGCCACTCCCACTCCCTCTCTGGTGGATGTGGAGACCTACACCTGCTTTTCTTAGGCAGCAGCAGGTGTATTTTAAGTGATGCTCATGATCAGCTGATGGCCTCTGCAAGAATTTCAGCCCTCCCCTAGCTAATTGCATGTGGAACAGCTGTGGTAACATTCCCATAGCCAATTGCATGGAAACACACTCCAATATCTTGGAACATCATGTTGGTGTTGGCCCTTTTCATTAACTGTGAGCAGGAACTAGATTTGTTGTTTGGCAAACAGCATCTCGGATGGATTGGGGATTTACCTCTAACAACATACACTGTGGAAACTGGGCAATACACAGGAGGGGGATGTGCCTGACCTGACTACAGACTATAAGTGCTGCTATACTGCATTTGGAGTAATGTTGGTTTAACAGTGTGTATGTGGATATGGCTGTCCTACATGTCTCAATACCTGCCTTGTCATTTCTGTGTTTATGAGGAATACCCATCTGCAGGGTCATCTGCAGACTGGGCAGCGTGTTGTGCCTTTGGTTTCATGTGATAACCACAGAACATCTATCTGTGGACTGCAGAAGGTAATGTGAGGATTGCAGTCTGTAGATGGTGAAAGCCGTGACAGTTACTGATTTCATACCCCTCATAGGGCATATGTTGCAACAAACCCTGTTACAACTGTAAATGTATGTGGTTATCACAGCAACATGTCAATATTGGCCCTGTGTATGTGCTTCCAGCCACAACTCTGTCAACTTTTGTACATATGTCGTGCATGAAGAGGTGCATATGTGCTGTACACCATAATTAGTGTCATCATATCTGATAACAAGCCAGTGAGATAGCAGACTGCTACACATGTTATTTACAGTAGGGTTATATCTGATTACATAACCTGGACATACTGTGGTTGTTTGTACAGTACTGAGGTCTGGGTACATATGGTGAATGTCAACAGTGTGTGTATTGTTAATATGTACCTTGGCCTGGTACAGACTGTGGTAGTTGCCATCATCCTAGGCCCCATCCTAGCTGATGTTACATGCTGCTGCACTCTATGTTACTGTATTGGCTTACATGTTTGTAGGGCCATACACAAACATGTCCCATACCACAGTCAGCCATCAGACCAAACTGTGTACCGGCCCAGGACATGTAGGGTTAGTGTGTGGGTGGCACATATGAGGATGGTGTAGAACAGATAGTCCATATACTGTAATATTATGCTAGCTTCCCATATGTGGCTGTAGCTGCGTTCTCATTGGTTGTGGTTATGCACTTTCACACAGGTGTATCTTACCCTGTGCTGTGACATGCCTGTACAGCCTGCTATATATGCAGGTACATGTGTCTGTGTATATGCATCCTGGGGATGTTGATAGCTTCCACATTCTACATTTCCTATGGGAGCCAGACTGTATTGCATGATATGTTACCAATACCAGCATG